>NC_137791.1:96546026-97128526 GCF_963383645.1 Muscardinus avellanarius | reverse complement strand
GATTACAAGCATGTGCCACCACGCCCGGCTAAGAATCTTGCTCAACTGCTCAAGTTGGCCTCAAACCTTTGATCCTCCATCTCCAGCTTCCCAATTACTGGGATTACAGGCATGTGCTACCATGACTGGCTCGGCATATGAATTTTGAGAGGACTCAATTCAACCCCTTAACACAAACATTTAATCTTACAAGCAACCCTCTGAGACAGATTCTTGGGCAACTGAGGCCATTTCCAGAGGCCGGCCCCTGGGGCACAGTGAGCCTATGTGGCTTGCCAAGGTGATGTCACTAGCAGGTGGCAGAGCCGTCCCAAACCATTCAGCATCTTAACGGCAATTTGCTGCGCAGCCCTGTGAAAGAGGTTTGGTTATTATCATGTCGGACTTGCACCTGAGGAAACAAAAATGTGCCAGGGAGTGAAACTAACCAGGGTTATCAGGCTAATCACTTACAGAGCTAGAATTTGAACCTACTGCATTGGGCCCCAGCACCCAAGTTGTTACCTAACCACTAAGCTCTATTTACTTCTCGAAAATAAGTCTTCCCAGAATTCAGGAAAGTCTAGCATGCCATTCCACACATCGTACGGGCCGCACATGTTCTTGGTGGGGTTGGTTATTAACATATTAGCCCTTGGAAGAGAGTGGTGTTTGCCATTCAAGTGGACCAGCAGGACGAGTGTCAGAAAAGAGCAGAAGGTCCCAGGGCAAGTGCTTGAGCCCCCACTCGAGCACCGCCCTTCAGCCTTCAGCACTGCGAGCTGTTATGGATCCAGGGGGAGGACAAGAAAGTGTGAGCCCCATTTTAGGGTGCTTTGGTTAGGTCAAAGGGGGCTAAGCACTAAGACATTTCAAAGAAAGATCCAACTGACAGCCTTCTCCCTTCGAACTAGAAGAGAGTCAGGCTTACTTTTTCACGTGGAAACAGCCCCTGAGTGATGGAACCAGTCTTGTTTTGAATCATCGTGTAATGACTTTTTTTCTCAGGTGTAGAGACATAAAAAGTGGGAGTTGAGAGATGAGTTTCATTAGTGAAACATCCGGGGTCCATACCTATCTTCCTTAGATGAGCTGTTCAACTCCTCTTTGAGTTTGGGGAGAAATCCGCTGAATCTGGATCCCTCCAGCTCTGAGGTGGCTGGTTGTTGGTTAAAAGAGCTTAAGCTGTTTTCTCAATACACTCACTTCGAGTCTCATACACGCATAATAGTAACATCACTACTTTTTATTTCATTGATTCTAAAATATCACCTCCCCTGTTTGCCCAATTTAATGGTTTCCTTTGCTTCTTACAAACTATGTAACAAAATAGCTCTGCGGCTAAAAATAAATCAAATTTATTCACACCGTTAGTTTAAAAGCTCCCTGAGAGTAGTGACTTAATCTATTTTATTTACTTCGTATCCTGGCACCTAGCAATATTAATAATGAAGGAATGTCTAGATATAAGTATTTCCCCATTTTATACAGAGTGACTTGCTATATATTCTGTTTTATGTGTTTTGTTTTGTTTATTTATCTATATATCATGAAGACTGTCAACATTTAGTGGGACAGGAGGCTGGAGGCAGGACTCTTACACTGACATTAAGTGTTTGAAGCAGATAAAAGCAATTCTCCAGCCACGCATGCATGGACTAATCCCAGGAAGCAGCCATCACCCAGCATGAATTAAATCTGCTGTGCTGGGCACGCCTGGTATGCAGTAAAGCCCCCCCCCCCTTTTTCTATTTTTAATCTAAATGACCGATACCATAGCCACTGATTCTTAACATTCAGGATCCAGATAAATTTTAAAATATCTATTTTACTCTATGGAATCCTTTTATCTTGCCATCAAGCTAAGTATGGGTAGCTTACACATAATAGACATTTAAATGGAGGGAAATGAAGTAAAAGTAAGAATACAGTTACATTGGAAGGATAAATTCTAATGTTCTACAGCACAGCAGGATACAAACACAACAATTTATTATGTATTGTATAAAGAACTAGAAGAGAGGAGTTTGAAGCTTCCCAATACACAGAGAAATGATAAATGCTTACGGAAATGAAACTGTTACAGTTACTCGATTTGAACATTACACATTGTCTATATGTATCAAATTATCATACCTACCCCATAGAAATGTATGATTATTGTATGTCAACAAAAAAGGCACACTAAAATATATATGTGCATACATGTGTATGTACATGCTTTATATGTATATTTTTAAATCAAGGTATCAAAAGGGGGTCCTTCAGAAAAACCACAAGGTTTAATACAATAGACTTTTTGTAAAATCATTCTGGTGATCTGCCCTCGGTATCTACCTATCCACCCCCTTGGTTACTGAGGGTCAAGTTTTTTATCTCATTTTAGATCTTTCTTTCTTTCTTTCTTTTTTCTTTCTTTCTTTTTTTTTTTTTTTTTTTTTTTGCGGGGCTGGGAATGAAACCCAGGGACATTTGACCTCCAAGCTACACCCCCCCCCGCCCTGTTATTTATTCTTTATTTTGAAACAGGGTCTCACTAAGTTGCAAAGGGCCTCACTAAGTAGCTGAGGCTGTCTGTGAACTGTGGTCCTCCGGTCTCAGCCACCCAAATGCTGGGATTACAAGCATGCACTGCCATGCCTGGCTCTGTTTTTTTTGATAGCAACCAGTTAATTCAAGAATTTTATCCCTAGATCACAGCATCAAAGTTCTCCTTTATGGCTGATTGATAAAAACACTGTAGGATGAAAAGAGGGGTAGAAGCAGAGTTCGTGGAATCTAGAAGTTCAACAATGGAGAGGAATGGTCCTTGGCGTCAGAAGGAACTACAAACAACTTTTAGGGCTTACTTTTACCATAGGCTTTGGGGTTTTGTTGTTGTTTGTTTGTTTGTGTGTTGTTTTGTTTTTTATCACCCTCTGAAATTGTCCATTAGTTGGTTCGTTTTTTGTTTTTGATTTGGTTTTTTTTTTTTTTTTTTTTTTTTTTTTTGGTGGTACTGGGGTTCCTGGAAGCCCTTCTACCTCCAGGCTACACTCCCAGACCTATTTTTATTTTCGGAAACAGGGTCTCTTAAGCCAGCACAGCTGGCTCCGAACCTGCGCGATCCTCCTGTCTCTGCCTCCCAAGCGTGGGGATTACAAGCATGTGCCACCATGCCCGGCTAGTTGGTTTGTATTCTCCATATCTGACCACTGAAAGGTTGCTCCAGGAGAACAAGGGTCTTATTTGCCTTGTTCACCATTCTACCTGCAGTTCCCGGCATACGGCATACAGCTCAGTATGTATTTGTTGAATAAATGGACACGCATAAGGGAAGAACAGGCCATTCTGGTGCTTAAGAACCATTCATCTTAAGTATGCTTCTATAAAGTATCAATGGAGGCTTTCTCCATACAAATAAGGAGGTTGCAAAGCAGGTCCACTGTCCCCTGATTACCAATTTATCTGAGTCTGGTAAGACAGAGAACATCTACATACAAGTTACAGGAAGTGGCTTTATGCCTACAGACAGGCAACAAGGAAGAGCAGAGTCATGCAAGTGTGTCCCCCCCAGTCAGAGGTGCTGCCTGGGGCACGTGGAGCCGTGGTTAGACTGTAGCTAGGAGACCCTAAAAAGCAGCCCACCCTGGATTTATAGCCCTGGGCACTGAGTAACACTCTTATTTCTAGGGGTGGCTTGAACAGAGCCAGTAAATGCAGTAAAGTATATTCCAGATTTCAGTAAGCCATTCCCAGCACGAAGGAAGAAGGAAGGGAAGAAAGAAGAAATGAACAAAAGAAAGAAGGAAAAAAACAATCAAACATGAGGTAGTGACCAGTTCATAACCAATTAGTAAAAATTATAGCCCAGGACTTGTGGCTGATCTGAAGTAGGAGGAAGTCTGTGGCAGTGTCTGAAATGAATTGAGTAGTGCCCACTTGATGTCTGATGAATCAGAATTGTTGAAGCCAGGTGTGGTGGTGCATGCTTGTAATCCCAGTATTTGGGAGGCTGAGACAGGAGGATCGCGTCAGCTACTTAGCGAGGCCTTCTGCAACTTAGTGAGACTCTGTTTCAAAATAAAGAATAAAAAATAGGACTAGGAGTGTGACTCGAAGGCAGAATGCCCCTGGGCTCTATCCTCAGTACCACACACCAAAAAAAGAATTGTTTGGGAAATTGTATGGGAAACCACCACATATCTGGAGTCAGAAGAGTTGTTACTAAATAACTCAATAATAAACGTTTATTATCTAATAGTTTCTGTTAGTATGGGAGGGGACATACTTATATGCATGGTTCTAAGTTGGAGCCTTTTCAGAAGTCGTAGTTAGGATGATGGCCTAGAGCTGGTCATGGTGGTGCACACCTATAATTCCAGTCCTTGGAGGCTAAGCCAGGAGGATCAAAGGTTCACAGGTAGTCTCAGCAGCTTAGCATGGCTCTCCACAACTTAGTGAGACCCTGTTTCAAAATAAAAAATAAAAGAAAGCTAGAGGTATAGCTCAGAGGTAGAATGGCCCTGGGTTCAATCCCCAGTATCATTAAAAAAAAAAAAAGGTCCTGGGCAGCTGTTACTTGAAGGCTTGACTGAGCTTAGAAGATTCACTTCCAAATTTCCAAAATGGAGGCTGGGCGTGGTGGTGCACACTTGTAATCCCCGCGTTTGGAAGGCGGAGACAGGAGTATCACCAAGGTTCGAAGCCAGCCGTGTTGGCTTTAGAGACGCTATTTCCACATTAAAAAAAGAAAAAAAAAGTATAAAATAGGTCTGGGAGTGTAGCCTGGAAGTAGAAGGGCTTCCAGGAACCCCAGTACCACCACACACACACACACCAAAAAAAAAATTCCAAAATGGCTCACTCCATGGCTGCCAAGGGGCCTGAGTTCACCATATAAGCTTCTCCATGGAGTGGTTTAAGAGATGTTTCAGAAAGCAAATGAAAGCTATGTTTTATGTCCTGGCCTCATAAGGCACAGCCTGTCGTTTCAACAATGTCTTGTTGGTTTTCCATGTATGTCAGCCCTACTGATTGTAGAAGAGAATTACTCAGGTGAGGCTCTTTGGGTGTTATCTCAGAGCCCATCAACACACATTGCTCAAATACATTTTCAAATAAGCGAATGATTTAATTGACTCTAAATCCCTCCAAACTTAGTTTACTTGGAGCTCAAAGGAGAAGGTAGGCTTCTGGCAACATGAAACTTGACTGGTTTTGGTGTTTTGTACTCTGGTGAAATTCAGGCAAATGACCTCCTTTCATTGTGCCTTGAGTCTAAAGATAGGAATCATAAAAATCATCATGAAATTAAATAATTTTGGATCCATTGAGAATATTAAAACTCTCCCACAGAGTTGGCCCTGGGCAAAATTATAAATCTAGTGAAGCATGGCTTTTCTGTTTCTTTTTTCTACTTTTTTTTTTAACATTTTTTTTTAAACTGGGGATTGAACCCAGGAGCGTTCTACCTCCAAGTCACATTCCTAACTATTTTTATTTTTTTTATTTTGAAACAGTCTTACTAAATTGCTAATGCTGGCCTTCAACCTGTGACCCTTCTGTCTCAGCTTTCCAAGTACTGGGATTACAGGTGTGTACCACCATATTCAGCTAGTTTGGCTTCTCTATCTCACCTCTGCATATCTTCAACCCTTCCTCCAGCTCTGTCTCTCTCCACATATGCAATATTCAGTTCAATAGACAAAGACATATATTGTAGGATTTGTTTTCACATACCTTGAGAAAGTACCAGTTGAAGATAATAATCAAGCATGAATGCATGTTTCAGTAAGTTCAGCAAGGCCAGTTTTTCCTTTGGTTTGAAAACATGTCATAAAACTTCAATTGAACATCTGATGAAATCATTGGCTTATAATTAGGAGTTGAGATGTATAAAAATCCTTAGCACTGGCAACATTTGTTGTGGAGAGCGAATCAATCCCTCTCTGTCACTGAGGAGCAGCAGACTCACGGCAAGCTCTCCTGAAGAACTGTGTGTGGAGTGGAAGGCTGAACAGAGGACACATGCTTGATCACTCTGAGTATATTCTGAGTTCTTCCTTGTGCCAGGACTGTTCTACATGCTAACCTACCCTTATGCTGCTCAAATAATCATTTCAGTGAAGGCTAGCCTGACCATCATACTCGAAATTGGAATTGAAATTGCAGCCTTTCCGTATCCCTTCCTCTGCCATCTGTTTTCTTATTTCATAGCATGAGTTACTTACTAGCATGCTATAATTTACTTCAGTATGCCCTTCCCCACCCCCACTCCATGCCAAAATGTCAGTTCCATAACTGTGGCAGGAATCTTAATCAATTTTGCTTTACAATACAGGGCCTGGCTCCCAAAAGGTACTGACTTGTTGGTGTACAAATAAAAGGAGTGCTGGGAGTATAAGAGTGGACAAAATAGATCAAATTATCTGTCGTCTGCAATCTCTCCTTATTCATTCCTACACAGAGGTGCTATTCACTGGGTTAAATCCAGCTGTTTTGCTATTATACTGTCCTTATCTTCTGGTCATTTCCTACAAATGTCCTAGGCAGTCTATGGCTTCTTTCCAGAATAGTCTATGTGCCCTTGCAGCAAAACTTAGATCCTTAAGGCCTTTTAGGTTTTGATTTCACACTTGTTTTTATGAAACTAAAATTTGCCTTTCTAATGTAAATGCCCCAGAGCCCCAGGCAGGCTTCCTGAACTCTCTACCTGGCAGGAACTCTGTGCATGGGGAAGAAAATGTATTTGTTTTTACCCTCGAATTGCTCAAACAGGGTTACAAAACTCCTGCACACTTTTGTCGATAAAGTTAAGACGATCACACCCCCCTTCCGAACTAGGAAAGAGACAAAACTCATTACTCTCCAAAAACCACATAAAAGCAAAAACATTCCACTGACAGCTTAATAAAAACAGGACATGCCAAACAGGAAGCATACAGAGAATGACAACTGGGATTAAAAACGAGGGAGCTGCCCGCGAGGACAGATTAAAGATTCTTAGTGAACACAGTCAACAGCGAGCCTGTCTGAAGGAGGGTTTAATTAAAGCGCATGAAGTGGTGACTGACTTAAGTAATAGCCACAGCCTTTCAACAGAGATGATTACATTAGTGTATGTGCTACAGATTCCACAGAAGGAACTACTTTTCCAGATAGAGAAGAAAATAGGAGCAAAAGTGTTTTATATCAAGACCAAATTGGGGGAGGGACAAAAAAAAATAACTCAGGGAAGACGAAAACAAAATGTGAGTAGCAGGGGAAAGTTGCTGAGACCAGCAATTAAGAGCTATCTCTGGAATTTAAAGAAGTGTTTTGGTGAGAGGGTTGGAGTGGGGAGGGAGAAAAAAAACAAAACAAAACAAAAATAAAAAACCTTTGTGACTTTATTTTGCTGAAGAAAGAAAGCCTAGTAACAATTGGTCTTGCCTAATGAGAATGACATCGCAAAACCTTCAAGAGCTGAATGGTCCAATAAAGTAGCCATTACCCATATTTTAAAATTAAACAGAATGTGAAATTCATTTTCTCTATTACATTAGCCATGTTGCAAGTTAGTGCTCAATGTGACCCAAGATAGCACCGGTATAGAACATTTTCATCATGGCAGAAAGCTTTAGAAGACAGTATCGCTCTCAGTTTGACATGTAGAAAAGCAAATCCTGGCCATTGTCCATATTGCCTTGACCTCTTATTCTTTTATCTCATTAAAGATGGGAAGACTCCACCTGGGCAAACAAGGTAAAAATTCTTACCTCTCCTGATATCTCTCCCCCTGCCCCCAATAACTGAGGTCCAGAGAGCTTAGTTTAAGGCATTTATTGAACATATATTTATAATACTAAAGTGAAGAACACAACCCCAAACATCCATGTATTCATGTCCTTTGACGGAAGAATAGACAGGAAAGAAATTAATTACATCAAGATGATCATTATTAGCTGAGCATGGTAACCCACACCAGTAATCCCAGTACTTGGGAAGTTAAGATAGGAAGATCATAGAATAAAGGCCAACCTTAGCAACTCAAAACAAAAAATAAAAAGTGCTGGGACTTAGGTCCTTGGGTTCAATTTCCAGTACAAAAAAAAAAAAAAAAGGTCAATATTACAACAGAGGTGAATATATGGCACTATAGCAGATTTTCCAAAAATGGTCATGGCGTCATGGCAACATTTTTAGTTCCATATTATGTTAGTCAGTTTTCTGTTACTATAACAATTTACTGGAAATAATCATATTAAAGGAAAAGAGTGTGTGTGTGTGTGTGTGTGTGTGTGTGTGTGTGTGTTACTGGGGGTTTAACTCAGGGGGAGTTTACCTCTGAGCTATATCCTCAGCCCTATTTTTTTTATATTTCTTTTGAAACAAGGTCTTAGAGGTTGATGAATGTCTCACTACTTGCTGAGGCTGTCCTGGAGCCTGACACCCTCCAGCCTGAGCCTCCCTAGTACTGGGGTTACAAGCCTGTACCACCACACCTGGGTGAGAGAAGGGTTTCTGGTGTACTGTTTTGGAGGTTGCAGTCTGTGATTTGTTGGCCTCGTTGCTTTGGGCCTGTGGCAGCACCTCAGGATGGGAGCATGTTGCAGAGCAAGATCACCGGCTTCGTGCCTAGGGAGAAAGGGGAAGAGGAGAAGGCCAGAGTCCCACAGTCGTCTTCATCAGCACACTCCCAAAGACCTTAAGACCTACCCCTAGGCTCCACCTCCTGAAGACCCACCACCTCCCCAAAGCGCTACCCTGGGGAGCAAGTGTTTCACACATGGACTTTTGGGGGACACTTATCCAAACCATAATACATATGATTTTCCAGAACCTTCCATTCCCCATCAAGAGGGGTCATCTATTTTCCAGCTCCTTCAACATGCACAATGCTTAGACTAATCCAGTCTGGCAGAAAGTGATGCTATGTGACATCCAAGGCCACATCCTGGAGGACACCTGCCCACTGCCTTGTGCTCTCACTCTGGTTCCTTTGAAGCCCACAGACACTTTGTTAAAAAAAATAATCTAAAAAAAGTCTACCTACTTTGCAATTGCAATCCTGGGGAGACTATGTGGGAGAACAACAGGGCTAAAAATGCTCAAGGAGAGTCAGCCCCAGGAGTTTCAGCCTTCCCAATATCTATTATCAGCCCAGGGAGCAGATGAGTGCAGGCTTCTAGCCTCCCAGGCAAGGCCTTGTTCACAGTCAGGTATGGCCAGAGTACAATAGGTTTGGTAGAGGGAGGATTTTATTCATTCATTCATTAGCTCATTCTCTTCTCTCTCTTTCTTTTTCCATATATATATTAATCTTTTTCTCTCTCTTTCTCCATATATATATATATATATATATATATATATATATATATATATTCATATTCTCCATTGTGCCAGGTGCCTGGCTTGTGTATCTGTTGGGATTGATTCTAGCTGCAGATCACCACATAAAAAAAAAAAAAAAAAAAAAAACTGGCTTTAACACTAAGGACATTTTATTTATGGAGAAAACAGAGATGGGCAGTCCCCAGAAATGCTTTGCTGTTTGCAGCCACCCTCTTGCCATCCTTCAACTTCTCCAACTGTGAGAAATGTGAATAATAGGTGATAGAAGAGAACGCCAGGTAGTTGCTCAGCAAGGCAAATTTTTTTTTTTTTTTTAGTTTTTGCAAAGAGTATGCCACCAACAAAAGTCTGGAAAGCAAGCACCCTGTGCAGGAAGTCTGCTCAGTTTTTATCCCTAACACAGATTTTTAGCACCATACTCCTATTGGTGGGAGAATGGTTTCATAGTCTTATGTGTTGGCTATTCTGTCTAGAACAGAATGCTGGGGGAGGGGTTGACATTTGCGGTTTTTAGAAAATGGAAACTTCAAAAAAAAAACTATACAAGGCTACAAAATGGTGGCTTTACAAAATAAAGTTACTTTAAGTGAAGCTAATCCTTTAATAGAAAAGACTTAATTATATTTCATCTGGATGCCTCATGGTTGCAAGATGGCTGAAACCAGGTCTCATGTCCTCTCTACTCATTCTTTGTAGTAATTTGATGATACAGAGAGAAAAGATATACTGAGTCTCAAAAGGGAAGTTCCTGTGAGCCCCTGGAATGCAGGAGACACCCAGGAACCAGTGGGATGCAAAGCAGGCCACAAGTGAGTGGTCCAGGCTTGACCCTGGCCCTGGTCATTGCCTGCAGAAAGTACCGGGATGCAAGGGTAATGCACTATGCTAAAAAAAAGCAATGCAAAATTGTGTAACTGTGCGGACTCCACCTCTATCCCAGCCCCTCGCTGCTATCCCTCGTTAAATATTAACACCCCACACCAAGGGGTTACTTACTTCTCACCCTCAAGAAAGCCTCCACTCTCTTTCCTTAAGAGCACTTAACCCTTACTTTCAAATAAATCTCGGCTTGTGCCTCAATCTCATGAACTGATGTGTTATTTCTGTGAAGTCTGTCAAGAACCCCATCTGCCCTGATTTGAGGTCCTCCTCTCTAGGAAGTCCTCGGGCCCTCCTTGGGTGACAATGCCACAGCCTAACACATATAAGAATATATATATATATAAAAGAAGTTTTAGGAATATATATATCCCCAAACATATATATAATATATAATAGATAGATAGATAGATAGATAGATAGATAGATAGATGGATATATTATCTTCAAAACTTCTTTTTCGAATCTTTTTAGGCCATTTCCTAATACTGGTACAGTGTACTTGTCAATTGATCAGTCACATACCACAAAGCGGGGGGGAGGAAGGGGAATGAGAACGAGGGGGATTCCCTATTTGTCCCTCAACAAACCTTTACAGTGGGCACCCTACACAGGCTATCACCACACAATTATCATTTAATCCCATAGGACCACCTCATAAAACTACTGCTGCGTGGAAGAGGGATTATATGGGATAAGGTAAGAGGCTGACAGACTAGACTGTTCCAGAAATCCACCTTAGTTTTAAAACAGAAATTGAAATTTTGAAGAGCCTACCTCACTAGTGTATGTGTGTCTCAGTCCATGCAGGCTGCTATGATAAACATGTCACACACTGAGCAGCTGATAAGCCACAGAAATGCATTTCCCACAGCTGGGGTAGCTGGGAAGTCCATGGTCATGGCTCCAGCAGGTGTCTGGGGAAGGCCTTTGTGGATCACATATGGAACCTTGTTGCTGTGCCCTCACATAACAAAGGGGCAAGCCTGTTCCCCTGCGCCCCTTTATAACGCCACGAATCCCATTTATTAGAGCTGCCCTCACGCTCTTATCACCTCCCAAAGGCCCCACCCCTAAAACTGTCACATTGGTGATTAGATGTTAAGGATGGATTTTGAGAGGACACAAACATTCAAGTCATAACAATGTGTCCTACATAAAAATGACCCTCTTCAGGTTCCCACATATAAGAATATGACTAAGTCTTTTCTATCAAAAGATTAGCTTAATTTGAGTAGCCACTACTTTGTAACTGTGTATACAGTCCTGTTTGTATCTATCTCCTGAAAATTACCAAAGCCAAAACCTTCCCATAAATGCTTTCCATTCTAGACAAATTGACCAACCAATAGGAGCGTGGTGCAAAAGCAAGGAGCATGGTGTGTTAAGAATAAAAACTGGGCCCGGTGTGGTGGTGCGTGCTTGTAATCCCAGTATTCGGGAGGCTGAGACAGGAAGATCCAGTTTTGTGGCTGGCCTCAGCTATTTAGTGAGATCCTTTGCAACTCAGTGAGCCCCTGTTTCAAAATAAATAATAAACAAAGGGGACTGGGGGTATAGCTCAGAGGTAGAATGCTTCAGGGTTCCACCCCCAGTATCTAAAAAAATAAATAAATAAAAACTGGGTGGGCTGCCCATTCAGTGTGCTTACATACTTAGCTTTCCTGGTGATGAGACCCTTTTTGCAAAAAGTAAAATCCTCCTTGCTGAGCCATTTTCGAACATGTGTTTTTTCTTACGACACTATGAAAATTTTTTTCTAACAACAGGTTCAAAGCCAGTCTCAGTTATTTAGAGAGGCTCTAAGCCACTTAGTGAGACCCTGTTTCCAAGTTTTAAAAAACATGCCGGGCGTGGTGGCGCACGCTTGTAATCCCCGCACTTGGGAGGCTGAGACAGGAGGATTGCGCAGGTTCAAAACGAGCCTCAGCTACTTAGTGAGGCTCTCAGCAACTTAGTGAGACTCTGTTTCCAAATAAAGTATAAAATAGGTCTGGGAGTATAGCCCAGAGGTAGAAAGCCTCTGGGTTCCATCCCCAGTACCACCAAAAATAAAAAATAATAAAAAATAAAAAACAGATGGGCCAGGGCTCATGTAGAATGCCCCTGAGTTCAGTCCTCAGCACCCCCCCACACACACACATATACACAGAGAAAGAAACTAAATAACACATGTTCAGGAGAGGAGCTCCCTCCCCATCTCCGCCCTGCACAAACAAAACACCTGTCCCCAGCAGGAGGAGAAATGCTACTGATTTTTCACTAAACTATCAAACTACATTTTCTCTTCTCCAGTCCAGTCCAGGGCTTGACAGATAGTGTTTTTTTTTTAAATGACTCTAAGATATTCTAAAATAATAACTAAGCTGCATACACAGTTGTTATAGCTGAAAAGGTCTCTAAGCATTTTTCTGTGGCTAAGAAATGCACATGATTATCTGAAGGCTTCCCTGTGTTAATACTCAACAGGAATATTGAGAGTATAATTAAACCGAAGAGATGGGTGAAACATAAAAGTATGCTGGATGATTGTGCTAGGCAAAGTACCTTTTTTGTGTAGAGAGAGAAAAGGAAAAATCGTTCAGTACTAGGTCTTGCTTTTCTCTCTAATAAATGTTCAGTTGGGAGATCTGCAGCGTCTGCAGCCAGTCAAAGTAAATACGCCAATGCTGAGTGTGTGGACTGGGGGAGGTTCGGGCTGGGCTTCTTGGTTGGGGAGGTGAGGTGGGGTACAATCTGAGATGCTGGGTTTCCCTCGGGGCTTCTCTTAATCACTGAGTCTCCCAAGCCAAAAGTAAGACCTAAATGTAGTAAAGTGATAAGGCAGAGCCTGAAAACACCAGCAGATAAACACAGACCCAGTAGCCTAGGATGCTGGTGCTCAGCACAGGCCTGAGGGACCAGCTCTGCTCCTCCTGCGAACTCTCCAGCCTGCCCGTGTTCAAGTAGCGCCCCTGTAACATGCTGATGGGGGCCGGCAGGGGCATGGTGCAGGTGAGAGGGACCCGTCTGGTTGGCAAATAGGAGCAAAGGGGAAAGAGTGATGGTGAAAGTGCTTTCCCAGACCATTTCCCTCTCGCATACACACTCATGGTTAATCTCATGTGTCAGTTTGGATATGCTGGGCTAGATGTTTGGTCAAACATAATTCTCAAATTATTCTAGAAGTTATTAAAATTTCTGTGAAGCAATTTTTAGACAATAGCAAGATTTGGGCTTATGGGTTACTGGAGATTGGAGCCAGGGGCATTCTACTTCAGAGATACAAGCCAGCTATTTTTATTTATTTATTTATTTATTTATTTATTTATTTATTTATTAGACAGTGTCCATTAAGTTGCTGAGAGTTTCTAAATTGCAGAGGCTGACCTAGAACCTGCAATCCTCCTGTCTCAGCCTCCCAAGTACTGAGATTGCAGTCACGCACCAACATGTCTGGCTTATTTTCTATTATATTTATTTTGATTTATTGTGGTGTGTGTGTGTGTGTGTGTGTGTGTTGCTGCTTGCGCACACGCGCATGCACACGCAGGTTGGTGTGGATTGAACTCAGAGCATTCTATGTCTGAGCTATATCCCAGCCCTTTTTTTACTTTTTATTTTGAAACGGTCTCGCTAAGTTGCTAAGGACCTCACTAAGATGCTCAAACTGGTGTCTAGGATCCTCTTATCTCAGTCTAGGATCCTCTTATTACAGCTATATGCCACAATACCCTGTGATAACATTATTTTTTTAGACTGTAGATTGAACTCCAAGGACATTGTGCCTCTGAACTACACCCCGAGTCCTATTTTAATTTTACTTTGAAAACAGGGTCTTGCCAGGTTAATAATAGTCTCACTACTTGCTGAGGCTGTACTCAAACCTGCAATCCTCCTGTCTCAATACTGGGATTACAAGTGCAATATTTTAATCAGCATGTTTTGAGTAAAGCAGATTGCCCATCTTAATATGTGTGAGCATTATTCAGTCAGTTAAATGCATGAATAAAAACAAACTGAACTTTTCCAGAATGAGCAGAATTTTTGTTAGCAGATTGCCTTTGGGTTGTAACCTTAGTCTCCAGCCTGCCAGCCCACCCTACAAACTCTGAACTCGCCAACTTTCAGTATCACACGAGCCAGTTTCTTGAGTTCTCTGTCTCCCCCCATACACACATTCTTTGGGCTTTGTCTGTCTGGAGAACCCTGACTAGTGAACACTCACAAACATTTGGAAGAATCGAGTCTACATGGCCCCACAAGAAAAACTTGGAGATTCTTAGGTTTGTCACTCATAAGTTTGACTGCTTGGCAACTAGCTTAATAGCCATGGCTCGTCATTCCTGACAAGGAAATCCTATTTCTTCTTATTTTTATTGGTACACTATAGTCTTGCATCATAATGTGGATTATGTTGACAATGACATATATTCACAAAATACTTGGGGCCCTCCCCCACTTCCTCATTTCCCTCCCTCCCAATACAGAGTGCTCAGGTTAACAATGTTACATTCACATCACATAGTTGCATGTAGCTTTTCCATTAATGAACCTTAGCCACCTTCCTCCTCTACCCCTCCTTCCTGGCTTCACTGAGGTTTCCCCTCTATTATCTGGAGTCCCTCTGGTATCCCTAATACTTCCCAGCTTGAGCATATTAGAGAAAAGACATAAGTCTTTTCTCTTTCTGTGCTTGGCTGTTCTTAATGTTCTCCAGGTCTTTCCATCTTCTTGCAAATAACATAATTTTGTTCTTCTTTATCACTGAGTATGTCCCGTCCCTAAGGCTCCGTCCTGCAGAGCCCTGGGAAAGAACACACAAATGCCGAGTCTGCTGATGAT
Organism: Muscardinus avellanarius; assembly: GCF_963383645.1. NCBI lineage: Eukaryota > Metazoa > Chordata > Mammalia > Rodentia > Gliridae > Muscardinus > Muscardinus avellanarius. Next base: position 97,113,529 of record NC_137791.1, on the reverse strand, counting down.
GCTTCTTCTTTAATGCTTCTCCTCTTTAATGCCTCCCCTTCAATGCGCACAGCAGGCAAATATATATATATCAGTCTCATAACCCCTCCCTCATCACTCCACCAACCCCAAGCTTCCCACAGCTAGGGCATGCACATTTCTAACCCTCTCATAGGCGGGCTGGTGATAGCACGAGGCGCTGCATCACTGATCATCCGTAGGGCGCCTGATAGGGCTCACTGTGCAGGCTCAGGGCACCGCCAGCCTCGTGAGCCTCGTGACTTGGCAACATGCCTAGGCGCCATCATGAGCCACCGCCCCATCCCGGTCTAGCTGAGTGGGCCCCGACATGAGTATAATTCCATTGTGTGTATTTCCCATAATTTTGCAATCTATTCATCTGTTGATGGACACCTAGGTTGGTTCCATATTTTGACTATTGCAAATTATGCTCCTATGAACATGGGTATGAACATATTACTGAAGTTCACTGATTTCACCCCCCTTGAAAAGATACCTAGTAGTGGTATAGCCGATCATATTGTGGATCCATTCCTAATTTTCTAAGGAATCTCCACACTGGTCTCCATAGTGGCTAAACTAGTTTGCATTCCCACCAACAGTGTAGAAGAGTTCCTCTTCTCCTGCATCCTCGCCAAGGAAACTCTATTAATGGAAGCTGTTCACTCTTCCAGGAACTGTCCTCACCTGAAGAGAATCACCTGCCCCACGTCATGCCCCCTTCCCAGAATCATCTGCGCCGACATAACGCCCCCTTTCCAGGCAGCGAGCTTCCCATGCAGGTCCCAGGCGCGGGTGGGGCTACAGTTCTACCCCTTTTGTCTCACTTGGGATAAATTTGAAAATTATCCCAGTTCCAGAGCTTCGCATCAGCCTGGTCTTCCTTACAGCTGCATCTTGGCTCAGCTTCTCTCTCTGCTCAACCTGCCCCATAACCATCACCCCTCCACTCACACTTGCTCAGTCTCGCTTCCCAGGAAACCACCCCCCTTGGCCTTATGGCCATTAGTCGTATTCTGGATGTGGAGATTTCCAGGTCTCGCCCAGTGCACACGGTTAGCTGTGCATCCTGATGCGGATGATAGCATAGAGGTGTCCTCAGCAATACTGTTCTATTGTTTAATGCACATAAAATCTTAGTATTTTAATCTAGGCATTCATGCATTTTCTTTCACTGCTTTAAGAAAAGTATACACTGTTCTCCTGCTGTCAGAATCAATCTGGCCCAGGGTATTGGTTATAAACTCAGCTCTTGCTTCCTGGCATTTGCTGGATGAACTTCAGAATGGATTTCTACCCAGCAAGATAAAAGAACAAAATTGCATCATCTTCAGAAAAATGAAAGGACATGGAAAATATTATGTTAAGTGAGATTAGCCAGTCACAGAAAGTGAAGGGTCATGTTTTCTCTAATATGCAGAAGCTAGGGAGTAATCGGGATACCAGAGGGACTCCAAATGATGGAGGAGAAACTTCACTGGAGCCAAGGAAGTGGTCTAGGGGAAGGGAAGGGGGAAAAGTGAGGATCAGTGAAGGAATTACTAACATCAGCTGTACATATGTGACAAGCAAAGGATAGGAAGAAAGCCGGGGGGAAAGCCCACCAAGTGCTGTGTGGAGCCTTCCTTACCCTCTCCAGCACAGGAATTTTGCTGTCACACGTCATGGTCTGCACACTTGCCTGTATACCTCCTGTTTCCTTGAGAGCAGGATTTATATCTTACTCATTCATTAATGAATGCCTAGATCCCTAGATTCTAATATGTTGAGCACATGGTAGAAAGTTACTGAATGAATGTGGTCCAATCTTTTTGGATACCTAGTATCTTTTTCTCATCTTTGCTTTACTTAGTGGAAACAAGGCACTTGCAACTGGGCACAGTTGCACTCACCTGTAATCCCATGACTCAGGATCCTGAGACAGGAGGATCACAGGTTCGAGGCCAGCCTCAGCAACTTAGCGAGATCCTGTTTCAAAATAAAAAGGGCAGAGGCCAAAAACATACACTGGAAGAAAGATAGTCTGTTCAACAAATGGTGTTGGCAAAACAGGTTAACCATATGCAGAAAAATGGAAATTAATCCCACTTTCTCACCCTGCACAAGAGTCAATTCAAGATGGATCAAAGACTTGGAAATTAGACCAGAGACATTGAGGCTCCTAAAGAGGGCATAGGTCCAACACTGCAACACATAGGCACAGATATAACCTTTCTCAACAAGATCCCAAAGGCACAACAAACTCAAAGGCATTTCAATATGTGGAACTACATGAAACTGAAGAGCTCTGTTCAGCAAAGGAAACTGTCAGAATCCTTAACCAAGAGCCAACAGAATGGGAGAAGATTTTTACCACCTCTACCTCAGATAGAGGACTAATATCTAGAATATACAAAGAGCTTAAGAAACTCAACACTAAAAAAAAAAAAAACAAGTAATCCAATAAAAAATGGTCAAGTGAACTAAATAGAAACTTCATGGAAGAAGAAATCCAAATGGCCAATAAATGCATGAAAAAATGTTCAACATCGTTGGCAATCTCTAGAGAGATGCAAATCAAAACTACCCTGAGATTTCACCTAACTCCAACTAGAATGGCAATCATTCAAAACACAAACAACAACAAATTCTGGAGAGGATGTGGAGGATTGGGAGCCCTAAAACATTGTTGGTGGGATTGTAAATTAGTACAACCACTAGGAAAACAGTATGGAGAATCCTCAGAAGAATGGAAACTAATTTACCATTTGACCCAGCAATACCACTTCTGGGTATCTACCCAAAAGAAAGGAAACCAAACTACCAAACTAATGCATGTGTAACTATGTTCATAGCTGCCCAATTGACCATAGCCAAACTATGGAACCAGCCACGATGCCCATCAGCAGATGAATGGATTACAAAACTATGGGATATGTACACAATGGAATTTTACTCAGCCATAAAAAAAAACAAAATTATATCATTTTCAGGGAAATGGATGGCACTGGAGGACATTATGCTAAGTGAGATTAGTCAGTCACAAAAAATAAGAAATCAGATGCTTTCACTAATATGTGAAAGCTAAAGTGAAATGGGTCATAGGAGGAATTCAGGTGAAGAAGGAGATCCTATAGAGGAGCAAACAAGGCAACCTAACTGAAGGGATGGGAGGGGAGAAGAAGGAGACTCTCTAAAGCACATGATGTACATCAAAAAAATATCGATGTCAACCACTAAGCCAAGCATGGAGGGAGGGAAGGGAAGGGAATGGGATGAGGAGGGGGTAGGATTTAACGGGGTGATTGATGTGTGCATGTATACCTTCACAAGATTTTTATCCCATTAAGATGTATGAAGCCAATGCACAAATAAAATAAACAAACAGAAAAAGGGCAGAATGCTCCTGGGTTCAATCTTCTATACCAAACTAAGCCAAACAAAATAACAAGGCACTTGTCACCTCACAGGACAGTTTATTCCATGTGTACAGTTTGTTTATTTATTTATTTATTTATTCATTTATTTATTTATTTATTTATTTATTTTGTGGTACTGGGGATGGAACACAGGGGCCTTCTACCTCCGGGCTACACTCCCAGACCTATTTTTTTTATATTTTATTTGGAAACAGGGTCTCTTAAGCCAGCTGAGGCTGGCTTCGAACCTGCGCGATCCTCCTGTCTCAGCCTCCCAAATGCTGGGATTACAAGCCTGAGCCACCACGCCCGGCCCATGTGTACAGTTTTAGATACCAAAAAAATTAGTCCTCTTTAAGCCGGGTGTGGTGGCGCACGCTTGTAATCCCAGCATTTGGGAGGCTGAGACCGGAGGATCACAATTCGTGAACAGCCTCAGCTACTTAGTGAGGCCCTCTGTAACTTAGTGAGACCCTGTTTCAAAATAAAGAATAAAAAATAGGGCAGAGGGTGTATCTCAGAGGTGAATGGCCCTGGGTTCCATCCCCAGACCTGCAAAAAAAAAAATTAGTCCTCTTGAAAGCAGACGAATCAACAAACAAACAAAATGCTTGGGCTCAAAAGTGTTTTATATTTCATTCTTTTTCAGATTTGGGGATATTTGTTATATACAATGACATATTTGGAGCATGGGACCCTAGTCTATACACTAAATTAATTTACGTTTCATATAGACCTTAAGCAGACAGCCCAAGATAACTGTGTATGATATTTGTGGAGCACTTGCCTTTGACCACAACCTGTCTCATGAGGCCAAGTGTGAGATTTTTCATTTGTGGCATCAAGTTAGTGCTGGAAAAGTCAAGGATTTTGAAGCATTTCAGATTTCATCTTTTCTTTCTTTCTTTCTCTTTTTTTTTTTCTTTTCTTTTTTTTTTCTTTTTTTTTTTTTTTTTTTGGTGGTGGTACTGGGGTTCCTGGAAGCCCTTATACCTCTGGGCTACACTTCCAGACCTATTTTATATTTTTATTTGGAAAAAGGTTCTCTTAAGCCAGCATAGCTGGCTTCAAGCCTGCGCGGTCCTCCTGTCTCCGCCTCCCAAGTGCGGGGATTACAAGCGTGCGCCACCACGCCCGGTCAGATTTCTTATTTTCAACCTGTAATTCCACAGGACTTTTTAAAACCCTATTTAAAGGTACTGACCATTTGGGAGGCTGAGATGGGAGGACTGTGGTTCACAAACAGCCTCAGCTACTACTAAGTGAGGCCCTTTGCAACTCTGTGACACCCTGTTTCAAACTAAAGAATAAAAAATAGGGCTGGGGGTGTAGATCAGAGGTAGAATGCCCCTGGGATCCATCCCCAGTACGGCAAAATAAATAAATAAATAAATAAATAAATAAATAAAACTGGCCAACATATATGATAGTGAAATTTTTCTGTATATATCTGTTCCCCAGTAAGTTGTGAATCCCTTAAAGAGGGCAGGGTCTTGTTTGGTATCTTGGGGTTTTTGTTTCTTTTTTGTGTATGTGGAACTGGTAACTGAATCCAGAGTCATTCTCCCTCTGAGCTATATCCCCAGCTCTATTTTTTATTCTTTATTTTGAAACAGGGTCTCAGTAAGTTGCAGAAGACCTCACTAAATTGCTGAGGTTGGCTCGAACCTGCGATCCTCCTTTCTCAGCCTCCCAAGTACTGGAATTACAAGCGTGCACCACCACACCCTAATATAAAGATACTAGGCATTTTGTTTGTTGTTTGTGTTTTTGAAGTACTGAGGTTTAAATCCAGGGGCACTCTACCTCTGAGCTATACCCCAGGCTCTTTTTTAAAAATGTCTTATTTTGAAACAGGGTCTTATTAAGTTGCTAAACCTGGCCTTGAACTCAAGATCTTCCTGTCTCAGCCTCCAAAGTACTGGAATTACAGGCTTCCATCACCACACCATACCCAGCTCTCATTTGTTATTATACCACCAGCACCAAGCACCCTGCCCTGCACATGATAGGTGTCCATTATGTGTTGTGAGTGCATGGTAGAATAAACTAAAAACACTTTCTCTATATACAAAATTCCTTGTCCTCTCCATTTTTAATAAAGGGATAAAATTCTCTCTTGCTTGGCTATTTGGGACAAGAAAAGATGACTTTACCTTTATTGTGCTGTTGAGATATTTTGGGGGCCTCAGAAGAAAGGTTTCTCAGGCTGTCTGTGTGCTTCTTCACAGTGAATCGACAGAGCTTAGGGCATGGCCTGAGTGGAGTTTCATCGCATGATTGCTTCCTTGAGGGCACTGAAGTTCCTAAACACGGTGCCCACAGAGTGTGAATGACCCCTGATCCTTCCCAGCAGCTTCCGTGGCAAAACATACATCTTAGCCAATATTCCCCCTGGGGTGTGGATGCTTTAGAAGTCAGCCCTTGTGGTGACATTTTTCTCTATTCTTTTCTCAAATTAATCTCCATCATCTCTTTAATCCTCTTTAGGAATCTAATAGATTGGCGGGTTAAAAGTCAAAAGCCATGACAGAATGTCCCCAAGAGGCGTGTGTCTTCATCAGCTGCAATAAAAACAGAAATGTGCGTGCCCATCTATCGAGACAGGCTCCTAAGGGCTCTAACTGAAGTTAAGAGCAGACCAGAGCTTCCTGGAATTTGTTGAGATGCCCCAACGAGAGACTCTAAATCTTTGGAAGTGGAGTCCTGAGGAGGATTCCATGGCAACCATCACTAGGGGATGTGGGTGTAATAAAGGAGAAGACAGCTGGGAGCAACTGCCTGGCTTTTATCTTATGGACATTGCAAATGGTCTAACAGTCCCATTCCCCTTTCAGAGTCATCTATGGAAAGAGCAAGCCAATTTAGCGGCCCACCTTAGCAAGTGTAAGCTGATATTTTGTGCACAGTCCCACTGGTACCATTTTACTCTCTGAGTTACCTCTTTCCTTCCTTCCTTCCTTCCTTCCTTCCTTCTTTCTTTCTTTCTTGTACTAGAAATTGAACTCAGGGGCATTCTATCTCTGAACTTTACCATCAGACCTTTTTCTTTTTTTATTTTAAAACAGGATCTCAGCCAGGCGTTGTGGCATATGCTTGTAATCCCAGCGCTTGGGAGGCTGATACAGGAGGATCACACAGGTTCGAAGCCAGCCTCGGCTACTTAGTGAGGCTCTCAGCAACTTTGTGAGACCCTGTTTCCAAATAAATTATAGGGCTGGGGTATAGCCTGGAGGTAGAATGCCCCTGGGTTTCACCCCCCAGTACCACACCAAAAAAAGTAAATAAAAAATAAAACAGAGACTCACTAAATTGCTGAGGGCCTTAATCCTCACTTAATCAGTGAGGATAGCAGGTGTGCACCAGCTTGCCCAACTTGAGTTATCTTTATAAGTCCTTGTAAATTACCTTGGGAACTCAGTGAGTAATTATGGAAACTCTGTGAGCACAGGGTTTATGGACCAGTGGGCTTTCCAGGTGGACTATCAGACTGCAGTCATCAAATGTTTGCATGATGCGGCTACTAATCCTTTACTCTTGGGCTGATAGGTTTTGTCAGGAAGGATCCTTCAATTTCCTGCCTGAGATAGAGAGGGCTCTAAAGCCTCTTCCTTCATCTTCATGTGTTTTCAGAATCTAGTGGGGAAATGGAACAAGAAAAGAGGGTATTGGCAGTCCAGATGGTGTTCTGTGATTTTTGCCTTCAATTATCCTTTTACTAAATACTGATGGTGGGGGAGAAGTGGTGGGCTGTGGTGAACATGTGTTTTCCAGCTGTCACCATTAACTACTGGTCCTCCCAGTGATGTCAGAGATGGGCAGATGCCCTTAAGTGATCATATGAGCAAGAATATCAAGTGGCCATGTGATATGGAGAACACTCAGCTGAACTTTCTCTATGAAAACACAGCCGTTTGCCGGGCATGGTGGCACATGCCTGTAATCCCTGCACTTGGAGGCGGAGACAGGAGGATCGTGCAGGTTCGAAGTCAGCCGCGCTGGCTTAAGAGATCCTGTTTCCAAATAAAAACATAAAATGGGTCTGGGAGTGTAGCCCGGAGGTAGAAGGGTTTCCAGGAACCCCAGTACCACCAACAAAACAAAACAAAACAAAAACAAACAAATAAAAAACCACAGCCGTTCTTCAGGTTACTCCAGTTTCTCCGGCCACATTGGCCTTGTATTTTCATAAGAATTCCTTCCCTGAAGCTGGTGTGGTAGGCTGAGACAATGGGATTACAGGTTTGAGGCCAACCTCCGCAACTTAGCATGGCATTCATCAGCTTAGTAAAACCCTGTTTCAAAATAAAAAATAAAATAAGGCTGGGGGTGCAGCTCAGAGGTAAAATGCTCCTGGGATCAATCACTAGTACCAAAAAAATAAATAAATCACTGAGTGTTCCAACAAAAAGGGCCATACTTTGTCTGACATTTAAACTCTAAGCTAGCTGCATCAGTAGGCACTTTCCAGTCCTTGAAACCACTGTTGAAGAGGGATGGGTACATATCCTGATACTACTAGCTCACTTCCTCAAGCGAGCTGCTCCATATTCCATAATGGGAACTGCCCTTGCTAAAAGCAGTGACTCTTTGCTCAGGCCTCAGATGCCTGGTGGGTAACTACACACAGGATAAAGCTGGCATCTCTGCCTTCACTTTGTATTTGTCTTCATATTCTTGTTTAGCTCTGCACGTTGGCAGGCAAATTGTTTAAGGAGTGGAGTGTTAATATAAAAACCGGTACTACAAGGTTCATTAGCCCTAAACTTACCTAACCTATCTTGTTCTCCTTCAAGACTGGGGCAGAATTTGCAGGGATATTTACAGCATCCTGTTTCAGATCCTGGAGGTGTGATCGGAAGTCTCCCGTCAGTCATTGTCCTACACCATTACCATTTCTGTTTGGTTTGAGGATGAGTGGCTAGATCTGGTTTGTTAGAACTTTTAGGGTCAAGCCTCTGGTCCAACACTCTGGCTCAGGACTCTGGTAATAATTCAACTACTAGGGTCCTTCCAATGTGACCAGCTGTCTCTGTAATTATTTTCTCTAGAGTCCTTTAGTTTCTTCAACATTGAAATTAAGCTTGAGGAGAAGGAGCAAACATCAACCAGTTTATTAAAAGTGGCTTTAATCAGCCTAATTAACCAGAACCTTTGGGCAGGTCTGCTGGCCATGGGAGAAGGGACCAATGAGCCATGCAGTCATCAGATTTGGCTAGTAGTTCTAGTCGGTCGGAAGAGTCACACGATGGAGCGGAAGTACTGATGTTTTAAGTGGGGGGAGCATTTGGGGTGGGAACTCTGATTATCTCGCAAAATCTGGAGTCTCACAATGCCTGGAGTCTATCTTGTAATGTTTGAAGTCTTGAGGCACCTGGATTCTTGAGATATCTCTTCTGGCTTCTGGGGTTCCACCTCCTGTCCCCACTGCAGTGCCCCGTGGGGGAAGGGAGAAACCTGACCTATCACTGTCCTTACAGAGTGACATTCCTCTAGGTGACCTCAAGCTGACTTCAACCCAGGAAGACTGAAGAAGCTGAGAAATTTGGGGATGCTGCCCGTTTTGTGCTAAGCACTTTCTCATATATATACCATATATACAACAGGAAAGAAAACAGAAAAAAAATTTGGACTCCTAGAGTTTATATTCGAATGGGAACAAAACGAAACCAGTGAGACACAGTGAGGCCTTCTGTGGACAGGCTAGGCTAGAAGGAGGGGCTCCTTCCTAACCAACCTGAACCTTGGACAATACAAGACCTACTGACCATCTTTACAGCAGAGGAACTCTGAGAATGCAGCAACAATTGAGAGTAGAAGGCCAAAAGTTGGTGAGAGATAAAGGAAAAGAGCGAAAAGAAGTTGGATCCTGGTAAATTACTTGAGTCCTGAATTAAAGTTGCTTAAAGCTGGAGATAAAGACCTATACTTTTCAACTTATGTTAAAGAATACTTTCCTATGTTTATTTAAGTCTATTTGCATTAAATTTACTCTCTCCTGCAAAAAAAAAAAAAAAAAAAAGCCCAATTGTTTAACTGGAATGGCGATCATCACAGGACAACCAGGCTTGATGCAAGAGATGGGAAAGCAACATATCCTCTTGGTTTTCCTTGGGCGACTAAGACCACAGAGAGCTTGGAAAGATGGTACCACTTGTGGTGTCTGTAAACACTGTGCTTACGCGTTTATGAAGTTGGGGAGGAAATATGATCTAGGTGATCGCACTTAGGAGACTAACAAACTGCTGAATAGAGTAGATTTCCTAGGTCTCTCGGATTCCAGGAAAAAGCCCGATTCTCGCAGGGTGCTATACATTTGGATTCATCAAAAGAATGCCAAGCCAAGGGAAAGAACCCAATTCCTGCAGTCTGAACCCCATAAACTTCTTTCAAATGGAAGTATACAATAGGCCACACCAAGCTGCAGAGATTCAAAAGACTCCTGGCATATTGCAGCTACTTAAATTTCATGCTTTTACAAACCCCTCCTGGTTTCTCAGGGGCGCTGTGGCAGTTGCGATGGGTGCGATCCCTGACTGTTGGCTTAACTCCAAAACCAAGGTGTCCCTGTTTTCATGAGGTACACGAGTTTTGTTTTGTGTTTTTCTTCCATTCTAAGTTTAAGCTTGGTTTATAAAATGGATATTCTGCCCTTTGCGGGCTGATTAGGGTGACCTTCTAAAGGGCTCAGTCAAGAGAATAATCCTCATTCATATGAAAGACTCCTGCTGTGAAAGCTTAAGTTAAACCACATTCCATAAATCACACACCCCCAGGAAAAACCTCCATCCTAAGGAGATGATTGCACTTTTTGTTTTTCAACTAGAACTCAAGCTCCTGTAAATTTTATCGGTGATTCTCCCTGGGATAATGAGATTTGGGAATAGGATTAATACCAAAGCATGTATCCCCAAAGTTTCAAAGAATTATTATTCTCTAAATCCTGTTTTCCATTGTGTCAAAAAATGAAATTAAAGGAACAGCGAATTGTTGGGCTCGTTTATTCATTAAAGCAATATGAAACAGAAATTTCATCTTTGGTCTGCTGTTAATAAAAAAGCACTTTCTACACAACTGATCTCAAGATGTGACCTCTATGTGGTCTAAGAGAAAAAATAAAGGAGAATGAAACTAGATAAATATTGTTATCCCCTCTACTAAGATAACGCTCACTATTGTAACAAATAATTCCAATGTTTTAATCTAAGGCAATTTTTATTTATTTATTTATTTATTTATTTATTTAGTTAGTTAGTTAGTTATTTGGTGGAAAATTTGGTTGGCTACTGGGGAGGCAGCCTAGTGGGCTCACTGTCTTCTAGCTGTGACTTGGGACTGTCCTGAAGAGCGACCGCATCTGGCCAGCAGACAATGAAAGGAGAGTAAACAGAAGCTAGCTAGAAGTGCTGGACCCCACTTAGACTCCTCTGGCTAGATCTCCATCTGGAGTCCCTAATAGTTGCAGGGAAGGCCAGGAAATACCATTCCACTCTGTTGCTAGGAACAAGAGGACAGGGTTTGGCAAACCGCCTCCCCCCACCTTCTCTGTCACCACTGCGGTGACCATCAATCAAAGTCAGCTCATAGGCTTCTCTTCCTCTTCTGATACAAAAATGGCAGCATGTGCACTGTACCTAACCGTTTATAAAGCCCCTGGATGCCCACTATTCTAGTTAATCCACCCAGTGACTCTAAGAGAAAGCAATTATTAATCCTCATTTTAAAGACGAGCACATGGAGGCAAAAGTCAAAGAACAGCTGTATAGGTTTCTTCAAGACCCCAAGTCTTGAGACCCCCAACTGTGCTACTCCCCAGAGGGGCAGTGTGGTGAGGTAGCCACAGACTAAGCCCTGCTGCAGACACATGGGCTGAAATCCAAGCTCCGCCCACATTCAACAACACAAGCCAGGATGCCTTGTGAATAAGATTCATCCCCAAGAACCTAGCCTAAGGAAGCCATCAAACTGGGGACTCAAACACTTCAACTGTTCCCAACACCTTGGGGATTTTTAATCATACAACTACCACACCACATTTCTGTGGACTTTATAATTTATAAAAACTTTTGTCGGGGGGAGGCAGGTGGGTGTGTGTGTATGTAGTACAGGGGATTGAACCCAGGGGTATTCTACCTCCAAGCTACACCCCTAATTTACTTTTTTTATTTTTAACAGAGTCTTGTTAAGTTACTGAGGGCCTCATTAAATTTCCGAGGCTGGCCTTGAGCCTGCAGATGGATCCTCCTGTCTCAGCCTCCCAAGTACTGGGATTAGAGGTGTGCATGACCATGCGCCGCTGAAAACATCTTCTTATTTGATACTTGCTCTATGTTCACCTCACCAGGGAGGAATGGACTGTATTATTATCCTCCACTTCCAAAACTCAAGAAATTGAATCCTAGCCGGGTGTGTTGGCGCACGCTTATAATACCAGCATTTGGGAGGCACAGTTCTCAGACAGCCTCATTTACTTTGCAACTCAGTGAGCTCCAGTTTCAAAATAAAGAATAATAATTAAAATAAAGCCAGGTGTGGTGGCACATGCATGTAATCCCTGTGCTTGGGAGGCGAAGACAGGAGGATCGCGCAGGTTCAAAGCCAGCCGAGCTGGCCTAAGAGACCCTGTTTCCAAATAAAAATATAAAAATAGGTCTGGGAGTGTAGCCCGGAGGTAGAAGGGTTTCCAGGAACCCCAGTACCAATAATAATAGTAATAATAATAATAACAACAATAATAATAATAATAGTAATAATAATAATAAAGAATAAAAAATAGGGCCGCGGGTATAGTTTGAAGGTAGAATCCCCTGAGTTCAATCCCCAGTACCACAAAAAAAGAAAAAGAAATGGACTATTCAATTAGATGATCTTTCCCAAGTCATATGGCTATAAAACGGTGATATCAGTACTAGAACACACTACAGTGTAAGGTGTTACTATCTTTCATAGGATGGAGTCTCCCAGGAAGTGAATAAATGAGAGGAGGAAGCCAGTACAATGGCACGGTTGGGCAGTTTACCCCTCTGTGACACAGGTCCATCTACTAGGGAACTCTGGGAGGTAGTGTGACCATCCTCCATCCCCCAGCTGTCACTGACTGACAGCTGCTCCCAGGGGAATTAACCTGCCCATTCAGCCTACCTCGTACCAGGCTGGGAGTAAGCCTTCATGTGGAAAGTCCCTGGGGCTCATGATAGGATTCTTCTGACATGTGCCCAAGTGCTGAGAGTTGGGGGATGTGCCTGGGGCACCACCACCATCTTCCAGGTCCCTGTGTTGAACCAGAGGTCTCTTGCCATTACCTCTTCCCCAATCCCACCCAATTCCTACCAACTCCTTCACAATGAGGCCCTTAGTAGAGATTTGACTTTCCCAAGAGTTGCTCAAGTTTCCTGAGTGGAGACAACTTGAAATACATAGTAAAGAATATGTAGATTAAACATTGAATTCAGTTCTGCCATCTTCTTGGGTAAATCACCCTAGCCTATGAAAGTCTATTTCCCCTCTTATAAAATAGGGTTAATACATATCACAGTGCATTGTTGGGAGGATTAAAATATAAAAGCTAAAGTGTACGTCCCATGACAGCAAGGACCATGCAGGTCTTAGTCATCAATTCATTCTCAGCACTTAAGACAGTGCTTGGGAACGTATGTATGTATGTATGTATGTATGTATGTATGTATGTATGTATGTCAGGGAGAAAGGAAAGACAAAGAAATGGAAATGTGAACCGGCCTGGCAGAGTACTCAGTCCACCTAAGGCTTTCAGAAACTATTCCTTCTCAACCCGCCTTCTGGTTTCTTATTCCTGGTGATAAACATCAATGTCATAATAGCTGAATCAGGGAGAGGCTAAAACCTTTAATAACTGCTAAATATTCATTTCTCAGGGGAACTATGAAGTGCAGAGTTGGAGACATGTTCCTCTCAAAGGATGATCTCTAGTTCACAGCCTGAGAAGCACTGCATAGACCTGCCCAGTGGGAGCACTGGGACTGCACTTTACCTGCAGGGATTCTCAGGGTCAAAGTGCAGGGGCCAGGTCAAAAGCTCTACCTGGCCCCCTTCTCTCTGCACCATTCCCCTTAGCATCCTGGCTGCCATGCACACCTCTGCCAACCTCCCTCCTCTCACACCTCCACTATACCCCAGCTGTGTGCCCCTGAGAGTATTTGTATCACACTGAACATCTTGGGTCTTGGTGAATGTGGCAGTGAATGCCTAAGTCCCAAATATCTTGCACCTCATGGCCAGAAAGCTACACCCATTATTTTATTTAAAAAAATTTTTGTGCATTATAATCATACATCTGAATGGAGTAGAAGATGGTAGAGGCGTACATGTACACACCGCTCATTTAGCCCTTCCCCAATTCCCACCCCATTCTTTCCCCACTCCCTCCTTCTCATGTTTAGCTTAATGATGGGCTTTGATATATTTGTGAATGTACATTATGTACATTAGGGAATTTCTCTCTTCTGCCCTCCCATCACCCCCTAGTTAGGCCTCCATGTTTGTTCATCTATGGTTTCCCCTCCTTTGTCCAGAGTTCCTCCTATGACCCATTTTCTCCATAGCTTCTGCATATTAGGGAAAGCATTCATTCAGTTTCTTACTTTCTGTGACTGACTAATCTCACTTAGCATAATGTCCTCCAGTTCTATCCATTTCCCTGTAAATGATGCAATTTTGTTCTTCTTTATGGCTGAGTAAAATTCCATTGTGTACATATCCCATGGTTTTATAATTCATTCATCTGTTGGTGGACATCTTGGATGGTTCCAGTTTGTCAGTTGTGAATTGTGTGGCTATGAACATAGATACAATGTATTTGTTTGGTATTTTGGTTTCCATTCTTTTGGGTAGATACCCAGAAGTGGCATTGCTAGATCATATGATACGTTTGTGCCATTTTCTGAGGATCCTCCATACTGTTTCCCAAAGTGGTTACACATACTGTGCACATTAATAGGCCTGGGACCTGGAAGGGGGCCTCAGCAGTAAAGCATGTGCTCAGCGTGCATGAGGCCGTGGGTTTCATCCCCAGGCACTCTGCCCCAGCAAAGGCTCATGGCAGTACTGAGACACCATAAGGACATTCACTCATTCCACAACCTTTGCTAAACAACCATTATGTACCAGATTCTGGAAATATAGTGGTGAATAAGGTAGAACCACTCTTTCCTCTCAAGGAACTTAAAGCCCAGTGGGCAAGGTGGATTATAAACTCGTACTCTCAAACAAATATATAAAGTCACATGTGCTGTGAAGGAAATGTACAAAGTTCCATGAGAGCCTATATGAGGAAGATGCCAACTCTGGAGAAATTTCACTGTGTGTCATCTGAGCCTTTCAAGACTAATTAGTATAAAGAAAGATCCTAGATGACCTATAAACAGAACTTTATTCCTCACAGTTCTAGAAGCTGAGATCTCCTGAATCAAGATGCCACTAGTTTCAGTGTTCAGTAAGGTCCCACTTTCTGCTTCATAGCCTGTCTTCTTGCTGTCCTCACAGGTTTAACAGGGCAAGGCAGCTCTTAGGACTTTCTTATAGAACTGATAGCCTCGTTCCAGGTGACTCCACCCTGAGGAGCCAATCACCTCGCGAGGCCTCACTTCCTAATACCAGCCCATGGGGATTAGGTTTCAACCTCTGACTTTTTAGAAGGCACAAACATTCAGATTGCAGCACTGAGAAAGGGGCGTGTGGTGTGTAGATGCAAAGGGAAGGAGGAGAAAACTGCCTGTAAGAACTTTTGAGAGAGGAAGGGACTGAACGTACACAAAGATCCCACAAGCCCCACCCCATGTGGCTAAGACAGAGCCAGCCGAGAGGAGAGGGGACCTGGATGAAGCCTGAGAATATAAATGATCTTGCCAAAGTCACACTGCCAGGATGCTGGGCACGGGATACATCCTGAGGTAGATTATGCACTGTAGGTTTAGGTCATTCATTTCAGTACTTATTGAGCATTTACTGTGTGCCATGCACTCTTTAGGCACTGACTTATATGGAAACAGCCTCTCTCCCAGGGAGTCTAATCTTTAAAGAGTCCTGAAGGACTAACTAACGGAGATAATATAATCAAAAGACTCCTCTGGAAGCCAGGCGTGGTGGCGCACACTTGTAATTCCGGCATTTGGGAGGCTGAGACCTGAGGATTGTGGTTCATGGACAGCCTCAGCTACTTAGTGAGGCCCTCCGCAACTTAGTGAGACCCTGTTTCAAAACAAAGAATAAAAAAAATAGGGCAGGGGTTGTAGCTCGTAGGTCGAATGCCCCTGGGTTCCATCCCCTGACCTGCAAAAAAAACAAAAACAAAAACTTCTCTGGGCTGGGCATGGTTGTGTTAAGCACTAATTCTAGTACTTGGGAGGCCAAGACAGGAGGATTGTAGGTTTGATGCCAGCCTCAGAAACTTAGCAAGACCCTTTCAAAATTAAAGATAAAATAGGACTTGGGGTCTAGCTCAAAGGTAGAACGTTCAAGGGTTCCATCCCCAATATATATTAAAAAAGAGTGCTCTCCCTTTGTGTGGCAAAGGTGGGAGGCTGCTGAGAGCAAGAAATGATGGTGGCTTGGACTAAAGAGTGACAGTGGGGACCGAAGGAAATGAATAAACTCAAGAGATAGTTAAAGCTGGGTGTGATGGTACACATCTATAATTCCAGCACTTGGGAGACTGACACAGGGGGCTGA
The DNA here is from genome assembly GCF_963383645.1 of Muscardinus avellanarius. Lineage (NCBI taxonomy): Eukaryota > Metazoa > Chordata > Mammalia > Rodentia > Gliridae > Muscardinus > Muscardinus avellanarius. The sequence goes on along the minus strand of NC_137791.1, from coordinate 97,097,426 downwards.
CAGGTTTGAAGGCAGCCTCAGCAACTTAGTGAAACCCTCTTTCAGAATAAAAAATAAAATAGGATAAGGGGTATAAAATAAAATCAGCTCAGAGGTGGAGCACCCAAGGTTCAATCCTCAGTATCCGCCCCCCCCCCCCAAAAAAAAGAGAGAGCTTTAGAAGGTAATGTTTACGGAACTTGGTGATTCATTGGATGCCAGCACACGGGTGATGAAGGCATCGCAGGTGCGGTGTCTCATATGTGCCTCCTCGATATTCAGGTGCGGCCAGTGCAAGAGCTGGGGCCTTTCAGAGGATCTAGAAATGGGACTCGAGCCTTCCCAAGACACTTCATATAGCTTTCAGCTCGGCTGCCTTTCGCTTCCACTCTCCCAGGGCCCTGAATTTCCCTCTGTTCTTATCTCCCCCAAAAGAAAGATTTTCATTTGGGGGACCCAGATACAGTGAGCATAATGGCTTTTATTGGGTGAGTTCACCAGGTGGGTCACAGAGCTTTCTGGTCCAGGAGCAGAACGAGGGAGGAAGCAAGAGCCCCATGGTGAGATTCTTCTACTGTCCAGGAACCCCACCCCTCCTCATGCATGCTCATTTGGGGCAGTCACTGCTTAGTACACTGTGCTGATGTTTAGCTGGTGTCTAAAGCAGCAGTGTAATGGGTTGGAAGTCTCTGACCACGGCCGAGTGGGGGCAATCTCCACATTTCTTCTCCAGAAGGCGTCCTCTGCCTTTTCTTTCTCTACCCTGCTTATCTCTGGATAACTACCTATCACCATCCTGTGAGGATTGTGTGCCTTCCCTCCAGCTAGTACAGCAATGGAGCCATCTCAGAAGCAGAAAAGAGCCCTCGCAGACAATCACACTTGCTGGCACCTTCATCTTGGACGCCTGGCCTCAAGAACAATGAGAAAGAACACTCCTATACTTTGTAAGTTATCTGGCCTGGTGTTTTGTTAGAGAAGCACAAACAGACAAAGACAACAGGTAAATCCCAGGTCTGTGAAGATATGAAGAGCCTCCAGTCATCTAAGAATGATTCGTTTATGGGTGGCAGGGTTTAAAATATTTGGACTTCTTAAAAACATGGACCCTGGTGTGTGCCAGGAGTTAACTAGAACTCGCCCTTTCCTCAACTAGTTTAGGATAAATAAAAAGTGTGTGGGTGGGAAGGAGCCTTATTTGTACTGGCAGTAGTACAATGTCTAGATCTAATTTCTTCAGTTTGGGATTTAAAATTCTCAGAATGCCTTTTATTATCATAAGAGTTATTATATCCTAAGGCTGCCATAACAAATTGCCATGAACCTGACAATTTAAAACAACAGGAAATTATTCTCTTACAACTCTAGAAGTCAGAATCGAGGTGTTGGTAGGGCGGGTTCCCTCTGACGACTCTGAGAGAGAACCTATTCTCGGGGGTCCCTTCTAGCTCTGGTGGTCACCAGCCACCTTGTCCTACCTTCTTGGCTTGTTGATGAAGCCCTCCAACTCCAGCTCAGCTTTATCAGCTCTTGCCTGTCTCGTGTCTGCCTCCTTTTCTGACTCTTATAAGGAGAATAGTCATTGGATTTAGAGCCCACCCTAAATTCAGAAGAATCTCATTTGAGATTCTCAACTATCTACTTCCAAATAAGTCCACATTCAAAGGTATTAGAGGCGTGGACTTGGGACATATTGTGTTGGGGGACACAATCCAACCCACTATAAGGGTATAACTTGATATATTATGAAATATAATAGCAGAAAACAGAGAGAGATTTCTGAATTTTAAGGGTGTGCATAGAAATTTATCAACGTCTTCTGTTGACATTTATTACCATAGTCTTCCCCTTGCCACTCACCCCCCCCCAAAAAAAAAACCCTACAGAAGAGCAGAGATCTCTATAGTTACATCTCAAAGTGTGTATACAAACAGAGGAAACAAAAGCATTTGTTTCATAGTGCATGGCCTTGGAGATGTATACAAATTCTTTTAATCTAGAACTGATTGTTTAAAGGCTGATAATTTATTTGCCAAAGAGTCAGAAAATAGCCGGAGATTAAATAGCAGCTGCAGCTGAATTAATTTTATTCCTATCGCATGAACAAGAGTTGGAAAAGCAAGTAAAAGAGTTGACAGTCCTGGGCATGTAAATTTAAGCTGATTGAATCTATTTCACATTACTGCTACTACTACTATGTCTTCTACTAATAATATAGCAGCTTAGACTATTGCTTTGTGCTTGCTAACTACTGCTCAAAGCTCTGTCTGCGTATTATCTCATTTTATCTTCACAATACCCCTGTGACAACACCACCCCAATGTAAGAGAAGTGAACATGGAGGCAAGAGGCTAAGTAACTTGCCAGAGGTGACAAAGCCACCAAGTAGCAGAGAAAAAATGACTTGCTCTCAGGCAGACACCGGAGGACCAACTTTTAATCAGTGTGCTACTTTTGTCTTTGTTAAATCTAAAAACAACATATACTTGTAATCCCCGCGCTTGGGAGGTGGAGACAGGAGGATCGCGCTGGTTCGGAGCCAGCCTCGCTGGCTTAAGAGACCCTGTTTCCAAATAAAAAATATAAAATAGGTCTGGGAGTGTAGCCCGGAGATAGAAGGGCTTCCAGGAACCCCAGTACCACACACACACACAAAAAGAGTTAAAAACAACATATACAATTGTAGGATTTGTTCCTGCTAAAGGAAAAACACTAGGTAAAACCGTGTTGGTGCCAGGTACCCCCACTTCTCCTCAGCCTTCATCTCCCTACCTTCCAGAATGATCTGTCTTTAACATCTTTCTCCAAAATAATAAAAAGGTGAAAACATGTGTCTTAGGGCAGGCAACCTCTTCTTGACTACTTAGCCGTCATATAAGGGGCTGCAGGCACTAGGGGCATGAGAAGGGTGTCTCACCTCCAGAAAATCTGTGACTCTAGTCTCACCATGAGAAAACCAGACAAACTGAAATGGAAGGACAGTCTACAAAATATTGAATACTTTTCCAGATGGCCAAGGTCAAGGAGAGAACACAAAACTGGGCCAGACCAGAGGAGACTGAGGAGACATGACAGCTGAATGTGGCCTCATTTCCTGGGTGTTGATCTTCAAAGAGATCATTAGTGGAAAGGCTGGTGCTTCCTTAATAAACACTGAAGTTTAGTAATAAACAATACAGAAAAGTTGGTTTCTTGGTTTGGATAACTGTACCAAGGTAATGTAAAATATTAGGGGAAACTGGGTTAAGAATACACAGGAACTCTCTGTAATATTATTTCAACATTTCTGAAAATCTAAATTACTCTAAAAATGTCAAGTTCCCCCTCAACCATTTAAGTTCATATACATAGAAGATGTCATCTATGAAGAACAGGGCTTTAGCTCTGAATTGGCTTGTACCTTCACCCCATGATAGCCCCACATGCTTCATCTCATAAAGCAACAAGTCGGGTGTGGTAGCACTCACCTGTAATCACAGTACTTGAGAGGCTGAGAGAAGAAGATCATAGGTTCAAGGCCAGCCTCAGCAACTTAGCAGAACCCTGTTTTAAATAAAAAATAAAAGCTGGGCGTGGTGGTGCATGCTTGTAATCCCAGCGCTTAGGAGGCTGAGACAGGAGGATCGCATAGGTTCAAAGCCAGCCTCAGCTACTTAGGCTCTCAGCAACTTAGTGAGACCCTGTTTCCAAATAAAATATAAAATAGGTCTGGGAGTATAGCCCAGAGGTAGAAAGCCCCTGGGTTCCACCCCCATACCACAAAAAAATAAAATAAAATAAAATAAAAGGTGGGGGTATAGCTCAGAGATATAATGCCCTTGGGTTCAATAAGAACACCGTGTTCTTCCTGTGAAACAGGGTGTGATGTTGATTTGGGTTGGAGTTTTTAGAACACATATTAGGAATATTTGCTTATGATTTCACCAAGAATTCTAAGTGGAATTATTTGACCATATCATCTGACTTTATAAACACGAATAGACTTACTTTTCATATGTAAGGTAGCAAACATACTTCAAATAAAAGCATAAAGTACTTTCTTTTGAAGTTATTTTATTTTTGTTATTGATACCAGGGATGGAATCCAGGGGCATTCTATTCTCAAGCCACACCTTCAGCCTTATTTTATTTTTTATTTTAAAATAGGGTCTCACTAAGTTGCTGAGGCTGTCCTTGAACTTGGGGTTCTCTAGTCTCAGTCTACCATGTCCTGGAATTACAGACTCATGCTCCCGCACCCAGGCCATTTTTTTTTAATGTGCCAAGTATGTTTATTCTGCCTCTTCTCCAAAAGTCAGGTAGCTACAGGGATTAAAAAAAATAATAATAACAGCTGGGCGTGGTGGTGCACGCTTGTAATCCCAGCATTTGGGAGGCTGAGACAGGAGGATCACAGGTTCATGGACAGCCTCAGCTACTTAGTGAGACCTTTTGCAATTCAGTGAGACCCTATTTCAAAATAAAGAATAAAAATAAGGCTGGAGATGTAGCTCAGAAGTAGAATGCCCCTGGGTTCTATCCCCAGTACCAAAAATAAATAAATAAATAAATAAATAAATAAATAAATAAATAAATAAATAAATAACAAAGCTCACCTTGCAGTTACTTCCATTTCCAGGTAATTACATTTCCATCCTGTACCCCTCTTTCATAGCTGACCTTCTAGAATGCATGGACCAACCAACTGGAAGTGGAAGGGAGTGGGGAAGAGGTTGTCAGGGAGTGTGTCTGACCTGCTCAAGGACCTAGAAGAAGCCCAGTGTGGCCAGAGCATGGTGAGAGGAAGAAGCAGGGTGGGGAAGGAGCAGGGCTGGTGTGTTCAAATCTAATGAGATGCCCTGGAGGGTGAGACAGAGCAGAGGCATAATCTACTTCCCCTGGGTCAAAGGTCCCTCTGCCCCAGGTGTGATGCCCTGAGAAGGACTCACCACAGAAGCTTCACCTTGATCCACCACTGAGACCTCAGACAAATGCCAAGGGAGGAGCCTTCTGCACAGTGCTCATCTGAGCTACTCAAGACTCCTAGTGTTACGAGAGACAAGGAAAGTCTGAGATGACGGAAGGCTAAAAACACATGACAACTAAGTGTCTGTCCAAAATGGGTTCCTGTAAGAGAAAAAAAATGTTGTACAGGACATAAGGAGGACTACTGGTGAAATTCCACTGTGGACTATATAATTGCTAATAGTACTAGGTCAATGTCCCATTTTCTGAATTTGATCGTTGTGTTGTGACTACTTAAGAAAACGTTCTTGTTCTTAGAGGTCATAGACTGAAATGTATAGAAGTAAAGAGTCATCATGTCGCCAATGTAGTCTCAAATTGGTCAGCAATAATAATAATGTCTGCATATACAGAGAAAATAAGATAAAGCAAATAAATTAATGTTCTGGGGTTACTGGGGGTTGAACCCAGGGGCATTCCACCTACAAGATACACCCCTAGCCCTATTTTTTATTCTTTAAAAAGATTTAATTAGTCCCTTCCATTTCCCCATACTTTTCCTGGACTAATACAATACTTGCACTAAGTTGTAGAGGACCTCACTAAGTAGCTGAGGCTGGCTGTGAGCCTGTGATCCTCCTGTCTCAGCCTCCCAAGTACTGGGATTAAAAGCCTGTGCCACCATGCCTGGCCAATTAAATATTTAAAATAAATCAATCTTAATGCCGGGCGTGGTGGCGCACGCTTGTAATCCCGACGCTTGGGAGGCGGAGACAGGAGGATTGCACAGGTTCGAAGCCCCTCGCTGGCTTAAGAGACCCTGTTTCCAAATAAAAATATAAAATAGGTCTGGGAGTGTAGCCCGGAGGTAGAAGTGTTCCATCCCCAGTACCACCAAAAAAGAAAAGAAGAAGAAGAAGGAGGAGGAGGAGGAGGAGGAGGAGAAGAAGATGAATAATAATAAGAAGATGACGACGACGACGACGACGACGACGACGAAGAAGAAGAAGAAGAAGAAGAAGAAGAAGAAGAAGAAGAAGAAGAAGAAGAAGAAGAAGAAGGAGAAGAAGAAGAAGAAGAAGAAGAAGAAGAAGAAGAAGAAGAAGAAGAAGAAGAAGAAGAAGAAGAAGAAGAAGAGAAAAGGAAAAAAATCAATCTAGAGAAAAGGTGAACAGGTGCTTATTATTCTATTCTTGTAACTTTCCTGTAGGTTCGCAATTTTTGAAAAGTAAAAGAAATCTCTCAGGCCGCTATGCCATGGATGGATTGGAGAGACCAAAACAGAAGGTTGGGTGGCAAGAAAGTAGGAGCATTGGATTAGGGGCTATCACTGGGTGAAGTGGGGCACCTCCCTCGTAGACGTGTGCGTTAGAGTAGAAGAAACAAGTCTAGGGAATGAGAGAAAGGCTGCGTTTTATTTATACTTGTCACTGTCACAAATCTACATGGTCCATTGCTTTCTGAGAGATTGTCCTATTAACAAAAGATTGCCTTTCAGCCGATCATAATAGTCATTGAAATCACTATCAGCTCCAATAAGTCCCATAGTTCATGTGATAATTTTAGACTCCATATTAATAACTTGATTCTGTGGATATCATAAATGTTTATGGGTGAACTACAACTGCATACTGGAGTCTGACCCGTGGATGGGCAAGGTAGCGGGCTCTGTTGCTGGTGGTGGTGGTGGTGGTGAAAGCTTCCTGCTGGCTGTGACTTGCAGTCAGGCTAGGGATACTGCCTTGAGTACAGTCTGTATTTGGATTCTAGCCACTGGCCCTAAAGTATGTTGCTCCCCTCATGTGTCAAAGCAAACCCACCCTCAGACTGGAGTGAGCTCATTAATCACCAAGGCGAGAATTGTCTGACAAACAAGATAATTCAAGATTCCACAGACCTCAAACTCAGAGCAATGCTGGGTGTCAACTTTTTCATCAAGGACTTTGAAACAGTAGCTTCTCAAGTCCTTTTTCCCAGTCTTGCCCTCCAGCTTTCAGATTTCCATCTTTTATCTCAAAAATAGAAGAACAACTTTTGTGGCATTTACAATTCATATCATGTATTGTTGGCAACAACAACAAAACAACTCCATATCAAGGGAAACATTTCAGGAGGAACAGGAGTTTCACAACTTGGACCAGTTGGAAATTCTAGACCCTGTTGAAAGGGCAACAATGGAAAAACACACATTATCAACTTTCAAGCCTCTCTTGAGTCTACGATATTTGAGAGCAAAGATTCCACACCAGCCAAGGACCGACATTAAGCCCATTATACTGTCTTCTGGCAATCTTAAAATTACATCTTAGATTATTATACTTAGATGCTGGTTCCAGAATCTGTATATGCTAAGCAAATGCGAAACTAAAACATCTCCATCGGCATTTATAAAACCAAGTAATGCTGGGGTTCAGTGTTAGCTCTTGGTCCAAAAGATTTAATGAGTCCCTTCCATTTCCCCATACTTTTCCTGGACTAATCCAACACTTGCTCAAGGACACAGATAAGCCTTCTGAGCCTGCTGGTGTAAATCCTTCCTACCCGATTGGGGAAGAGTCTTAAGGTTAAAAATGTGGATATACAAAGTGGAAAACCACTGTGAGGTTGCTTATAATAGAAAAACCTAAGTTTTCTTTAAATAGATTATGGAATTATGATTAAAAATAATTTTTGAGGCCGGGCATGGTGGTGCACACTTGTAATCCCAATACTTGGGAGGCTGAGACAGGAGGGTTGTGCAGATTAGAAGCCAGCCTCAGCTGCTTAGTGAGGTTCTTGGCAACTTAATGAAAGCCTGTTTCCAAATAATTTTTTTGGTGGTACTGGGGTTCCTGGAAACCCTTCTACCTCCGGGGCACACTCCCGGACCTATTTTATATTTTTTTTATTTGGAAACAGGGTCTCTTAAGCCAGTGAGGCTGGCTTTGAACTTGCGCAATCCTCCTGTCTCTGCCTCCCAAGCGCAGGGATTACAAGTGTGTGCCACCACGCCTGGCTCCAAATAAAATATTTTTTAAAATAGGTATGGGGGTATAGCCTGGAGGTAGAAGGCCCCTGGGTTCTATCCCCAGTAGTACATATACACACAAAAGAATTGCAGTATTTTTGGGGATTAAACTTAAGGCCTCAGATATAAACTAAGACTGAGACTGGTGCTATCACGGATAATTCCCTGTTTCAAAGTGTCACTGAATGGTCTCATCATTCTCATTAATTTACTTTATAAAACTTGCTTCTAAAAGAAGTGGATATTAATAAAATGCCAAATAAAATACTACACACACCCCCGCACGCATACACTATAAGTTCTACATGAGATTCCCTGATCATTTGGGCAATGGGGTGTTGAAAGTAGAGTTTTATGTAACTTAAGATGCAAATTCTGTCTCCCTCATTATTGCTAAGACCACCTCTTTCTCTCTCCTGGCCAGAGCCCTAAGGTGCTGCCTGTGGACTCCTAGGGCAGAAGGTGACCCTGAAAGCTAACTTGGGGCCTGCATTCCCTTCCTGCTTTGAGGGTCACCACATGGCAGTGACACTACTTCAGCACCAGGGCAACTGCCCCCATCCTTCCTTCCTAAGACCAGCTTGGAAAGTCATGCAATTCAGTCTCACTAAGATTGCCAGCGCTTCTGTCTCCTTATCTCAACTTTGGAAAGTTTGAGCCATTATGCAGGAACTCCTTTTCCGCTCTGGTATTCTTTAGTGTAATCCATGGATCAGCAAAATCCACCCAAGACTTGCCATGAGGGAAAGGGTAGAGACAGATAGAAATGTTGATCCTGGCTCCATTCCTTTGGGGAAATTCCAGAAAAGTAACTTGTAGATGGAAACATGAAAACCCAGAAAAGAAATACATAAGCCAGAAAAGTTTTCACTTTTATAAATGTATAGAAGAACATATTCTATCACTTATATTAGTTATGAAGGGCAATTATTTTTCAGGATAATTTTCCCAATACAAATAGTTACTCCCCTATACTGCAGCTTTGATCTCATGATAGTTCATCTTATTTGGCCATTACACAAGTTAAAGCCATTTCAAAAATAAATCTCTGCACCACAAAAACACTGCCACGTTTCTGCTGGTGGGGTATTATTTCAAGCAAGAGGAATGACAAAACAAGTAGCTAATCCCCTGGAGCTGCGTGTCAATCTGGACCGTATTAACACCTCATACATTTTATCTTTTTGGGGTTTAGGTAACCTAAACAGTTGAGGGCTTGTCTTTTGGATAACTTTCCAATTCTATCTGAAAGTCCCATCAGTCTGAAAGATCGGCCACAGTTAACTGCTGAAGCTGAGCTGTGCCTCAATATTCTACTCTCTGCTTTTGTACATTTTTAAAATTCCCTATCATAAAAAGGTTTTAAAATAAAATAGATCTGCCTTGCCTCGAATCTATTTTTAAAGTAAATTCCATCAGGCAGCCTCATCTAATTCTTGGCTTGACAGAAGTCGCTCACTAACTAGTCATGCCCGAGAAGAGTAACACACGATTTCTTCCTGTTCCCTCCAGCTCTGCTTTGCAAATTTTCTTTATTGAATATTCTTCTCACACTTCCATCATCCGCTTCTTCACAGCTCCTGTTCTCAGAATGTCACTGCAGTCTTTCTGTCCAATACTTCACTTCCTCATCTATGCAAATAGAGAAGAAAACCCTGAGCTTAAGAGAAGTTCCGTTATATAACCTATAGTTTGCGGTCAGCAGATGTGGTCACAAATAAATATCTTCGGGGGGGGGGAGCAGCAAAGACAATTTCCAGTGTCTTTTTTTTAAACAGTCAATGAATTCCATATTCTATGCCACCTTGAGGAAAATCTTTGAATTTTTGTTGGTAAAAATTAATAACCTGCTAAGAATTGTAACCAAAACTTTAATAACAGAAGTAAAGGTAGGTATTTGCTCTTGGGTAGGGATATATGCACTGAAAATATACTCAGTCACCTTGCTATGGAGTCTCTCACTACCCCTCCTAAAATAAGAAATGGTTCTCAGAGCTTTGATTAGACCCATCAGTTTCTCAAAGATGTTGCTTTTCTTCTTTGTCTTTCCATCCTGTTCTGTAACATTAACAAGCTCAAGAGGAACCAGAATCGACTGCCCTCTACTCTTCGTCAGAAGCTTCTACACTGCAGTCCCCACCCCGTATCATGCATCGGTTTCTCTCGACATCTCTTTCTGGGAGCAAAGCTTCAGAGATAAACAGGACAGTCCTCCCTCCTTTGATGACCCATTTCTGTTTTGCAGGAAGATGAGGGTCAGTTTGACTTCAGCCTCAGCTGAAATCAATCTGATCACTGTCATGTTTTCGTTTGGGGTTTTTACAAAGACCTATGAAAAATAATGTATATAAAATAAAAGTAAGATTTGCACAACAGCTCTTCTGAGGAAAAAATAATAATCAGGGGTTATTTCTCGGCCACACCCACTAGAGGGCACCAGACCTTGCATAGTGTCCTTAGTCACCTCCACAGCCTCCTACCTTCTCTACCCCTCACTGTCCCTTTCTCCATCCCCAAACCTAGGATTCTGAGAAGCTTTCTATCATACAAAACAAGATCTAGACAGAACTTGGACTTCCTCTGTTGGAGCAAACTGGAGTTCCTGAAGTAGACTTTGGATCTTCCATACAGCAGGAGCTCAGACCCTACCTTAAATGGGAGTCCTAACACCTCAGCAGACTCAGGGATCTGGAGACAGACATCTGAGCCACAAAGTTTCTAAGGGGAGGTGTAGGGGTACCAGGAATCTACATCAATCAGCAAAATCCACCATATCAGGCCCATAATCGCCATGTTACATGCCTATTGTGCTTTCCAGCAGTTTCTATACAGTATAGACTCTCTCAGCTCATTGTATGGGTTGGGTAAAGCTAAAGTCCAGCATTACCCAAAGCTGAATGCCTCTCTTGGTGTCTAAACTAACACTGCCAACCCCTTGGGCTGTCCAGCAATTAGGCACGGGGGCGTTAACAACCACCTATGTGTCAGGCATTTGTCTTTCCTTCCTTCCAAGAGAACAGACCCCAGAAAGAGGTATATGACACACTCCTCCAGCCAGGCCACCAGGGGCACAACAATCATGAACAAATTGTGTTCAGAGCTCATCGTAATCCAAGGCCACAGCCATGGAGAACTGGGGCATCTTAGTAAGGGAGTAGAATTCAGAGGGCTGGCCTTCCTTTGGGTGACTTGGGGAGGGTCAAGACACTGGGGCATGCTCAGGATTGGCTGCTGCCAGGCAGTGGAGATAATTCTGCTTGGATGTCTTACTAAATCTTCTCTAGGCCAGAGAATGAAGCCAGAGTGGGGAATTAGTAAAACAGCAGCAGTCACTCTGATGAGGACTGGGCAGGAGGGGAATGCTTGGTATTTTGTGGTTTGCACTGCGACCTTGATTTTTGCCTATGTGTATATAAAATTATGAAGGGGACATGCTGTCTCACTTCATCATGGCCACGCCATGACCTTGTCTGAGGCTCGTGTTCTGTGAGATTGTTTATGTCAAACAAGACAACCCTGTGCTGCTCCAGATCCGATCCCGGCCAGCTTCTGACAACACCCCATGCGTGGCTGTCTCCGGCTGGCCCTTGGCCGTCAACAGTGTTTTTCCTTTTCTCGCTCCATCTTCTATGCCTAGGGAGTCGATAGAGCATTGCAGCCACATACCCTAAGAGCCCTTAAAAATCTGAGAAACTAGTTAATACACATTTTCTATTGTTTTGCAATTGTGCCTATAATCTCCCTTGAGATCCTGTGGAGGATTCCTTCACCAAATTCATTAGCATCCTCCCCCAGGAGAACGTCCCCCTCTAACACCATCCAACCAGAAAGCTGAAGACAGGACATGCACTCTGATCTTCTCCCTCCTGACCCTTGGTTTCCCATACCATGGCAGGTGCCCAATCCGCTGTGGAATCCAGGCTGTGGTTCCAATTCCAAGGCTCTTCCACGCAGCTACTGAAAGTGTCACACATCAAGATCAGGGCAACAGAGGGCATAGAATCTGCAGGATGCTTATCACCAAGGGTGCTTGTGCGGTTGAACTGGGTTCACCTAACCCCGCAGGGCAAATGTCCAGACCCAAACAGGTGTAGCAGGAAGACCCAAGGCCAGAATCTAGGCAGGAGGTCTTAACCTTATTACCCTCCTCTTACCCCTCTGAGAACCACACTCAATTATGCTACACTGTACAAATTCTCATCTGAGATCAGGTTCTACAGTGAACTCAGACTTCGTGAACCGTGACAAGACTCCTCAGATGATGAATCGCCTCAACTCCTAGTCAGCCAGTGAACTTTCTGGAAAATTTTCTCTGCATTGATAGCCTGAAGCCCTTCCACAGAAGCCTCCTCTCGTGTTCCGGTGGGCAGAAATAACACACCGGGGCTGCTAATTTATGCTTGTGCTTTGTTTTCTGGGTAGCAGACAAAAAAATATGCAGGAGCAATTTCTTTTGAAGGTGCTTTCAAACAATTTATTCTACGAGGGGGTAAGGGAAAAGCCAGTTGTCTCTTCTTCACACAGGTGTCCTAACTCATTGCAAAAATATCTTTCTAATCTCCTTGAAGTAAAAAACCAGCAGTTCTCAACTTGTAGATGAACAAAGTCCCCTCTTGATACATGAGATGCCGAGGCTCAGTCCGCCATTTTTCTGTTTATTTTTGGTTGGCGCGGCTCACAGAGTTCTCTCTGGCAAAGTCCACTAAGAGAGATCCTGAGATATTATTGGTTGAGTTGGTTCACAGGAGGACTTGGTTAAATATATAGAAATGGGGGCTTCAACCATCAAAATAGCTCCCAGTCAAGCCAGATCCAAGGCTCTCTGTTTTCATCTTCACGTCCCTACTATCTTCAGGAGGGAAAGAAGACTGGAATTGCGGTCAACACCACTTGCTGATTTTAATTCTCATGAAGAGTTCTGCAGTTCCAAACCACCTTCTAATACAACCTATAAGCTCACTCTGGGGAGAAAATAAAAGTGGAGAAGCACTTGTGTAATTTGTAATTTGAAGATGATATCGCAAATTTGTTTTGAAAAAGTTTTTGCAAAATCTAATGTCATTTCTGACTCCTTTTATTTGTGTTTAAGTTCTTCATGTTTGGTTCAAAGCACTTTAAATCAAATGAGTATCTAAGAAATGTAAACACAGGTTGTTACATGGGTAAAATGGCTAATCACATGGCTTAAGGATTCATAGCTGGGTGTGGTGATGCACACTTGTAATCCCTGCATTTGGAAGGCTGAGACAGGAGGATCTGAGTTTGCAACCAGCTTCAGCTACTTAGTGACGCCTTTTGTAACTCAGTGAGACCCTGTTTCAGAATAAAAAAAAGGCCAGGATGTAGCTCAGAAATGGAATGTCCCTGAGTTCCATCCCCCCAGTACTGCAAAAATAAATACATAAATAAATTAAAAAAATAAAATAGGGCTGGGAGTGCAGCTCGGAGGTAGAATGCCAATGGGCTCAATCCTCAGTACAAAAAAAAAAAAAAAAAATTCAGGCCCTAATTTATTTAGGTAAGTCTGGAGAGATTAATTTTACTAATTACTTGGTAATAACATAAACAATTTGTTTAGAAATCACATTTGATTCATAAAATCCAGTTAGTTCTTTCAACATATTGGATCTTTTATGAAGATTAAGCAGCAAAACATTTAGCCAGGGTTGGTGGTACATGCCTGTAATCCCAGCACTTGGGAGGCTGAGATAGGACTGCATGTTCAAGGTCAGTCTTAGCAGTTTAGGGAGGTCCAAAACAACTTAGTGAGACCCTGTTTTCCAAATTAAAACAATACAAAGAGCTAGGTTGTAGCTCAGAAGTAGAATGCCCCTGGGCTCAATCCTCAGCACCAAAAACAAATAAAAGAAACCAAACATTCAAGTCCATTATGCAACTTAATGGATTTATAGGTTTTCACAATTGTGTTCTCTGGAGCTGGAAGGCAGGTTCTGAAGTCACAAAAAGTAGGCAGAGAACTAAGCAGGATCCCAAGGAAGAGAGGGACAGGCCTACTCTGCGACAGCACCATCTACACAGCAAGTGCCAGGCTGAATGCCAGTCCCTCTCCACACATTACTTCTGTAATTTTTTTTTTTTTTTTGCAATATTGGGGTTGGAACCCAGGGGCATTCTACCTCCAAGCCATGTCCCAGCCCTATCTTTTATTCTTTATTTTGAAACAGGGTCTCACTGAGTTGCAAAGGGCCTAAGTAGTAGCTGAGACTGACTTTGAACCTGTGCGTGTGTGCCACCATGCCCAGCTACTTCTATAAATTTTAAATTTTTTCTACAGACATTTTTTTTCTGAGGAAAACTAAGAAGAACCCTGTCTGCTTCATGTTTCTGTCCCAACTGCTATCAGAACATCTAGCACCCAAAAGGTGGTAAATGCTTAATTAAAAGCCCCCTCACCTGGGTCATCTCTAAGACAGATCTAAGTTGTTTTTAGTACTATATCCAGTCAAAATTTTCCTCCAAGAGGAAAAGAGCTTAGCAGATATTTTTTCTTCATGTAACTATAAAGTGATGGGAGGCTTCATCTCCTGTTAAAGGTGTTTTCAGTGTCAATGAAGAGAGAGGAAGGAAAATTGGAATCCGCATTCTTCACTTTGGAAAACATGGAATCTGCATTCTTTACCTTGGAACCTTAGGGGGGACAGGCCCATAATTACCATTTAATAGATGGAGAAAATGAGGTGTAGAAAAGTGGCATTCCCAAGTACACCCTTTTCCTCTAGCCTTCCTGGCAGACAGGTGACTTTCCCAACAGCCTGGTCCTGCTCGGTTGGTTCTTGTCCCAACAGAATATGGTCAGGAACTGGAAGATTCTCCACTTAATGGCAGTCCCTGCTCTGGGCCTGTGGGGTTGGAGTTCCACAACTACATGCAGGCACATACTCAGATGTCAACCTTGGGCCCATGCATGCATCCTTTGCAGTAACCAGATGGAAAAAGAAGCCTCACTGGGTCACTGTAGGCTTCACCCTGTACATGCCGCCTTCTCTGTAGATAGTGGAGTCTACCAGCGTCACCCAGCTGGGGATTCTTGAAGCTTGGGGAGGTCCTGAAATCTCAAACAGGCCAAGCACCTGGAGCCAAGACCACACCCCTACTTCTTAGAAACAAGATACTATTTGGAACTCAGAGCTACAAACTATTCTTTATTTTAGAAATAGATCTTTCATTTCATAACCAGCAAAGTCCCAAAGAATCAGATATTAGCTGCCCCCAAATTCTTCTATTCATTAACTGTTTTCAATGTACTGTTTCCTAGGTACCAGTTTCTAGATTAATTGTATTGATCTTTCACACTCAAAAAAGTGATGCATAATTTTCAAAACATTGGTTTTCCTGACCTTAATAGTGGCTCTGACCCTACATATACAGTGACCAGAATCTCCTCTACACTTCCACTGCTTCAAGATTAAGTTTGGAGCTGGACATGGTGGTGTACACCCTGTGATCCCAGTACTTGGAAGGCGGAGACAGGAGGATCACAGAGGCTGAGACAGGAGGATCACAGATTCATGGTCAGTCTCAACAACTTACTGAGGCTCTCAGCAATTTAGTTTGACCCTATTTCAAAATAAAGAATAAAATAGGGCTGGGGGTTTAGCTCAGAGGTAGAACGTTCCCAGGTTCAATCCCTAGCACCATGAAAATAAATAAAATATAAATAATAATAATAATAATAATAATAATAAAAATAATAATAATTAGAGTTTGGAAGGATTCCCTAGAATGAGGATTGCCACTCACATACCTGATAGAAGGATTTCAGGTCCACATATGTAGCATATCTGAACATAATTCTCTAGGAAGAGAATTCTCATTTATTTTTTGCAAACAGTTTTAGAGGCAGGGTGTTAAAACTGATTGGGATTTCAGGAGATTGACATTATTGCTTAAAGTGCTTCAATTGGTTACATTAAAAATTAAGGTACAGAGGAAAGAAAAACTACAGGTCCTTCTTTTCTTTCTCTTTTTTTTTTTTAAGCATCAAAATTAAGTGAATGCCACACAAATATAGTAACTAATTTGGTTATACAGAAGTTGGAACCAAAAATAAATTAATGTAATACTAGAAAACAGAAATTTAATTAAGCAGAAAAATAGGAAATAGTTTTCTCTGACCCATACCATTTATGAGAGTTAATCACACTAGTGCTGATAAATGCCTTGACCACAGAATAGCAAACGAGGGCAGAACATTTAGTGCAGTTCTTTAATACACACGAATATACAAAGTTGATCAAAATGCAATGTTGAAAGATAAAATCCATCTATAATAAAGCTCCACTTCAATATCTAAAATAAGTCCTACGCGCCAGTGAGAACACAGTTCTTTGTTAGGTGTGTCCAAGAAAATAAATGCATAGGACCATTTCTGTCATTTCTTTTCCATTTCAGCTTGATTCTAAAATATACCAGAACATACACCAAGGATGACTGGCTCTTTACTCCAACCAGGCCCTCATACGTTGTTCTTGCTCTTCTCAAACCAGCCCACCTTGCACTCCTGGCGATGGAAGATGTGTGGACACAACAGGACTGGGTGTCAGCATTTTATCAAAAGCTGCTTTTAAACAAAAGACTGTAGCACACTGTACCATCATCTAGATGCTAAACTACTAAGTAACCAATAAAGCGAATATTTCTTTTCTAAAAAAGTGTAAAACACTGTAACTTACTTTTAACACCCATCAACTAGAGAAATACAGCAGGCCTCCTCAATCCTGCTGGCTGGGGTGGGGGGGGGGGATATGCTGCTGCCTTTGTGCTGCCCTGCAACTCGGGGATGGCCCCATAGCTCACGCCATCCCCTGCTTGATGCTAGGGATGAGGGATGGAGGGGAAAGTGTTCGCATGCTATCATCTTTACATAACACGGAAACGACTCGGGGAGCAGGGGTGATGTAGCTGCCTAGTGTTTGTTTTCTTTATTGAAGAAGGTTAAAAAAGTTACTAGATAGCTCTAATTTCAAGAAACTGATGGAGTGTCGATAGGGCAGTGTTCTGGTCTGTTTCCAATCCTCTTGTCCACAGCCCCTGGATGTCTAAACAATGGTGTCCATACTGATCTTTTTATTATCAAATTCTGTCCATGAATACTGAATTTTAACTAACTTTTTCATTAAAAACAATAATTTCAGTTAAATCACTGAGCAAAGCATTCTTTCCAAATAAAAAAAGAACAAAAAGAAATGAAAAAATGCTCGGAACCTACGACTTAATATTTATTGCTTCTACAGACTTCCAATGGAAACTTTTTTGTCTAATAAACTCACTTCAAGACTTTTTTCAAAGATAATTTTAATAGTTTTCTTATCAGTTCCAAATATATTAGAGATCAACCATTATTTTCTTAAACTTTGTAACTTGCAGTCAAATATATGGACGATATGTAGTACAAACATTTCCCTACATCAGTCACCTTCAACTGGAAAGTGCCTTTTCGTGAGAATAAAGACTCACCTCCCAGGTAAGTGACCACTGCATATGTTTCATGGAGGGGGAAAAAAAAGACAAAATATTCATAAATATGAATTTGCCTCTAGTCAAGGCAAGGTACAGCTTTGTCACTTATATAAAACAACAACATGAAGATCACCCTGTTTTGTCTTCTCAAGTGAAGAGTAAAACATTTTGCTTCGAGCATGAACAAATGAAGTGTTAGGTGTCAGCATGCTTAAATTCTGAGCAATAAACAGTTCAAGGTATTTCAAAAATAAGAAATCCAGTTTTCATCTAGATAAAGTGCTATCCTCTTCATTGTTGCAAAATGGCCACTAACATTTTCTATTTCAATTTTAGTTCACATTGTGCCAAGAGTTTGTGTGTTTGTTCTTGATGTATTTAGTAACAAAATAACGTGTTCACAGTATCTTATAGAGTATGGAAGTCAACTGACTTCCTAAAGGAAGCCAAGACCTATGACTTAATATTTGTAGGAAACCAAAAACTAGCTCAACATTATCACACAAAATTGACCCTTTCAATAGAAGGTACCAGCCGGGTGCGGTGGCACACGCCTATAATCCCAGTACGTGGGAGGCTGAGACAGGAAGATCGCAGGTTCGAGGCCAGCCTCAGCAACTTAGTGAGACCCTCAGCAACTTAGCGAGACCCTGTTTCAACATAAAATAAAAATAAGGGCTGGGGGTGTAGCTTGGAGGTAAAATGCCCCTGGGTTCAATCCCCAGTACCAAAAGGAAAAAGAAAAAGAAAAAAAGAAAGGTACCAATATTCATATGCGCTAATAAATACATACATAATGAAAGTGAAATAAAAGTAAAAGTAACTACAGTGAGATGAGGTTCTTCCAAAAAGACTCTTGTCTTGTCAAGCATTCTAGGAGTCTGAGCCAGAGAAACAGCCACCACTCGGTCCGTTCCTCCACCCGCCACCTCCACTTGTGTTGAGCCCTCACACCCGGCCAACTTCAGCATTCCCTCTGGGGAGGCTTCTCTGTGGCTGCCCTGGGCTTGTCTGTGCCTCAGTGAACAGATGAGTTTGTTAAAAACGTAAGCTGCACAGCGCGGCTGACGGTGGTGACTCCTGACGTGGAAGGATGCTGGTGCCGACTGGCTACGGAGAGATGCGCCGGAGGCAGCCAACTCGGAGTCTCAGCCCCATGACCACAGGCTGCCAACGTCAGCAGGATTGGAAAGAGAGCTTGAAAAGCCTAGCAGTGCCCGATGCAGAATAATCACAGCTCACAGGACTTTACAGAAGAAAAGTGTCACTAAAAATTAACAGCATCAAGTCATTTCCTGAAACTTGGTTTTGGTAGAAAGATAGGAAAAGCAACTTTTCACTGTCCACAAGAACTTCTTCTTAGCTTTGCCTGCCCTGAGCTCCATACGCGCTTAACCCCTGGAATCCTAACGGCCAGGTCGACCTGGCGTGGCGCGGACACCAGCCACCACAAACAACTCTCCGCCCTGCTCCACATGGATGATGACTTTTAGTATCATGGTTACTCACTTAGACACCTAAACATTTTCACGTGTACAAACTTAAAGCTATAGTTGCAGCCCTAAAAGGTGAACACCTACCCGATCCTTCTGTCCTTCTGTCAGAAAAGAGGCAGACAAACTCAGAAAGGGTAGTGGTGCTTCCAGGGACAAATGAAAGGAATGCATTGGAAGGAGACCCCTGGAAGCCGTTTAGGAAGTTTAGCAAACACTCAAAATGGACTGTGACATTAGGAGTAAATATCACTGTAATTCAGCCAGACATGATGAGTGGCACGGCATTCACCCAAATCCTAAAATTAGCAACTGTTACTCATATAAATCTTACTACAATTTGATTGCAGTTAACTCTACCTCAGACCGAAATAAAACCAAGAGTAGTGCTGCATGTATAAAAGAAAACGAAGGGGGGATGGAGGGTTTAACAACACAGCCGCATCACTGAGACTCAGTGGGAACATTAGTGGGCCACTGGGGAAGAGGAAGGTCCGCGGAGGAAAGGGACGACAGTGCTTTGATCGCTTCCCCCACTTGCGTCAGTCCCACAGTTCTTTAAGTTATTCTCTTGACTGATAGAATAATATGTATCCGGATTCTGAATTTTTTGATATATCTGACGTCAGGCCATAGAATTCTTCGATAGCTTGAGCATCTATTTTCTGCAAAGAAGGAAAAATAAGACAATGCAATTATTTGCTAAGATTCCTGGGGAGGGAAACCTAATGGACTATGCAATAAAATCTAAGAAACACTAGCTGCTATAAAATCACAGTCTGAAACTTGTTGGCCAATGGATAATTCCATAGACTCAACAGAGAAACATCATTACAGAAATTGCAAATTGCTGGAGGAGAAAGCCACTCGTTAATCCATCAGCAACCACACAGGGACACCTTTTGAGGAAGCCAGGAAGTCTCTTTCAGGTCTGATGAGTCTGGGAATAAAAGGATGCCCGAGTTCATTTGTGTTGTGCTACCGAAACAGTGGCCCTATGAAAACAGAGCCCATTCAAATAGAGCATGTCTTTGAGGACAGAATTCATTCCAGCTAGTATTTCTTTACATCAAATTACAAAATGCCTTGGCATAATATAATGATTTCCTGATCCAGCATATTCATATATATTTTTAACAATAATCAAGAAAACTATGTTATAAAAAGAGAACTTAATAGAACTCTGAAGTCTATTACTTTCCCTGTGCCAGAAAGGGCTTTTTATTCATGGCAGGAAACAGGACGTAGATTCCAGAGCAACTAATGTTGGCACAGAGATAAAGATGCTATGCCCACAGCTCTTCAGTTAACAAGGACACAATACTAGTTAGTCCACACTCATACCCCTCTCCCTTTCCATGGAGGAGGGGGTCGGCAAAATTTAGTTTTGATAGAAATGTCAGATATTTTCAATTCAGATTATGAGAAAACAGGCTTTCTAAAAATTCCCACACATACACATCCCCCCAAAATCCCATCTCTACCCTATGCCTAATGGGGAAAATCTGCATACCAACCTCTACGATGTCATCATCAAACAAAAGCCAGAAGCCGTGACTTTTAACAATAGTAATATAATGCCCACGGTTAGGACCACTGAAAAAGAACAAGAGAAAGCCACCAGGTAAGCATTTACTTCTTTAAAAACTCTACTTAGCTCTTTATAAGCAGTGACTCACTACGGGAAAAACTAAAGTCACCAGGATAAGAACTTGATTTGGCCAGACCAGTGGGGGGGGCATGGAGTCCCAGCCACTTGGGAGGCGGAGGCAGGAGTTTGGGGCCTGCATGCATAACACACGTGTAACTCATGTCCACATCCAGTTCACAGAGGAGGATCTAGATACTGGAATCATGCTGGTCAGAGGGAAACACGGAAGGGCACAAAGAAAATGTCCTATAAGGACTCGAAGTCCAATAGAGGAAGTCAGACATTCAAATCAGCAAGTATTAACAAATAGTTATTGTATACCTACTATGTGCCAGGCCTGACTTTGGCTGTCAGTGAACAAAAGAAAGTCTCCCTTACTTGAGACTTGGTGCTATAGTGGGAATGTGTCTCCCAAAGTTCACTTGTTAGAAATGCAACTCCCAAGAAACAAGAGTGGAAGGTGGGATCTTTAAGAGGTCAATAATGTTGTTATTATAAGAGCAGGTTTGTTTAAAGGCAAGGTCAGACTCTTCTTCTTCCCCATGCAATGCTTTCTGCCCTGTTATTATCCAGCAAGAAGGCCCTCAGGAGATGGGGTTCCCAGATTTTGCACTCACTAGATGTGGCCCCTAGATTTTAAGACTTCCCCTGGACTTTGGACCGTGAGCCAAATAAACTGCCATTGCCTCTAAACCAGTCTGTGATGTTGTTATAGCAGCATGAAAGGGACTGAGACACTCAGAGTGGGGGTAGACAGGCAGCAGACAAACCAAACAGAAACAAATATGTCCAGTGGAAATGAGTGCCGGGAAGGAGGGGAAAGCGGGGTAATGGGATAACAAGAAATGAGAAGGGGTTATATGACAAAATGCAGTGAAAGGATTTCTGACAGTGTGAGAGCTGAGCTAGAAGGAAACTGGGCGTGGGAAGGAGAGCGTCTGAGGAACAGAGAATAGCAAGTGTGAGGGCCTGGGGAGGTCAGCACATGGTCTGCTCACGGAACAGCTAGGAGGCCTCAGTTGCTAGAGCTGCAGAGAGAGGGGAGCCGACCAGGGGAGTGGAGGGGCAGACGTGTGAGGCATCACAGCTAGCATTTCAGAATCTGCTCAGGGAGCGGGAAGACACTTCAGAATTCTTAGGAGGGTTTTTTTGTTTTGTTTTGTTTTTGTTTTTGTTTTTGTTTTTGTTTTCCTGAGGGACAGAGAGGAAGGATACTAGGGATTGAACCCGGGGCATTCTACCTCCAAGCTACAACCCAATCCTATTTTTTATTCTTTATTTTGAAACAGGGTCTCACTAAGTTGCAGAAAGCCTCACTAAGTAGCTGAGGCTGGCCGAGAACCTGCAAACCTCCTGTCTCAGCCTCGCACGTACTGGGATTACAGGCATGCACCACCACGACCTGCTTAAGTTTTAAAAGATGGTAACAAATCACAATACGTAGTAAGTGCTAAGGTAGGTATATATTGTGGCATTATGAAAAAAAGTAGAGAGGACCGTTACTATGTTGTTAGATTTGTACATGATAAGGGTATTTCATTTGTACATGATAAGGGTATTTTACTCCTCAATCTAGAGTTGGTTTTTAATGCACCACTAAAGGCAAAAGGCTGAATCCCCTCCCGCTGCTTCAGTTTGTCTTCTTTAAACACAAGATGCTGCAAATGATCCGCTCCTGCGCCTCTCCAGCCCCAGTGATTCCTTCCGTCTCCCTGAGCTCCCGTCCGCTGGGCCGCCTCTTCACAGTTTTGTCCCTCTATCAGGCTGTCACTCTAGGGACTGAACCTAGGGGCATTCTACCTCCAAGCTACACCCAATCCTATTTTTTATTCTGCCTGAAATGCCCCTCCCGTACATTTGCATCCTTCCCTCATTTCATCCTTAGGCCTCAAGAGGCATCTCCTCTCTCCTTCCCGTCTCCCCCATTTATTCTTCATAGTATCGATCAAATCATGAACAACTGGGCAGAGGTTTGGTTTCTGCGGGACAGGCTTTCTAGCTCATTACTTACCTTTCTTACTTGGCTCTAGGCTTCAGATCTTGGGAAGGAAAACAGGTGGCAACAGTTCAAATCTCAGAAGCCCTCGCTCCCCAGCAGACCAGCCCTGCTCCATGTGTGGGGGGAGCCTACCTCTAGGGGGCATCGCATTTTAGTTGGTAGCATGTGTGACTTGGCAGTAACACCTCCCCGCTGCCAGGGCTGCTCAGATCTTTGTGTCCTATTGCAGAAACTGGTGATTTCAGAACCCAACTCCCCACAGGTGCCCTAGGGCCCTTAACTGGATCTCTGCCTTGGCCTTGCCAGTCTTCCCAGGGGTCAAAATCAAGCACCCAGAGGGTCTAGTGTACCTGCATGCCTGCATGCTCCTATTCCCCACCCTAGCCTCCCTGGCACACCCTGCCAGTACACACCATCACCAGCACCCACAGAGCCCACCACACCAGACTGTGCTGGCCCCAAGACTCCCCAATGCACCACAGTTGGGGGGCAGGTCTCCCCAGTGTTCAGTGACTAGAACCCTGTGTTCATTAGAAGAATAACCGTTCAAACTATTCTTCAGGAGAACACAAAGCAGGCTCATAACCAGCCAATAAATATAACTCACTGAAACATAAGGAAATATCTGGTGACTTGAAGTTAATAAGCTGGAGACAAAACATGAAGCTAGAGTGTCTGATACCACCCACCCCCACACAGAGTGAAAAACCTGTCAGCCCACTCCTGCATGGGAACTGTGTCCTGTGGTGACGGTACCTTCACCATAAACCAGGTGGATGGAGAGGGAAAGACACTTGCCTTTTGGTGCACCCCAAGCTAAACCTGCATGGCCAGGGAAAGCTGTGCCAACCCAGGACAGGACAGGACAGACACCCATCCCAGTCGAGCTAAGAACTGCAAACAGGTGACTTTCCAATTTACTTTCACATGCTTCTACCAAATTATGGAATAAAGTATTTGCTCAAAAGACTTTTTTTTTTTTTTTTTTTTTTGAGGGTCTGGGCATGGAACACAGGGGCATTTGACCTTTCAGCTATACCCTCTGCCCTATTTTTTATTCTTTATTTTTAAAACAGGGTCTCACTGAGTTGCGGAGGGACTCACTAAGTAGCTGAGGCTGTCTGCGAACCGAGATCCTCTGGTCTCAGCCTCCTGAAGGCTGGGATTACAAGCGTGCGCCACCACGCCTGGCTTTCAAAAAACCTTTAGTAGAACTTTGCCCTAGTGAGGACTTCTGCAACTCGGTGAGACCCTGTTTCAAAAAAAAAAAAAAAAAATAGGGCTGAGTGTATAGCTTGGAGGTAGAATGCTCCTGGGTTCAATCCCCAGCTCTAAAAAAAAAAAAAGAAAGAAAGAAACAACCAAAAAAACTTTGCTTCTCTGTATACTTAATGCATAATTTGGGCAAAAGACTCAAAATTGCATAAAGAATATTTTTTTTTAAGAATAGACTTGGGCCTAGGGATGTGGTAAAGAACCACTTTAGCTCAGTGGTAATGAACATGTCTAGCGTGTGCAAGACTCTAGGTTCAACAATACCCGGCACACCACACACACACACACACACACACACACACACGCATGCACACACATGCACGCACACACACACACACATTTTATTGTGTGAGTATGTGGTACTGGAGATTGAATTTGGGCATTCTACCTTTCAGCCACACCCCCAGTCCTATTTTACCTTATTTTGAATGAGGGTCTCACTAAGTTGTGGAGAGCCAAAGTTCCTAAGGCTGGCCACAAACCTGCAATCATCCTGTCTCAGCCTCCCTAGTACCAGGAGAACAAGCAAGCACCCTAGGACAGAATAGATTTTTAATCTATTCTTTCAAAATGCCACAAAATTAGTAAATCTGATCTATTGCTTCCAGCATTTATTCATAACATCTTAAAAAATAGTTTTAGGTTATATGACATGTAATTTGGCTTCTAAAAAACCCTAATAACAGCATAAGCATTTCTTTCTCTACATTAATTTAAATTTATGTATCAAAACATCATTTCTACCCAATGAAGATTTATTAAACTAAATTAGTCAGGCATGTGGTACACACCTGTAATCCCAGTACTCAGGAGGCTGAAACAGAAGGATTGCAGGTTTGCAGCCAACCTCAGCAACCTAGTAAGACTCTGTTTCAAAACAAAATATTTTAAAAGAGGGGGACTTGGGGGGTGCTCAGAGGGTAGAATGCCCCTGGATTCAATCTCCAGTTACTTTCCTTATCATAGAACACTCAGATTACTGTCACTCCACAGTTCTTCTGTTGCGTGTCTGGAGGTAGTCATGGACCACGTGACGTTTCAGTCCGTGACAGACCACATGGGTCTCTCTCATGGTCCCACATAAGATACACTGCCTAGTGGTGTCACAGCTTTAGCCTGGTTAAGTGCACTCTACAGTGAACTCACACTACATCACTCTACAAGATTATTACACTATACAAAAACATCACATTTTTTAGAACTCACCTCTGCTGTTAAGTGACACAAATCTATGTATTTTGAGGTGATTGATGAGAATTTGGATGATATCTTCAAAAGGGCTGATCATCACAGCCCAGGAAGGGACATCTGTGTCTACTTCAGCAAAGAGACCTCACACTTATGCAACTATTTCCCGGCCCACCTTTACCTGCCACAG
Organism: Muscardinus avellanarius; assembly: GCF_963383645.1. Lineage (NCBI taxonomy): Eukaryota > Metazoa > Chordata > Mammalia > Rodentia > Gliridae > Muscardinus > Muscardinus avellanarius. The sequence continues at coordinate 97,072,220 of NC_137791.1, read as the reverse complement.
TGGACCACAACGGCAACCAGGTCATACATGCGGTCCAGGTTCACGGCATCGCTAGAGGTGTTAAAGAGTCGGAGTTCCAGAGGGAAGACCACCCGGTAAGACAGCTTGGTGTACCTGTGGAGTTGCTCCATGTACTTGAACCGCTTTAGGTGCAGGGCCAAAATCATGGGCAGCTTTTTTACCCTCATCCTAAGAAATCACGGAACAGAAAATCAGTTGTATCCAACACCTGTAAGGGGAGGGGGATACACTGTTCCCTGCACATAAAAGAGGAGGAGGAAGTGTAGCATACACACTTCAGGCCAGCAAATAATCAAACCACTTGCAAGGCAAAATGTATGCTCCCTTATGGAGACTGACTTATGCTATATCCTTACTTGACTTGAGTATCATTAGCAAGAGAAAAGAACAGTGCATTTCTATTTGGCCAAAGTAGATGCTCCAGAATTTGTGTACCAATATAAACACAGTGTGCAACTGCTCACTGTTACTGCCCTCTGCCTCCCAGAGTGGAATACAATTGGACACTCAATTCCCTTGTAATATGACCAGGAGGGCTGAGAGCTGTTGGGAAAAGGAAGTTGGAAAGAGGACAGGGTGGACAGATGCAAGCCAAGCTTTGGGTACTGAAGACTGGCAGGAGGATGCTCCTGGCTCACGGTGTCAGGCTCACTGTTACTTCTCCTCTTAAGATCTGGGGCAAGTCATTTATAATGCAAAAGCTGCCTCAGGGCTCCATTTCCCAAACTGTACTCAAGAGAACAATGAAGATGTCGGCAGATGTGGGGTTCCTGTAGTGACCTCTGGACAGGGCTACTGCCTGTTTTGAAGACTTCATGTACATGAATGCAATGAGACTTTGAGAAATCCTGCAATAAAGCACTGTTGACTTGCTTGAAACCACATGCCCCAAAGCCACATGATACTAGAAAGCTTTTTCTCATGGGATGATCACTAATATCCCTTGATAAACTGTCACCACTGGTCACTGTTTACACAGATAACGTGCTAGAAGGGAGGGGCTTCCAGTTACCTGCCAGGCCCCCAGGCTCTGAACATGCCGAGTTAATAGAAATGCTGTTCAGCTTGTGCACACTTTCAATGTGTATTGCTTCAAAAGGACAAACTTTAAGAAAATGTTATTAAAAAATTAATTAAGGTAAAACCTGTTTATAAAAATAAGCAAAATAAGCTGGGTGTGATGGTACATGATTATAATCCCAGTACTTGGGAGGCTGAGACAAGAGGATCTGGGTTTGAAGCCAGCCTCAGCTACTTAGTGAGGCCCCATGCAACTTAGTGAGACCCTGTTTCAAAATAAAAAGAATTTAAAATTTGCAATTATTATTTTTTTATTTTGTTTCAAAATAAATAAATAATAAATAAATGGCTAGGGATGTAGGTCGGAGGTAGAATGTCCCTGGTTTAATCCCCAGTAGAGAAAAAAAAAAGCAAAATAAAATATCATCATAAGAATAAGAATTCTAAGGAATACTGTATTTTACAGGACCATATGATACTTTAATGCATAAAATCTCCAAGGGAACAGAATTATTTTTATGCAACATGCGCAGACCTGGGGCTACCTCAGGCAGACTGAGATGGTAAGGGAACAGAGTGAGTCCCCTGTCCACTAACAAGAGTTAGCTACCACAACCTCCACCGCCACCTGCCTCAGTAACTGACGTTTTGTAAGTTCTGATGCAATGAAGAAAGATAAAACATGTCTGGGGTGGAGGACTGGAGAGGCTGGACAGATAATTTATTTCACCCTCAGATTTAGATCCCTGAGAGGGGTGCGTGTGTGTGTGTGTGTGTGTGTGTGTGTGTGTGTGTGTGTGTGTGTTTTCCTAGGGATTGAACCCAGGGGCATTCTACCTCTGAGCTATACCCCAGCCCTATTTTTCTTTATTTTAAAACAGGGTCTAAGTTGCAGAGGGCCTAGCTAAGTAGCTGAGGTTGGCCATGTACCTGAATCCTCCCATCTTGGCCTTCCAACTACCGGGATTACAAGCGTGCACCACCATGCCTGGCTCCTGAGGGTTTTAAATGGTAGTACTGGATATCTGTGAGCTACCTTGAAAACTCTAGAACCACCAGCAAGATACATGTAACTCCCAGGTAAGGGGTGTAGATCTATGGCAGAGCACATGCCAGACCCTGGGTCCAACCCCTAGTACCACACACAACATTTTAAAATTAAAAAAAAAAAACAAATTTAACGTGCAGTAAGGCTTTACAGGATAATTAAAATGCCAAGCTTTTTGGCTTCTGAGGGCCAGATCATAAGGAACAATTGGTTATCTCAGACTGTTTAAGAATTTTAACTGGAAGGTGCTAATAAAAAGATGGGAAACTGGGTCCTATAGCAATTCAGAACACAATAACTTTATTATCACCTATCCCTCTAACGGATGTGTTCTTGATTCCTTCATGACTCATGAAGTGATGGGTTTTTAAAAGTCTGTCTGTAAATAAGAAGTTCTAATGTCTAAGAAATACTAACAACAATATTGGGTGTTTACTATGTTATGTACTGTGCTAAATACCTTATTGAATTTATATTTAATCCCAAGAGAATGGGGATTATATTTGATCTCCACGTGTTTGCCCAGCACTCAATCTACACTGAATGAAGGACTGAAGAAATGAGCCCACAGTGTGACAAACAGACCGGGTGTTACTGGTGAGGAAGGTAACTGACCCCAAGTTCCATAAAACACATTAGAAACCAAGTCTGTGGTGCCCCCAAGTCCGGCTCCTCACCCAAAGCCCTTCCAGAAGGAGATCCTTTTACATACCTTTTCTGGGCCTCCTGTTTGCTGCAGCATGTTTCACAATAATATTTCTGCTCACTACACAGTGTTTCTGTGTTGCTGAAGTCTCTGTAGAAAGAAACAGTTTCATTTTTTAAAAAGTTCAAATAGGGCTACAGGTATAGCTCAGTGGTAGAGCACTTAACTAGCATGCATGAAAGCCTGGGTTTAATCCCCAGCATCAAAAAAGTGTGTGTGTTGGTGGTGGCGGGGAGTCCAAATACACTTGGTATAACATGTTTAAACCCTCTATTACCAGCAGGGCAATTTTTAAGTTAAAGTAGGAAAAGAAGTAATCAGAAAAGGTCCTTCTTAAAAGAAGAGGGCTTTGCCCATTAGGGCATATCTATGGGATTAGGTTATGATTTTACCACAAGAGACTTTAAATACAGCTTAATTTAAGCAGGGTGCAGTGGTACATGCTTATAATCCAATACTTAGGACAAGAATTTAGTTAGACCTTGTTTCAAAATAAAAAAATAAAATGGACTGGGGAGGCAGGCATAGATGAGAGGCAGAACTCTCTGTGTTCAGTACACACACACATATATATATACATACACACACATATAATACAGTTTTATTTTATGGAATACAAACATATACATTAGGGTTGCCAGTGGATTAAGAAAAACTCAATATTAATAGCAAATACCTGTTAGGTTAGAAATTAAACATTATAATAAAAATTACTATCTATAGTAAATAAGCCCACCCAATGCAAGGTAACAATTCTGTATAGTTAATTAAAAAAAGTATGACCATATTTTCAGAGTAAAGATAGTACATTTTAAACCATCTGCAACTGCCCTTATACTGAACTAAGAAAGATCCCAAGTTCTCAGGAGGTGACAGCCTCCTCTCCACCCCTGCTGCCCACCACTCCCCCATCTTCCCAGATGAGAAAAACTAGCCTGCCTCCTCTTAAGAACAAAAGCTATTGTGTTTGTTCTATGCGTATGCATCTTATCATAAGGTTTCCTTCTGCTACTTAGAGTTTCCATTGTTTAAATGTCATGGCCTTTCATTCTTTTCTGGTTGTGGAGATTCTACTTAACATTTCTGTGGTCTGCTTCAAAAAGCTGAAAAGAACATCTAGAATATAATAATACTCTCCAGTCCTGAAAACGTCTGTGACATTTCCCTATTCACAGAGTGCCCTAGTACCAGAATGATCCGATTATATTAAGTAGAAAAAGCCATTTAAATGGTGTTAATGACTACCACTTGCACAGAACGTATCAAAAGAAAACACTGATTGTCCATTCGTTATATCCCCAGGATTTTACTGACAGTCCTCCGAGCTGGGTCCTGGAGATTTGCAGAGAACTGCCCTCATACAAGTCATATCCAACAGAGACACGTGCAAACAATCCACTGACCACATGAAATGCTTGGTGCACCTTAGACACCAAACACTGCCCATGATTCCCCTGCCAGCAGCTTTCTGTTGCATTCAGAAATAAAAGCCAAACTCCCTACCACTGACTTCACGTACTCCCCTCCCACCTGTCCCTGGGCCTCCTCTCCCCCTCAGCACTCTGCTAGTCTTTGCAGGTGTTGCTCCTCAGCACTGAGAGTGCTTCTCAGAGGCCTGCACAGTGGCGGGGTGAATGTTCAGAGCTCAGCCTAACCACCCCTCTTTGGAAGGACTTCTGTGTCAACTCTGTCCAGGTAGCCAGCCTCTCTGCATTGCTGTGTGGCTTTCTTCAGCTCATGTATCCCCTGAAACCATCTTTCTGCTCACTCGATCACTCGCCTCACCACTAAGTGGACATCGACCCTATCTGTCTCTCACTGCTGAATCAACAGCCTGACCCATAATTGCCCTCAATAATATTTACTACCTGAATGAGTGAATGATCAAAGACAGTTGCAGAAATAAAGCCCAGGGAATAGCACAGAAGAAAGAAAAGTTAACCTGACCTAGGGAAACTCAGTTGCACAGAGTCATGCAGCTTTGAGTACAGCACTAGGTATACCAAAGGGCTGGTATGGTCCTGGGGCACTGGAGCCTCAGCAAGAGAAACACAATCTGACAGTGGGCGGAGAAATACCACTCTGGATAGCCCTGAGAGGAAGGCTTGGATGAAGCCAAAAGGCAAGGAAACCATTCCGAGGGCGATTACACTCCACTTTCAGATTTCAAGTGCCTGGTGCATAAACAGACTCAAATCGGGCTGAATAATGACTTCAGCAAGGGACCTCTGTGAAATCTTGCTGGAGTCACAGGGGATTAGCTGAAGCAAGAAGGTGAGCCCCTGTAACTAAGGAATCAGAATAAGTGAGGAAAACATGGCAGAGTAAGGAGTTAAATGCTTTCTACTCATTCTTACCTCTCAAAAATGATCTCTGCAGACCCAGGTAGGTAAAAATGGAAGTTAGTATAGGTTGGGCATTCCTGGCCCCCAAATGTGAGGTGCTTCTGGTCCCACCATTTCAGCTAAGAAACACTCAAGCTGTAGGCGTCTGAAGTGCCAGTGTACAAATCCTCCGCATCCTGTCCAGCCCCAGCTGCCATGGAAAGCGGGCAGCACTCTCATGGCACCGAGCTGAGGGATGCAAATGAGGGCAAGTCGGGCAGAGGACTGACTGCAGCAGTAAGCGGAGGCAGCACAGACCCGTCGGTTCAAAGCAGCTACTGCTGGAGTAACTGTGAACAATGGTGGAGGAAACTTTTCCAAGATAAAGAGTGGCAGGAGATGACACGCTCTCCAATGCACTGCCAACACAGAGAGCAAGGGGAGGCATGCTGCTCTGCCTCTCTTTCCAAAGAGTCACAGTAGCAAGCATGAATTCAAGAAACACTTTAGGAATAAATCTAGTCAGAAATGCATGCCTTTAAAAAGGAAACTATAAGACCTTACGGAAATGTGTGAAAGAATACTTCCTTGAATGGACAGGCACTCTTCTGTAGAAAGAGCAATCATGTTCAAGTTCATGCCTGTATTTGATAACATTTTCAATTAAAATCTTAACTGATTCAACATAATAGATCAAAAAAGATTTGGGGGAGAAAAAATTCTCGAGCAGTGCTTCCTGGTGGTGTTCACATCAAGGCACAGGTGGAAAGGGCAGGGAGGAGCTCGCTGGCTCATGCTCACACAGCTGCTCCCCCAGCAGGCTGGGAAGACTCATGTGCCAGGCTCTGCCCAGCCTCCCAGGAGCTGAGGGGACCAGGCCAGACCTGTCACCCGAATTTTCTGTGCTGGGAAGATCTGCTTTTGAGTCTAGAGCAGTGACTCTCTTCCTGGCTGCTCATTAGAATCACCAGGGAACTGTTAAAAAACAATCGCAACACTCAATGTCCCCTTCCACTCCCACTCCAGTCAATTACATCAGAGTCTCTCCAGGTAAAAATCCCAGGCAGTACTGTCTTCCAAACTTCCCAGAAGGTCCAGTGTGCTGTCAGGTCTGCCAACAGCTGTCCTGGTACTGCCCAAAGGTTAGCATGCACAACGGGACCACTTGGTGAATCTCCTCCAAATGCAGGTTTGGAGTCACTCTTAGGTGGGTTCTGGGAGTCTGCATTTTGAATGAGATCCTAGGTGACATAAAAGGGAGGACCTCTGTGTAGCAAGGACCTTGGGTGGTAGCAGAATCACCAGAACAAAGTATATTTTAAAAAGAGGAGGAGGAGGAGCACAAAGGGGAGGAAGAGGAATAATAACATTTTATAAAAAAAAGTAAAAAAAAAAAAAAACACCAAACATATAAACACAGTTAAATGCAAATAAAATAAAATCACCAGAGGATTAATTAAAGACAGATACTCTGATTCACTGAAGTTCTTAAATATGGCCTGGGCCTCTATATTTACCAACTTCCCTAGATAATTCTGATCTATGCCAATGTTCAAGAAACACTGAGTAGGATGGTAAATTTTAAAGAAATCCAGGAACTTATGTGTAAAAAAAATAGAAAAAGCCATATATCAATAATAACCAGAACTGAAATTCAGGTCAGAGAAAGGAAAGAGAAAAACCAATAGTAAAAAGCAATGGGAATGGACACATCGGAGAAGTTTCTCAAAAATGATAGAAAATTGTTTCAAAGAACATTAATTTTTCAGATGGAAAGAGCTTTGGGAGAATTAAAAGGCTGCTTTCCTCTAACTCTTGGCTGACCTCCCCAGCACTGGGACAGTGGGGATTTTAAAAGAGAAGAAGACAGAGGAGGGGAAGTGGAAATGGTTTGAGGTACTGAGTGCTTTGGAGAGAAAAGTTAGTTTTTGTGAAGAAGCCACAGGGACGGAGGAAGGCACTGAGGGAAAAGACAAAAAAAAAAAAAAAAAAAAAAAACAAAAAAAAACAAGCAAGAACAATTAAGATAAACTGCAGGTATTTTAAGTTTTTGCCTGAAGGCATTCTTGAACTTCTCTAAAGGAAAAAAAAAATCGTTCTCAGTGTCTGGCTATCATGTAGACTGGGATCTGAAATACAGACTGGGATCTGAAATACAGGTGGACAGATGACAGCTCCTCTAGTCCTGCATCTTCAATTGAACCACTATTTCTACCATTGCTCTGGCATAAAAGTTCAGTGAAAATACATTGTAACCCATCACCTAAAGCTCTTCTGGAAGAAAGTGGCAGAGATCTTTCATTTAAATTCATATTTTAGGTTGATTTTTAAAGTTTTTTAAATAGATAAAAGAACAAATACTGCATAAATGATATGGGGGCTTGATGTTAGAAGAAAATTTGTAATTGTAACTTCAAAAACAGAGGGGGGGGGAGAATACACACCAAATTAAATCATGAAAGGGGTAAAAAAAAAAATCCACATTACTTCTTCCCTTTTGTCTCAGGGACAGAAAAGCTAATGGACCCGCTGGTACCATGCATCCCCTCGGTGTGGCCCACACTTCCTTTGGGTGGGACAGGCTGGAAGCTGCCACCCCCATTCACAGAACTTGTAACAGCAAATGGCAACAGCTGGCAGCTTCTCTGAAGGTGCACAGGAGAGGGCAGATACAGGTGAGAGGCAAGGAGGTTAATGGAGATGTAAAATAGAAGGGGGTCACTAGTCAGCAGCATCAGCCTGGATTGCTCAATCACACAAGGCTAATGACTTTTAAAAGGCATTCAGAGGCTATTACACCCTTACCCATCCCAGCCTTAACAATTCCAAATGCTTCAACCCTACTCATCAGGTAAGTGAGACCAATATACACACTTCTCCATGAAATGGAAATATGGAAACAAATCTGAATTAATTTCTTCATAACATAGTCCCCCAAAGGTCAAAATTAGAATGAATCATTTACTTTTTATCTTAGCTGATCTCAAAGCTATAGCCACTGCCATCTGCCCTCTTGAAAAGCCCAGACATTGCCAAGAAGAGAGGGGAACTGTCAACCTCCTCAACCCCAAATTCTCACCAAGAAGGGGAACAGGCAAATAACACTGTCCCCCCAGCCCCTCATCTGCAGCCGATATTGATACAACCTTAACTCATTCCACATCCAGTGATAAAACCTTGCGAGATCAAAAATGCCTTCTTTTCACAGAAATGTTGAGAACTGGAGCCATAAACAGAGCCAAGGGAAAGAAGAGGAGGCCTCCGTGATCTAGATAATACAGTGAAGAGATGGCAAACTCACCCCAAATGCCCGACCCACAGCACTTGAAGACCACAGCTGAAACACTAAGTCAACTGGGAGCGCTCTGGAAACCACCTGGCCCTGATAACAGGGAAGCAACCAGACCTTTCTGAGCTGCTGCTGGAGTCACCATCCTAAAAAATGGCTGGCCACCAGGCGGCCACCATTGCACATTCCTGGAATCTATTCTGAAAGGTTCCAGGGAACCTGAGCTCCTGAAGGAACCAGTCCTGTTACCTGAGCCTTACTGATACAAATCAACAGTGCCTTCTTAGGATGGGATAAAATGTCTCTGAGCTGCAGCACCTGTGCATGGGGCGGGGGTGGGGGGCTACCCTGACTTTCACTACCGGCCACTCTCTGGACAGGGTTTCTTTTTCTTCAACCCACTGCTCACCATCTGTGAATTCCCACTGGCATGCGCTACAAGAGCAAGGGCCTAATTTCACTTCCCGATCCCATGTCTAGAGCAGGGCCAAGCAAATGATAAGCACACATTTATTTCCTCTTGTTTGAAGTGCATGTAGGGTGGAAATTCTGTCTACATAGTAACTCTGAGCACATTTTCAATGCATACAGAAATACACAATATTTATAGGAATCCTGAATAAGAATGGTTACACTCTGGGCTCCCTATTTTCTCTCACTCCTAATAAGGAAAAGTTTCTTTCCATGGCTGAGCTCCACAGAATACTAAAAAGATGGAGGAAAGGGCAATCCCTTCATCTGTTCTCAAAGGCACGATTTTTAGAAGAATAGTTTATTTTAGAGAAAGCAAGTAATGGTAGGCATTGATGGCATTTATTAACTTATATGAGTAAGGGCATGTGAGAGAAAGAGACGGAAGAAAGCCAAAAACATACATTTGTATGAAAGATTAAAATTCCATTTTTTAAATTTAATGACTAATGACTTCTACACGATCCTCTCTGCTTGGCGAGACACCTCTCCAGACCAGATATATTTATTTCTAATCTCTCTTGAGAAGGAAGAAATAGAAAACAATAGGATTATATTGGTTTAAGAGCAAGGAGGATTAGGTCCTAAAGAAACACAGGATTTTCCTTCCCCCACTGTTTACTAGCCTGATCAAAAGCTCAAACCTCAGGCAGAATTCATGAGGTTACCTCAGACAGTGGGTAATGGACGTGTTCTGCTCCACATCGACAGAAAGGTCAAGAAAATCTTCATCTTTGCTACTAACCTAAAGAAAAATGAAAGGAAAATGTATTAGGCACAAAATACAGTAGACACAGTAGCCAACTCTTTGAACACATACAATTAATCCAACTGGTGACTGCAGCAAGAGTCCCAGCAGCTCCACATGCTCACACGGTGGACACCTCAAAAACCTCCCCCGCTGATGGGAACCCCAGACTCCAAATCAACCCCATCCCATCACAACAGTGACCCCCATTTTTTTGTGTGTGTGGTACTGGAATTCCTGGAAACCCTCCTACCTCCGGGTTACACTCCCAGACCTATTTTTATATTTTTTATTTGGAAACAGGGTCTCTTAAGCCAGGGCAGCTGGCTTCCAACCTGCGCAACCCTGTCTCCTCCCAAGTGAGGGGATTACAAGCGTGTGCCACCACACCCGGCTAACCCAAATTTTTAATAATCAGAACTCGACTGCGTTTCTCTTCCCTTCTAGTCCTTTCCCCATTGTTTCAACAAGGGGGCATTAAACATCTGAAGAGACCAGATTGGCAAAATGATGAAAACAAAAAAGGAGAAGAGACTTAGAAAACCACCACCCAGATAATCTGCCCCTTTGAGCTGTGTCACCTCTGGCTCAGTCCAGAGTTCACCATCCTCCTGAGCCTCTTGTTCTAACCGTGTGAGGCCAGGGAGCTGGAGTCACACCAGCCACACATCATCACACCATTCTCGGTCAGGAAGTGGTCACCGTCTCCAGAGCCCCATGCTGTCTGTGACACCAGTGCTCTGGAGGTGGCCTGAGCCCTGGCTCACACAGCCCACCATGCTGTGCTTTGCCCTCCACCCAGCCTGCCCTCTGGCCCAGCTGCTTCTCAGACCTTCGCAGGTTACACCACACCAGGTCTCATCACAGTTCACGTTTCACTTTCACTGGCAACCTCAGCACTCACTGCCCTACAAAGGGAGCTGGGGAGGCCAGGGGAACACAGTGGCTCAACACAGCCTCTAAGTGCTCTGTCAACCCGCAGCAAAACAAAACTACACTCCTTAAAAAATGTGAAAGTAGCTCAATTCTGGCAATTATCTCAAGAAATATTCACACTTGGAGACACACATTTTTGATGCCTTTATAAATATACACAAAAACGGGTATTGAGACAGACTGGCCAGATCACTATCCTGTCCCTATAAAGTGGGTGATCTGGGGTCAGTTACTTATCTCTTTGCCCCAATTTCCTCATCTGTAAAGTTAGGACTATAAAAGTATCTCATAGGTTACTGTAAGGATGAAATTAGGTAATACACATAAAGTTCTCTGTGCGTGTGTGTGTGTGTGTGTGTGTGTGTGTGTGTGTGTGGTACTGGGGTTCCTGGAAGCCCTTCTACCTCCGGGCTATACTCCCAGACCTATTTTATATTTTTATTTGGAAACAAGGTCTCTTAAGCCAGAGTGGCTAGCTTTGAACCTGCGTGATCCTCCTGTCTCCGCCTCCCAAGTGCGGGGATTACAAGCATGCGCCACCACACCCGGCTTCATAAAGTTCTTTAAAAAGAAAGTGTTCAGTAAGTGGGGGAACACAAACATTTTTTAAAGATTTATATGAGTTTATTAAAAAGATAGAAATACAGAAAGCAGTTAGGAGTGGCATGGGGGGGGTGATTCAAATGAATTCACTCAAAAATTTTTAGATGACTTAAAATGGTAAAAAAAAAAGGCTTATACAATGATGAATGAAGTGATGAAGTACACATACAATTATATAAGTTAATTCCAACTTGTATTTAAAAAATAATGCATATATTTATACACACATTTCCTCCCTCACAATTCTGCATGAGCCTTTAATTTTTTATGGCACTTATTCTTGCTATGGTAGAATTTATGGCCCCATATCTTCACCACTGCCAATACTGGCTTCTTGGCCATATGACTTTCTAGACACTCCTGCCAAGAGTTCATTATGCTCCCCATTCTAGATTCTGCATGCATCCCTTGACTTGTAATGGGAGTGGGGATTCTGGGAGATGTGCTACAAGCAGGGGCAGGAATGTACATTTGTGATATTGCCATCTTGTGTATCTGGCATCACTAGAGGAAAGGGAGGCCCAGCATAGCCTGCTGTTCTCAAGAAGAGGGAGGATCCATGAGGAAGAGCTGTCCTAGCTAAGGTGTCCAAGTCAAGCCCAGTCTAGAGTAAGACCCTCAGGTAACTTGCACATGTGTGCACTCACACACACACACACACACACACACACACACACACAGGAATGAGCCCACTGACCTTCAAACACACAAGTCCACACTAGATCAGACTCTTAGTTAACCCAGAGCTGAAGGGTTATAATTATAGTTTCATTTAAGCAGAGCTTTAGGGGTGATTTATAACAAAGTAATGGAGAACTGATTCAATTACTTATTTTTATATGTATTTACTCCTCCAGAGAACCAATAACTCTTCCAAATACTATAATTTCAGAAAATCATAAACTCAGGCACCTGAACAGTGTTGGAGAATGAACACAAATAGGTAGAGGGGGCAGGGGAAATACATGCTTAGGAGGAAGAATGGTACAATGAGTTCATTTACTTAGAGAGGGTCTATAGGGAAAACACAGTCTTTACCTGGGAGAGGGGAGAAATCTGTGGGGACAACACGCAGTCTTTCCAGTCTAGGAGCCAGAAGACTAAATCTGAGAAACCAAGTCCCTTGGAAAGAAGGGGAAGAGTCTGTGATGGCATGCTCAACTCGAGCCACATCTGGCTGATCACTGGGCTACACAAGCTCAGAGTGCACTCAGCAATACAGCTGGAGACAAGTGGGCTGACCCAAAACTCAACATGCCACCCAGTAAGCACAGTTGGTAGCTTGAGTCCAAGACAACTTACAGCTAAAACTAAAGATACAATATTCATTCAAGAAAAATAACAGATCCATAACAGTTTCTCAATGTCTTGGACAAGATCTACACTTAAAATACACGAAGAACCAGGAAACAGAAGATCTTGCTAAAATAAGATAAAGGTACCTGAGACCAGTCCCAGGATGATCCAGATGTTGGAATTTAGCAGATTGAGATTTTAAAGATGTTATTATATCTTCAGTAAAGTAAAAGAAAACACTCTTGAAATAAATTTTAAAAAAGACATTCTGGCAGAGAAACAGAAACAATAAAAAGAATCAAATGGAAATTCTAGAACTGAAAAGCATAACATACTGGATGAACTTAAGGAAAGTACAAGTTAGCCTGAAGACAGAGCAATGAAATTACCTAAAAGAGAAGAAAGAAAAAATTAAAGTTAAAAATTAGCATATACTCAAAATCCTTTTGGATCACACTATACATATAATCCAGACCTTAGAAAGGGAGGAAAGAGATAATAGAGAGAAAAACTACTTTAAGAAATAATGGCTAGCTGGGCATGGTGGTGCACACTTGTAATCCTAGCATTTGGGAGGCTGAGACAGGAGGACCTGGGTTCACAGCCAGCCTCGACTACTTAGTGAGGACCTTCGCAACTTGGTGAGACCCTGTTTTAAAATAAGGAATATAAAATCAGGCTGAGGGTGTATCTCAGAGGTAGAATGCACCTGGGTCAATCCCCAGTACTACATTAAAAAAAAAAATAATGATAATGGCTAAGTATTTTCTAAATTTGGTGAAATGTATACATTACTAGATTCAAGACACTAAACAAATACCAAGATAAATAGCGCGAACACACACACACACACACACACACACACGCGCGCGCGCGTGCGCGCCAAAGGCTAAGACAATAAGATTGCAGGTTTGTGGCCAGTCTCAGCAAATTGTGAGGCCCTATACAACTTAGTGAGACCCTGTTTCAAAATAAACAATAATAATAAAAAAAATCAGGATGGGGGTGGAGCTCAGAGGTAGAATGCCTCTCCTCAGACACACACACACACACACACACACACACACACACACACACATACAGAGAGACCAGCCAAGAAACAATAGAGGCACACTGTTGAAATCCAAATATAAAAAGCAAAACTTAAACATGGGGGGGGGGGACACTTCACATATAAAAGGAAATGATTCCATTGTCAGCTGACCTCTCAGAAACCATGAAGAATAGAACACAGTGAAACAACATCGTTATATGTTGAAAAAAAATTGTCAACCAGAACTCCTACATCTTATGAATAAGTTCTTCAAAATGAAAAGAATAGACCTGTACTACAAGAAAGGTCAAAGGCCATTCTTTAAGAGAAATACTGATTCCCAGACCCTAAAACATGTCAAGACACAGAAGACCTCATGTTACATGATTCCTTTTATATAAAACAGCCAGAAAAGGCAAAACTCCATGAACAGGAAGTAGATGAGCAGTGATCTGGTGCTGGGAACAGGGATTAATTGCCAACCACAAGAAATCTTACTGGTGTGATAGAATGCTTTAAAACTGGGTCATGGTGATAGTTGCACAATGCAGCAGATTACTCAAAGATCACTGAAGAGATGAATTCTACGGTATGTAAATTACACTGCAACAAAGTCATTTTAAAAAGTTTAAAAATTCATAAGGCAAGAATTGACAGAATTAGGAGAAATTAAACAATCCCCTGTAGTTAGGAATTTTAACAGCCCTTTCTCAGCAGCTGACAGAAAAGTTAGGGGTAAAAAGTCAAAGATATCAAAGATCTGAATAACTAATAACTACCATACCTGACAACTAAAGACTATCATACCCAACAACACAGTGCACACCTGTCATCCAAGTACTTGGGAGGCTGAGACAGGATGATTGTGGGTTCAAGGCCAGCCTCGCAACCTAGTGAGTCCATATGTGTGTGTGTGTGTGTGTGTGTGTGTGTGTGTGTGTGTGTGTGTAAGTATATATACCTATAAAAATGTATATAAATCTCTCACACAATTTTTTTATGGTGGTAGTACTACAGATTGAACCCAAGAGCATTCTATTTCCCAGCTACACCTCCAGCCCTTTTTTAGTTTTGTTTCTGAAACAGGGTATCTCTAGGTTGCTGAGAGTCTAGCTATATTACTGAGGGGTCCTCAGCCTGTCATACTATGTCTGGCGTCAGCTCCAAGTACTGGGATCATAGGTGTGTGCCACCATGTCTAGCTTGAGACATTTTCCATTGTTACATCTTAAGAGATGCTACAGGCATCTAATGGGTAGAAGACAAGATGTTACTAAACATCCTACAATGCATAAAGGGGTCCCCCATGACAAAGGATTATCTGACCCCAAATGTAAATAGTCCTGAGGTTGGGAGACCCTATTTTCAAAGGCAGGTGGTCGATTTTCAAGGGATAGAACATGTGTCAGGACATAAAACATCTCAATAAATTTAAAAGGACAGAAACCATATAGAATATATTCTCTAACCACAACAGAATTAAAAATCAATGTAGCCGGGCACGGTGGCATACGCTTGTAATCCCCGCGCTTGGGAGGCGGATACAGGAGGATCGCGTAGGTTTGAAGCCAGCCATGCTGGCTTAAGAGACCCTGTTTCCAAATAAAAATATAAAAAATAGGTGTCTGGGAGTGTAGCCCGGAGGTAGAAGTGTTTCCAGGAACCCCAGTACCACCAAAAAAAAAAAAAAAAATCAATGTAATTAGAGCCAGGCATGGTGGCGCACACTTGTAAGTTGGGAGGCCAAGACAGGAGAATCGTGGTTCAAGGACAGCCTCAGCTACTTAGTGGGGTCATTTGCAACTCAGTGAGATCCTGTTTCAAAATAAAGAATAAAAATATAGGGGTGGGGGTTGTCTCTCAGAGGTAGAATGCCCCTGGGTTCCATACCCAGCACAGCAAAAAAAAAAAAAAAAAAAAAAAAAAAAATCAATGTAATTAGGATATTTAGGAAAATATAAAATGTTTGGGAATTAAATGGCATATTAATTAATGTATGGGTAAGTGAAAAATTATAGGTGAAATTAGAAAATACTTTGAACTTTTGGCAAAGAAAACATAACATCAAATGTGTGGGATGCAGCTAAAGCAACAAAAGAAAATTTGTGTTTCATATATGTATATTAGTAAACAAATGAACAGAAAGTAACTTTCCACTTTGTTTAGTTTATCTCCAACACCTAAAATAATATCTCTCATAGCAGCATTTACTATGTGCCCAATAAATATTTGATAAATGAATAAATACCCAAACAAATGAGAAGATGTCTAAATGTGAGTGTGACATGAGCGGCAGACTTTCTATACATGCTTATTTCTGGTGTGTGTGTGTGTGTGTGTGTGTGTGTGTGTGTGTGTGTGTGTGTTTACTGAGGATTGAGGCTAGGGGCATTTTATCTCTAAGCTATGATCCCAGTCCCATTTTATTATTCTTATTACTATTTTTTTTTTCAGTACTGGAGATGGAGCATTCTATCTCTGAGCTACACTGCCAGCCCTATTTTTTAATTCTTTATTTTGAAACAAGAGCTCACTGAGTTGCAAAGGCCCTCAATAAGTAGCTGAGGCTGTCCATGAACTATGATCCTCCTACCTCAGCCTCCCAAATGCTAAGATTACAAGCATGTGCCACATAACTGGCTATTATTATTTTTTGAAACAGGGTCTTGCTAAGTTGCTGAGGGCCTCACTAAATTGCTGAGGCTGGCCTGGAATCCTCCTATCTCTGCCTCCCAAGCACTGGGATTATAGGTGTATTCCTATGCCACCACGCCCGGCTTATTTGCTTGGTTAATAATCCACATATTCTTTCAGTTAGCAAAACTTTTTAAACATTTTAGATAGATCATCTCTGGAAGAAAATAAAAAGAGTATAGCCAACTGAAGTCATAAAGAAGTTAGGATCAAAGCTGGGCGTGGTGGCAGATGCTTCTGAAACGGGAGTTTCTTGAGAAGAAACCCGGCGTTTCCTTGAGCAGAAACAGAGTTTCTTGAGCAGAAACTCGGCATTTCCTTACCGGGTTCTTGTCTACAGTGAGCGAAGAATGACACCTGCAGACTGCAGGAAGGGGAGTAAATGGTTTATTGGAAGCGGCAGGGAGTAAGGAAAGATGGCTAAATACCCCAAAGGGGCGGTCGGAACTTTGGGGGTCCAGCAGCTGCCTTCAGGACATTACTTGGGACATTACTTAGCTCAAGCCAAATGCCTTCAATTACAGGCTGCCTTCTTCCAGAATCCACACAATCTGCCAGAAAAGAGGAGGTCACCCCTAGGGGCCCTGGTCAGTCTTGATGCCCAGCAGAGGCCTTCAGGTCACTACCCAAGAGCAGCCTGGGCCACGTGCCCTCAATTGCACTCTGCCTTCTCTCAAGGCTAACACGACCTGCAAGAGACAGAAAAGCTCCCCAAAGGGAAGGGGGTCCCCGAGAGGGAAAAACCCCATCTGGTGGCCGGCTAGGGCCTTTGCCAGATGTCTTCGTGTTCTCTTTTGGGTTAGGGTGAGTTTGGGATTCCAGGAATTCTGGGAAGCAGCTCTCAGAATTTGCATAGGGTATTTGCAAGTCCTTTGAAGAGTCTCTTTTCAGGAGTGCCAGACTTGCTCTGGTGGTGGCTCCTGGGTTTGTTGATTAGTAAACCCGATGGCTTTGTGAAGCTTTGGTCCTTCTTATCTCTGAACCTTGGCCCTTCGCCCCTCAGGAAATTAGGTTTTTCTCTACTGAGGCCTTTTCCCTATCTGCCTATTTCCTTTCTATCTCGCTGGTAATCCCCGCTTCTGGGAGGCTGAGACATGAGGATTGCAGGTTCAAGGACAGGTCAGCTACTTTTTTATTTTTTTATTGTTTTGCGGTACTGGGGATAGAACCCAGGGGCATTCTACCTCCAAGCTACACCCCCAGCCCTATTATTCTTTAGTTTGAAATAGGATCTCACTGAGTTGCAAAGGGCCTCACTAAGTAGCTGAGGCTAGCTTCAAACCTGGTGATCCTCCTGTCTCAGTCTCCCAAATGCTAGGATTACAAGCGTGCACCACCACACCTGGCTCAGCTCAGCTACTTTGTGAGGCCCTCTGCAATTTAATGAGACCCTGTTTCAAAATAAATAAAAAATAGGGCTAGGCATGTAGCTCAGAGGTAGAATGCCCCTGGGTCCCATCACCAGTACCATACACACAAAAAAAAGTTAGGATCAAGTTCTACCTAAGCTATTATAATAGAGAGGGGGGAAAAAACACAAAATCATTTTGTCCTATTGCATGTGGTATTTTTTTTCTATTTACTAAGGGGAAAAGGTAAAAATCTTGTCAACTAACTAAAAAAAAAAAAAAAAAAAAAATCAGCCGGGTGTGGTGGCGCACGCTTATAAACCCAGCATTCGGGGGCTGAGACTGGAGGATTGTGGTTCACGGACAGCCTCAGCTACTTAGTGAGGCCCTCTACAACTTAGTGAGACCCTGTCTTAAAGTAAAGAATAAAAAATAGGGCAGGGGATGTAGCTCGGAGGTCAAATGCCGCTGGGTTCCATCCCCAGACCTGCAAACAATAATAATAATAATAATAATAATAATAATAATAATAATAATAATATATTAAATCCTTATTTGTTTGTTTGTAATGAGAATTGAACCTAGGGATATTATATCTCTGAGCTATACTCCTAACCTTTTTATTTTTTTATTTTGAAAAAGGGTTTCACTAAGTTGCTGAGGCTGACCTTGAACCTGTGATCCTTCAGTCCCAGCCTCCCAAGTACTGGCATTACAAGCGTGTGCCACCACACCCAGCTTACTTAGACAGAAAGCACTGGTGGCACGTACCAGCCTGCAGGAAAGATAGAAACAAGATACAACCTCTCCTGGACAACTGAGCAATAATCTATCAAGTAATATTTTTTGGAGGCTTCTTTTTGGGGAAGGGGGGTGGGGTTTGTCTTTCTCGCTTCCAAGAAAGCTGCTAGGAAAGAAAACCATGTCCTTCCTCCACACAAGGATCTGGTCTAAGGGAAAATGCATCTCGTTTCCAAGGAAACATATATCACTAAGAGACGCCAATATTCTCAGCAGGAACAGGCTACATCTTGTTCTCCTTTCTTTCTTTCCTAATTCTGAGCATTGATTTGCCCAGACACTACAGTTTTGAAGGGGTGTAAGAGATCCTTCTTGCTCTTTGTTTCAGAGTAATTAATCATAAGTGAATTCATAATACAAATGACTCTGTGGGCCATACATATAAATCATGAGCTTTGCTAAATTCTTGAGTAAAGTTACACTCAAATGTGCTTCTGGATCCCCAGGCTCCTTTCCTGGGCTAGGGGAAAGGCGACGAGGTTCTGCACTGCTCAGCCAAGAACCGACATGGTGCTGGCTGGAGGTGGTGCCCAATGTGGGGATGGGAAAAGCGGCCACAACTGCCCATCTGTGGCCCTGGGCCTCAGAATCCTCTGAATGAGTGCCCCCCCCCATCACCCAGCACCGACCTTCGGTTCATGGAGGCCTCAGAAGCTCTGTTGGATCAATTTGAACCTCTGCAAACAAAGCAGGAAGGAGCTGTCGAACTGGTACTTAATAAAGCAGTTCCTCACACAACATTTGGCTCCAGCAACACATATAAATGTGTCTTAAAGCCACTGGGAAGCATTGAAAAACCAAAGACTTGCAAAGCAAAAAAAATAGCTTAAATTAAAAAGGGGGAAAATTAAAATAAACAACAAAATTAAACTCCAGCTAGTCTAATAAATCTTATGAAGTGAACAAAGGACCGTCAGGGGTGGGGGCACTTAGGCTAGAGTGGAAAATCCCCAAGCCCCAATTCTTAAGTGCTTTATCAAGGTTATCTGGAAAAGTCAGCACTGAAATTACCCCTTAAAACAGTCTCTCCAAATCTATTGCAAAAGAAACTGCTAGTCTCCATAAATCCTTCAGTTGACATTTTCACTGCAATCATAAGCAACATTTGCAAAGGGTAAGACCCAGGGGGGAGAAATCATTGTTTTCTGAAAGCATGGAGTGGCACAACGGTTTTCCACAACTGGAGGAACAAGAGGAGAAGGGACAAAGGCAAGGTGTCCCCAGGGGCTAATTTGCTACTCAGGATCCAGGGCAATTTAATCCCACAGTGAGTTTTCACAAATTTGGGGCTTTTGGCAATTCCGAGCTGTCTGCAGGCTACCTGCCCGCCTCAGGCAGAGGACAGTCCTCAAAGGGACCGCCCTCAAAAGGGGCTCTATTCTCATCCTGTGGAGGAAAACTTTCTTTCACATTAGGTCTTTTTTGTAACACTAATTCTTAGGCACTGTCCTACAGGAATAGCCTGCAGGCAGTGTGTTTTCTTAGAAAGTAGAAGGCTTTCGAACAACTGGAGCTTTCTAAAAACAGAATACATCCTTGGTAGATTGAGTTCCCTGCCTCTGGACAGGGTCCATCAGATGCTGGTGACCAACTGGACAGGACATCATAGAAGGGACTTGGGCACCAGTAGAAGGATTAGATGACTACTAGCATCCCGTCCAATTGAAGGATCTAAGAAAATAGAGGGAATTATAGAGTAACTTCAGAGGAAGAAGTTCAAATTATCTAATCAATTCTGGCAGGAAAAAAGGCATCATTTTTAAAGATTGTTATAAACCAGGCATGGTGGTGCATGCCTGTAGTCCCAGTACTTGGGTGGCTGAGACAGAAGGATTGCAGGTTCAAAGTCTGCCTCAGCAACTCAGCAAGGCCCTCAGCAACTTAGTGAGATGCTGTTTCAAAATAAGAAAATAAATAAAATAGAACGGGGGGGGGGTGTGGAGAGGTTAAAGCTCAGAGGTAGAATGCTTCTGGGGTTCAAACTCCAGTACCAAAAAAAAAAAAAAAATCATCATCCTCCCATCCTCCAGAAAGATAGGCCCACACACTTTCATCTACTTTCACAAGCCAAATACAAACAGCGGGAATCCATTATAACAAATATTATAGTATGATTCAAAAATTTGGAGGAAACCCTAGGCTTGAGCTCCTTATCCATGGTAACTCTCCAGGAAATATCAAGCTAGGAAATAGCTTTTACAGTACAAACACTTGAGGTTGTAATATTTGCCTTTGTTGGAATCAGCTGACCTGTTCATGGACAAAAAAGAAACTGAGCCTATTATCAGGGTCTTCCTGAAAATCCACATGGAATACTGCCAAGATGGATTTAGTAACAGAGTTTACTTCAAAGATAACCAAAGGGATGAGACCCAGCTGTGCAGTGTGGTACAGGTTTCCTGGATACAAAGGTGGAAACATGATGCCCATTGTTCTGGTAGCTGGACAAACTCACAGTGGAGTGCATTTCTTCTTTACAGTATCTTGTGATTGTAGCTACATAACTATTCATTTTCTCATTAATATCTGTTTACATGATGGGCAAGTCTATATATCCTCAGAACCTTCTACCTTTACATAGTGAGTGGGGGAGAGCAAATCCACTGAATAAAATACAGCCACTAGAATAGCAAAAGTGACAACATCTGAGAATAGTATGGATGAACAGAGATGTGGAAAAAGAGGAGTGCTCGTGTGTAAGCTGGTATAACTGCTTTACGAACTGGAAACTTTTTAATGATATCAATGATAAGCATATTGTATAACCTAACAAATCTACTTACACATATAAAACCTCAGATACCGAGTTTATGTACCCTGAATTTTTTATATTCAAATGTTCATACCAGCACTGCCCATATATCCTTCAAACTGTGAACAACAAAATATTCATTTGTGGATTTAATAATTCATAGTAAAGCAGATTAGTAAATCATGGTATATTGGTGCTATATAATACTATATATTAATGACAATGAATGAACTAAAGCATCATGGGACACCATAAATGAATCTCATGTTGGATACTGAACAGAAGAAATTAAGATGCAAAATGCTACATGGGAGCTATAGGTGCTTGCCTAGCATGCATCAGGCTGTGGGGTCAATCCTCAATCCAGCACCCCCCCACACACACAGCCACAAAAGAAAATAAAGAAAAGCTATATGGCCTTTAATGTAAACCTCAAAAACATGCAAAACCAAACTATATATTTTAAGGATTATAAAATAATGAATTCTAGCACACATTCAAAGAACATATAAATCAAAATGTATATAAACTCTTCCAAGGAAAAGAAAGATTTTATTTTGTAAGGATATTGATTCCAAAACCAGGAGTACACTGTGAGAAAAGGAAAGTTTTATTTTACTAATAGAGTTGGCAAAAATCCTCAACAAAATTTTAGAACTCAAAATTCAACAATGCACATAAAAGACTGAGTTTGGTTTATTACAAAAACATAATGCAAGATCAATGTCAGAAAAACTATTAATATAACTTACCACCACTTTAGAAACAATTTGACATTCATTACCCAGTAAATCTGAGCATGCCTATGACCCAGCAATTCTGTTTCTGAGGGGCTACTCAAAAAAGAGCTTGCTAATGTGCTCCAGGAGATTGTATAGGAAGGTTTGTAGCAGTGTTGTTAAAAAGCCAAAGACTAGATACATCACAAAAGAATGGAAAGAGATACTGTGGCATATTCCTACAATACCAAAATACAATTGAATTTTATTGGAATAGAAAGTATAAAGAGACAGAGGGAGAAAGAGAAAGTAAAGGAGGAGGTAAGATGTCTAGATAAATATGTATAGAAGATGTTTTAGTGAGATGTAGTTTTAAATGTTCAAATTGTTCTCTCTAGCTAATGTGATCACAATTTTTAGAAAATTACAAATTTATCATCTCTGCATGGAAGATGACTGGTAATTTTTAGTCTCTCTTTGCTGATATATATTTTATAATTGTTTCTATAATGAAGAAATTAGAATGTTGACTCAAACACTGTTAAGAAGTTCATAAGAAAGATTGCCAAAAACAAAAGGCCTCCTACCTTACGGAGATGTGATGTGGAATCCACATTTCTTTTTTCTTTTTTCTTTGCAGGTCTGGGGATAGAACCCAGGGGCATTCTACCTCCGAACTACACTCCCTGCCCTACTTTTTATTCTTTTTTTTTTTTAAACAGGGTCTCACTAAGTTGTGGAAGGCCTCACTAAGTAGCTGAGGTTGTCCGCGAACCGCTATCCTCTGGTCTCAGCCTCCCAAATGCTAGGATTACAAACATACGCCACCACTCCTGGCTGGAATCCACATTTCTTAACCACTCCTAGGTCACAACCTACAAAGGACTGAATATCTATTGTCTCCCAAAGTTTATGTTCAAATCCTAATCCCTAATGTCATGGCATTTGGAAATGGGGCCTTTGGGTCATAGGGATGGAGCCTTTGCAATTGCAACCAGATTAGTGACCTCATAAGAAACATGAAAAAGCTTGTTTCCTCTTTCTCCACCATGGGAGGATACAGAAGCCATCTGCAAGCAAGCAAGAGTGCCCACACCAGAACCAACCATGCTGGCACCTGATCTCAGACTGCCAGCCTCCAGGGCTGTGAGGAATACATTTCTGTTGCTTGAGCCCTCCATGATGGCATTGTGTCCTAGTAGCCTGACCAAACTGCAACATCAACCCTTAGAAAAATCTGTGGAAAGCTACTTTCTCCCTGCATGACCAATCACATACAGAATTTTTCAGATAGTATCAAGAAACTTTTATGTTGTAAGTGGTTGTATTATAAATAGCAATGGTCAATATTTAGTGCATACACGCCATGTGCCAAGCATGGTTCTAAGTGTTTTACAAGTTGTTAACTCATTTAATCCTCCCAGCAACCTACAAGATAGGTACTCTCAACATCCCCATTTTACAGACCAAGAGAGTGAAGACAGAGAAGAAGACCAATGTACACAAAGGCCCACAGTTGCTCAATGTTAGACCCAGCATACGAACTCAGGCAGCCTGAGTCCAAGCCCCCTCTTAATCATCAAAATATGTGTCCACTCCTGAAATTTAAATTAAATAACAAGCAACTATGGCATTCTGGATTGTGCTCTAGGGAACTTGTTTTTAATTTCAACTAACACTGAGACCTCTCATGTACCAGACCCTTCTACACACATAAGCTCACCTGACCCTTGAAAACTGCTGTAAGCGATTCACCTCATCTACCCAGCCACCTGTGGTTAAAAACTGGACTCAACCTTCTCACTTCAATTCCACTGTCTCACAGCTGATTCCCTTTAGGTTGGGACAGTAGTCTGTTCTACATCACACCTGGCCTCCTCATGACCAAAATCTTTGAGATAATGGGTTAAGCTTATGATCAAAAGTTCCAATTTTCAGATTCCTAAAATTTGCACTGGGTTCAAAGCAATCCAACATTGCAGAAGGTTTGCCTTCCTTACAGTATCAACCTACAGAGGCATTGTAGATGGATACTTGCCTCCAAAAGTTTGTACTTGAGTTTCACCTGCATAAAAAGTATTGTCAAAATACACCGATGGGAATTGCTAAGTGCTACAATAACACACTGCTTTCATGCACAACACAGCCTATCTAAATACACATGAATGAGTTCCATAGGAGACCCCGATACTCACAGTTTCACAGTTCAAGCATCGGGTCTCATTGGTGAGCGTTCCCTGAAAAATCTCATGGACCCAGGTGAGTTCTGGTTTATTATTCTCTGCAGGTTCATTCATGTTGCCATTTTTCAATTTTCCATTTTGTTTTTCCTGTTTCTTTTCTTCCTGCAGGATGTCCGCAATAGTGTTTAGCAAATAATTTAAAAATTCGTGAGCATCCTGCTGCATGTAGTTATCAAAGAGATCTGGGAAGGAGAAGGTCATTATTTCAATCTCTGATTCTTGAAAAGCAAACAGACCAAGCTGAGTTTTACATGCTATAATTCAATTTTCATATTGAACGAGTGGATAGGTATGAAATATAAATTTCATGCAACTTCAATGGCTAAGTCTTAAAAGAATTTGGTTCATTTCCATTTTCTGTCATTCACTGAAAACTAATTTCCCCTATCTCTCTGTAGTCATACATATAAAAAGCGACCCAATTTTTTATTTGTTTCAACAGAAGATCAGAAATTAGCTGACAAGATCTCTGATAAAAATATCAATGATCAACAGGATGTGACCACCAATGACCGACCCATTGGGTAGTTTACCCAGAGTAACTGTAGTCTCTTCCCCAAAAGCTGATTAAACCCTGAACCAGCCTGGAAGCAGCTTAAGTGAAGTAATTACGAGAGATGGGGAATGTTTGTGAGCACGTATCTATCTGGTTATGTTCTGAAACCGGATACAAGTGACTCTAGGAGCCTCCTGTTCCCTGCTATTGGGACAAGCAACCTGAGGTGGATGCAGCCATTATCAATCATGTTCATGACTAGACCAAGAGTGCTCTGCTTCCTACTCTTCTTGAACTACTTTCATCCTAGTATAAACTACAACTGCTTCAGAAGACAGTGGTCAAATTAAAGATGATTTTGTAAATCAAACATCTGATTAATGGTGCAAGTCTATTGGGGCACAGCAGAAGCTAGGATAGCCACAAGTTGCCATATTAAGTATTTCTGTAATCAGAAATGTTCCCAATGTGCTGGGCGTTGGTAGCACACACCTGTAATCCCAGTGCTTGGGAGGCTGACACAGGAGGGTTGTGGGTTTGAGACCAGCCTCAGCAGATTATTGAGACCTGCACAGCAACCTAGCGAGACCCTGTTTCAAAAGAGAAAATAAAAAGTGCTGGGGTGGTAGCGCACGCTTGTAATCCCAGCATCCGGGAGGCCAATCCAGAAGGATTGTGATTCGCGGACAGCCACAGCTACTTAGTGAGGCCCTCTGCAACTCAGTGAGACCCTGTTTCAAAATAAAGAATAAAAAATAGGGCAGAGGGTATAGCTCAGAGGTAGAATGCCCCTGGGTTCCATCCCCAGATCCACAAAAAAAAAAAAAAAGAAAGAAAAGAAAAAATACTGGGGGTGTGCTCAGAGGAAGAATGTCCCTGAGTTTAATCCACAGATCCCCCCTTCCATAACACACACACACACACACACACACACACACACACACACTGCAAAACTTCTAAAATAGCACCACTTCTTCCAAAATAGAAGATAGATAAATCAGGTGACAGCAGGACCTGATTAGTATCACTCATATAAAGGTACCAATTTAATATATAAAGGTATCAATTTGATATACTTCAACTGCCTTGGGCAAATAAAAATCAGATATTTTTAAAATAGCAGTGTCTCAATAATATGCACTTATGACAAGTTCATATGATAGTACTATTTTATTCAATTACTGCATCAGCCCATTTAATCTGCTGAGTGTCTTGCTCAGAAGGCTGCCATGGGCAATTACTTCTCTTAAAATGATACTACCCAGAATGGAGCAAATAAAAAATCATTCTAGAATGAAATGCTACATCTAAATTTTTAAGCATATTTTGAACTTGATTTTCTCTTATACATAATTGGTAGAAGAGAAATATCTTTTCATAAAAATAATACTTGAGTATCATATCCCCCCTTTTTTTCTTGGTATTACGGATCAAACCCAGAGACATCCTACCTCCAGGACAGACAGACAGACAGACAGACACACACACACACACACACACACACACACACACACACACACACACACACACTTTTTATTTTTTATTTTGAAACAGGAGCTTGCTAAGTTGCTGAGGCTAGCCTTGAACATGACATCCTCCTGTCTCAGCCCCACAAGTAATGGAAGCTCAGGTGCGCGCCACCACACCCGGGTTCTCTTTTTAAGGAAATCAGCTTTGCATTTGGAGGATGCACATAACTGCTCGTTTCCCTTAGTTCAGAGCTTTAGGCCCACTGTGCCCCACACTACTCACCATTCTCTTTCCTTAGCCTTGAAATGAACTTCTTTGGTGGGATGACGCCAACCTTCTTCTTCTGCGTGGCAATGCTGTGGAAAAGGTCTGCCAGGCAGGTCAGCAGGTTTTCCTTCTTTTTTTGCTGGGCCTTGTATGCCAACACATTCTCCCGGAACGGCCGGCAGAAATACAATGCCTGAAGCACGGAGTTACAGTAGCATGTGTTTCCAAACTGCCAAAGGACAAGAGAGGGCTCGGATCACTGCCTGAGGACATGCCCCCTCTGGAACAGGAGGATCTATGAACCTTCTCAGATTTCCTATACCAGAGCCCGGTACAATATTAGAAAATTGGTTGGCTACTCTTAACACCAGTTACTACCTGCTCAACGGAAGGAGTAAGTGTATGACAGCCCCCTGCCCCCTTATCTGCAGTTGTGCCTTCCACAGTTCAGTAACCTACATCCTGAAAATATTACAGAAATAGTCTTAAGTTTTCAGAAGTGGACGACTCTAGGTAGTGTAATAAAATCTCATGCCTTCCTGCACTATCCTTCCTGGGATGTGAATCATCCCACTGTCTGTGTATCCATGCTGTATACACTACCAGCCCATCAGCCATTTAACAGCCATCTTGGTCATCAGGTCAGCTGTCATAGCATTGCAGTGCTCAGGTCAAGTAACCTTGATTTTAGTTAATGGTGATTATTAAGAAAGAAGTAGTAATGCCAGGCGTGGTGGCGCACGCTTGTAATCCCAGCATTCGGGAGGCTGAGACCTGGAGGATCACGGTTCGCGGACAGCCTCGGCTACTTAGTGAGGCCCTCTGCAACTCAGTGAGACCCGGTTTCAAAATAAAGAATAAAAAATAGGGCAAAGGGTGTAGCTCAGAGGTCAAATGCCCCTGGGTTCCATCCCCAGACCCGCAAAAAAAAAAAAAAAGAAAGAAATAAGTAGTAACGCTGATAATTTTATTACAATATATTCTTTTAATTGTTCTGTTTAATTAGAGCATCAATTATTATTGTTGTTCATCTCTTGCTGTGCCTAATTTATCATGGGTGTGTGTGTGTGTGTATGGGTGTGTGTGTGTGTGTGTGTGTGTGTGTGTGTGTGTAGGAAAAAATACAGTTTATGTAGGGTTTGGTCCTATCTCTGGTGTTAGGCATCCACTAGAGGTCCTGGAACATATCATAAGAGGAGACCTACTGCACATAATTCTGGGGTTTCTCTAACCTGTAAAACTCTCTAGGATGATAATATGTGGTCTCCATAGATAAAGTGTCTAATGAGATTTTTCTAGTACTTAGAAAAAGAGAAAACAGCTGGACATGGCAGTCCATGCCTGTAATCCCAATACTTAGGAGGCTGAGACAGGAGATCACAAGTTCATTTGAGGCCAATGTCAACAACTCAGTGAGATCCTGTTTCAAAATAAAAAATAAAATAGGACCAAGGGTGTAGCTCACAGGTAGAGTGTCCCTGGGCTCAATCTTTAGGATCAAAAAGAAAAACCAAAAAAGAAAAAAAGACAAAAAATCTTCATAATCTGTAGATCCAGAAATGCAGCTGGCCAAATAAAAGACGTCACTGAAACACATTAGAATTCCAATGACAAGAAAACTAAAACCCAAATCAAAAACAAATAGAGGAACTAGAAGACTCTTGCCTGGCTCAAGCAGGCTTGGGGACGGGTCCTGCTCTTCTCTGTCAAGAGTCCAGGCCCCGGTCACTGCTTAGACCAGAAGGCCTCCCTCACTCTAGAGCAGGAGAGGCAGAAAGGTGTCCCTGCCATGCCACCGTCCACCCCTCACCTCCTAAGTCACCCTCCCTCTTGTGTCCTCCAAGATAGCAACTGTCCCAATATGATCACCCAAGTCCCTGCTCCCCTACAATCAGATCGGGGCCCACAGTGACATTTTATACCTCTTAAGTCACAGCCACTGTGATTACTATTACATGGGGAAAGTGATTATCTCCCTGGTTTCCAAGTGACTGTAAGGCCGACTAGAAGAACACGGCTGAGGCCGTCACTTTAGAATTGTTCCTACATAGTAAAATGGATAGGAACAAACCCCTAAAGAAATAACAAGATTACTAGTGCAGATTACAAATGGCTACGGAAGATTAAATAGAACACGGACACCTTCCAGAACCAGTCACTCGCTTGTGTTGTCTACCCAAGAGCAAGACAGGTGCTCTGCCACACTTCTGTGACATTTCTATGTGTGCTGACATAGACTGTTTCCTATTTCTATATATTTTAATCTGCTTTGACACACTGTTACAGAAGACAGCCCAAGCTTTGGAACTGTCATCAATTACAATTCAGGGGATCATAAATGCAAATATATATATATCACAATTCTTCCACAAACTAAGAAATGGCCTTAATTCCTTTTTTCTTCTTTTCCTTCACAATCTGCATTTGTATTTCCTTAGCCTAGACAGAATTTCCAACATTTGAATAACTATCTTCACAGAGC
This sequence comes from Muscardinus avellanarius, assembly GCF_963383645.1. NCBI lineage: Eukaryota > Metazoa > Chordata > Mammalia > Rodentia > Gliridae > Muscardinus > Muscardinus avellanarius. Next base: position 97,043,452 of record NC_137791.1, on the reverse strand, counting down.
TAAGCAGAGGCCTGGGCATGGCTAAAAAAAAAAAAAAAAAAAAAAAAAAAAACTGTATTAAAATTAGAAGTCAGCCAGGCGTGGTGGTGCAAGCTTGTAATCCCAGCATTTGGGAGGCTGAGACAGGAGGATTATGGTTCGTGGCCAGCCTTGGCTGCTTAGTGAGGCCATTTGCAACTCAGTAAGACCCTATTTCAAAATAAAGAATAAAAAATAGGGCTGGGGTATAGCTTGGAGGTAGAATGCCCCTGGGTCCATCCCCAGTACCACAAAAGAAAAAGAAATTAGAAGTCAGAATTCTGCCAAACAGTGCCCTATATTCCATTGCTTTATTTATGCTTTCTCCTTCTATATTTTTCTCTTCTATTCAGTGTCTCACTTTTACCCAGACAGTCTTCAGTGCTTGGCCCTGACTCAATGAACAACTCCTGGAAAAGAAAAGGAGCTAATATTTCCCAAGTGTCCCCAATAGGCCTCAGCTTCATGTCAGGGTCTTATATAGAAGTTCTCATTCATCCATTACCCAACAGGAGAGAAACCATTATGATCTTCACTTTACAGATGGGGAAATGTGATTCAGAGAGGACAAATAACTTGTCCAGATCACACAGCTAGTGAAGAACACAAGCAGAATTCAAACAGAGGTCTGCACTGCCCTGGCGCCACTGCTCTTACCCTTACGTCCCAGGCTGCATTTACTTGAAGAGAATAGTCCCAGCTTCCCCCAGTACTTACCACACCTGGGCACTGACAGTCTATACACAGAGCAATTCCAGAAAACCATGTGTCTATGGGTTAACACTTGATGTCACTTAAACTTTCCACCACAGAGAGAAAAGATCAGGTGAGGGAGAAAGCCCCTAGGAGGGTGAGACAGACCTACACTTTGTTATCACCAACTACCAAGGAAGCAGAGCCCGGAAGTCTAGCCAGATACATGTGGGGGCTATTACTGAGCGACAGTAAAAGGAGGCCACGTCATCCTGAGTAACTGGTCCCAGTTGTCCCCCCACAGCCTGGGCCTGCTCCAGGAAGGTCCCCTGCCAGGGTGAGCCAGTTGCTGTTGATGCGCTGGCAGCACCTGTGCTGAAACAAAGCCTGCCTGCGCCTGATGAGTTCACCCAGCGGATAAGGGAGGACGTACCAAAGCGGACTGGCTACAAAGGCAAATGAAACCACTAGGAAAGTTAGGTGTGCGAAAAAAATTCCCAAAGCACAGGGTAGGGGAAAATCTCACCCCATAATGTAGTAATTTAATCCTTTTGAAAGGACAACTAATTTAACTTTGAAAAATAGATAAACATGTTCTCTCTCTAACATCTGCCACGTCTACCAACTAAAGCATGTTAACAATCATTTAAAAAATTGACAGTGATGAACATGGGAGCAGAGCTGCATCAAATACACCAACACATTTGATAAAACAGCTCATGTTAAATACTTACATTGACCAATCCGAAGTAGTGCTCATTGATCGGAAACTGCTCTGGGCCAATGTCTTTTTCCAGAGCAGAGGCATTGGTGCCCTGAAAGAGAAAACAATAAACATTCTGTGGCCTGTGAAGTAGCAAGAAAATCAGATGATACTGAAGCTGTCCAGGGGAAGTGCTTGACAAAGTGTTCGGGGATGTTTGTACTGAAAGAAAAGATGCCAAATGTAAACTGGGATATTAAGTAATACCAGCCCTGATCAATGTGGCTTCCATCATCTCCCATGAAGAAAGGAAGCTTGAGATAGGCAAATGAGCAAACTATGACTAAAACCTTCTGAATAAAACACCATCATTCTAGACAGCTGCTGCAGCTTTATAAAGCAAAAGAACTGTACTACCACTTTCAAAGTCAATTTGTTCATTCTGATAAGGATTTATTGTGTGCCCACTCAGCCAGACACTGGTCTCTAGCTCTAGGCATTGATAAGAGAACAGGGAGCAAGACAGACACGGATGCCTGCTTCCGTGGAGCTCCCATTTTAGTAGATGAAGAAAGACAGCCAGAAACACAAAGCAAGCATATTGGACACTGTATCAGAAGGTAGTAAGTGCAATGGAGAAAAATAATAGAAGTAGGAAATAGGGATGGGAGGAAAGGGAGTAGTGGTAGGGGTAGAAGGTGAAGAGTTGCACCTTTAAGGAAAGTCCTTACTTGCAAGTCAACATATCCAAAGAATATTGTGAATAAGGCAAAAACACAATTTGAGATATAACAGTTCTTAGATGCATCAAATTGGGAAGTCATGAGATGTGCTAATATGGTAATAACAGCCATAGGCCCAGGACCACACTACTTATCCTCACAACTATTGCAAGGATTAAGTTCTGTTAACAGACAATTACGGTGCAGAAGGACCACAGAATCTGCCCCAGGTCCATGGCCCAGTGGTACAGCCAGGGCTTGAACCTAGGAATCAGACTTGGGAGCTCATGCTCTTAACGAAATTCTACAGAGTCATCTCATCCCATGAAAGACAGACTGCGGGTGTGGTGGTGCAAATTTATAATCCCAGTACTCAGAAGGCTGAGAGGAGGATCACAGGTTCAAGGTCAGCCTCAATTACTTAGTGAGGCCATTTGCAACTCAGTGAGACCCTGCTTCGAAATAAAAAATAGGGGGGCAGTAATAGCTCAGATATATAATGCCCCTGGGTTCCATCCCCAGTAATGCAAAAAAAGAAAAAAAAACAAAACACACAAACACAGATGAGCCCCACAAAGGGCCAGTTACTGGTGATGGATCATAATCAATGCCCCAAGCCTGAATGAGTCTGCTGGGATTAGGAAATGTGACCAAAGTTTGATCCAATGAGGTAAGTACGTCATGGGCTAGTTCCAGGACTCCTGCACAGATGCTCAAATCTCTTACGTAGATGGTGTAGTATCAGCATCCAACCTACACACCTCCTCCTCTATACTTTCAACCAGAAAACATAAATGCTGTGTAAATAGTTGTTGTATTGTTTAGTTATGTTGCATTGTTTATAGATAATAAGGGAAAAAAGTCTGTGTGTGTTCAGCACAGATGCAGTTTCCTTTAATATTTTTGGTCTGTCATTGAGGCCATGGATGTGAAGGTCTGGCTACAATTGAGGAGTGGGAAGGATCGGACGGATCAGACTCCACTGGTTGCAGGGCCCTTGCACCATTCTGTAGCCTTTCACATACTCAGGCTATCACGGAAGACTCACTGCACAAAAACTCAAAGATTGGAAGGTTGATAAAAGGGCATGCTTTATGTAAAAAAAAAAAAAAAAAAAAAAAAAAAAAAAAAAAAAAAAAACCCTGTAAATCTGCTGCTACTACTTATTCTTGATTCACAATTAGCAACTCTTCTTACAGGAAAAAAATAGCCTGAGAAGCAGTCAAAATGGTCACTAGACACCAAGCAAATATTAAATAACCTGAATTTAAGCAAAATATTCTAATAATCCCAATCACCAAGCAAAACAATACAAATCTAGGCAAACAGATAGCGTCAGAAATGGCACGCTACATCATCTTGCCCTGACGTCCTTTGTCTCCATGTGTTTCTAGATCCTTTACGCTGCTAGATCCTTTACGCTGCCCCACCAGTCTGAACTCCTTTGCCACCATGTGCGGCTTTAGTTCAAGGTTCCTTAGTGGGTGGGGTGGTTTCCGTGTCTTCTTTGGCGTGTGCTGAAATGAGGGTGGTCACTGCCATCACAGTAATGAGACCCTATTTTCAAAGCTAGACTTTTTAAACTAACACCAAATTATGGTAGAATTTTATGGTATAGACAAAAATTACTAAGAAATTTCAGTAGGTAACATTTCAATCATAATCCAATGTAAATAATGTGCATTAAATATCCCCACAGCCATTTTATCAAGGGAAATCAGAATATATGACTTAAAGCCTAGGAGAAATGTCAGGTATAAAAATACAGCACATAAAAATATATCTTGTTAAATCTTTATGAAAGCGATATATTCAAGTTAATCAGTTTTTTCTGGTGGCTAGTTCTCAGATCAAGTCGCTCTTTTCTACCTATCTCAGTACCTACCACCGTGGCGGGGAAGCCCAGGAGTTAGGGTAGTGACCCCAGCTGGGAGGACCCCTGCTGAGAGGAGCACCAAGCAGCACCCATGGCACCCCCACGGAGGGGAGGCAGCGGGCCTGCCCCTTCCCTGGGGCAGTGCTTCTTCCTTGCCACCTGCAAGTGTGCCATCCTCCTACACAGCACCCAAGGTCAGGAAAGCTCAGGAGGTGAAGCGGGCTGGGCTGGGTCCTTGACAGAGCTTCCAGGCCATTCCCCTGCTGTCAAAGCACTCCCTCCTGAGGCTCCCACCTCCCACAATGTACCAGCTCCCTCCTTCCCCTCCCTCGACCCCCATTCATGGAAGACCCATGTTTACACCTCAACCCTTGCCGTGACCCTGGGTGCTCCAACAGCCCACAGATGAGCTTCCCTCCCCTGCTTTTGACAATCCGGGGTCCTATTTCTTAATTCTCCTTTATTCTACTGCACTTCAGCACAAAAACACACCCCAAGGCATAACCTGGATCTGGCCACCACCCCGAACTCTTCTTCTCCAGCTACCACTATCCACCAAGCATGGCTCTGCTCACAGGCCTCTAAGTATCCCACCATGGCCACACTTACACCTCACCTGACTCTCACTCCTCCACTCTCTTAATCAGCTTAGACTATGGATGATACCTTTCTAAACCCTTACCCTATCCTTTGACCATACCACCCTGCAAAAAAAAAAAAAGAAAAATCAACCCAATATGAACCAAATTATCCACCACTTCTAAACATAAAGCCAGACAAATATACAAGAGGAAAAGAAATCATGCATTAGAGTCAGTAGAACTCACTGAATTCCAGTGGTCCCCAGCATGCTCCCTCTCTACTGTTGCAAGTACACTCTCTGTGCTGTCCACAATGGCCTTTTCCAATTGTCCCCATGCTCCTCAGAACATCAGCATCCCCTCTATCCCTCTCTCTTTACCTCTCCCATTCAACAAAAACCCATTTTTATCCAGCAGAAAAGGACTTCTTTAACTTGCTTCTCAAAAACCTATATGCCCATCTGTTGTCAATGGCAGAAATGTCTCTCTCAGCCAAGGATCTCTCCTCTGTCAGATCCATCTCATCAAAGTCTAAACATCCTTCAGCATCTCCCATATCAAACACACACACACTTCCCTATACCTCTCCCTAGCCACCACCTTATTTTCCTTTCTTCAGAGCATAACTTCTTTAAACATATGCCCTTCTGAAGTGCGTACAGATGAACCTGATGATGGCTAGGATATATCAGGTGGAAAAAACCATGCTCTTTGGACTGAGTGATGAATGTGAGGGAAGATCACCACCATTTTAGTGTATTTACACAAGCCTAGATGGTATAGCCTGCTACACACCCAGGTTGTATGGGTGTGTGTGTGTGTGTGTGTGTGTGTGTGTATGTGAGAGAGGAGAGAGAGAGAGAGAGAGAGAGAGAGAGAGAGAGAGAGAGAGAGACAGTCTACTGCTCCTAGGGCTGTGATGACAAAACAACACAAAATCCAACCAAGTACAAGAAAAAAGGATGTGGTCAAGAGACAAGGTAAACATGAGATACACAGAAGGCTGTGGCCAATGCATACTGTTTTATAGTAGGCTTTATCTGTATGTAAGAAGGAATATATTCTAAAATAACAAAAGTCTAGTATAGTAAATGAATAAATGAGTAATACAGTTGTTTATTATCAAATGTTTTGCATTGTACATGACTGGATATGCTATACTTTCATATAGTTGGCAATAGGTTTGTTTATATCAGCACCACCACAAACACAAGTAATTTATCACACTAACCCATTATAACAACTGCAACATCACCAGGTGGCAGGAATTTTTCAGCTCCATACTTATGGGACTACTACTGTACATGTAGTTCATTGCTGACTTAAGCATTGTTAGGCGGTGCATGGCTATGAGAATATAGACAGCACAATAGTCCCCCAAGCATGTCCTTGTCCCAACCCCCAGAACTGGCAATTACCTTACACGCCAAAGGGAAATTGGGGTGGCATTAATTCACTAATCAGCTGATTTTCAAAATAGAAAGGTTGCCTGGGATTATCCAGGTGGCCCAGAGTAATCAGTGCCCTTTTAGGAGGGAGAGAGCAGAGTCACGCAGTATAAGGATGCACCTTGCCTCAGCAAGCTTTGATGATGGAAGATGGGCGGCTAGAGCCAAAGAATGCAGGCAGCCCCTAAGAACCGGAGGAGGAGCGAGTGAAGTCTCCATTGGAGCTACAGGAGCAACACCGCCCTTCACCACCACCCTGACACTGGCCTGGTGAGATCCACCTCCAGAACTATAAGGCTGTGTGTTGTTTAAGCCACTAATACAATGTGTACAACATGTCTGAGGTTTCTGGTAATAAAGTCTTCTGTAAGACTCATCTCTGGAGCCTCACCTCCAGATCTCTCCTCCAAAGATCTTCTGGATTCTTTTCTCCTCGTCCCTGTTGAGCTCTAAATGTTGCTGACTCCAAGGGGAGCGCAGTTAGAGGCTGGCTTTCCCCAGGGCAGTCCAAGGCCCTCTGGCCTCTCTCCATCCCTCTCTCTCCAAGCAGTAACCACTCCCAGGGCTACAATCAGCAGCTAAAACCAACCATTCCCAATTGCATATGCACCTGGAAACCTCGCTTCTGAGCTGCAGACTGCATGAATACAGGCTTTCCCACCTGCCTGTCCATGGGCCTCCACATCCATCTACCCAAACTGGATTTCTGCCTTCTCTGGTGTTTCTGCTTGGTACATGGCACCACGCCCCTCTTGGCCCAAGTTGGATACCACAGTTCACACCTGATGGCTCTAATGCTTCTCCGCTACCTACTGCCAAGCCCTACTGATTGATTTGCCCCCTAATCTCTCCATTCCATGTGCTTCTCTTTTATTCTGGTCCAGGCTGCCAGTACCTCATCCGAACTACAACCACCTCCTACATGGCCTCCTACGTCCACCTAACTCACCTCACCCCACTGTCAACACTGTGGTAAAAATACTCTTTTCAAACACAAACCTGCTTTGGAATCCTTTCACTTTCCCTGCTGTCCTCAACCTCATCTGGCTGGTCTGGCTACTGGTTCTCCTGTACCTTCTGCCTCGCCCTGGCCCAGTGGCCGTCCTGTATTACCACCAGTTCCTTCCCACTCACTGTCTGTACGTGCTTCCCCTCTCTTGATCCTGCTGTCCTGCATGCCTGTTTTAAAGACCAGCTCCTTGGGAAATTCTTCAGGAACCATCCCTAAATTAAGTCAGTCTCTCCGTCTCAAACAAAGCTCCTCTCCACAGGCATCCATATTCCATTTCTAAAGCATACAACAATGCTACTGTACATGGCAAAAGGCACTGGCAGGTATGATTAGATTTAGGGTCCTGAGATGGAAATGTCTTTCTGGATTCTCAGGATGGACCCCACACAATCACAAATGTCCTCATGGGAAGGAGGCAGAAAGGGATGAGGAGTTAGTGAGGAAATATAACACTGGAATGGGAGGTCAGACAGAATGAAGATGTCACACTATTGCCCTTAGAGATGGAAAAGGGGCCACGAGCCAAGGAATGTAAGCAGCCTGTACAAACCGGAAAAGGAAACAGATTCTCCAGAGAGCCTCAAAAGGCACATAACCTGACCATACCTTGATTTTATGCCTTTCTGACCTTCCTAACTATAAGACAATAAAGTTGTGCATCTTTTTAAGCTAAGTTTATGATAATCTTTTTATTGCAGCAATAGGAAACTAGTTCTCCTCCTCTCCAACCTCTACTTCCCCAAAAACATACTGTATGTCTCCCTTATATATTCTAATTATTATTTATATAATTATCAACACCTGAGCTATATATCTCAAGGGAGAAATGCTGCATCTGACCTGCCCAGTGGCGAGCCCACAATACACATATGCTGTATGGATGCTAACCACTCCGGGATGGTTAGCACTGAGTAGCTACTATGTGCACAATAATTTAGACACAGATGTGAGTGTTCCTCCTTACGTACTATTTAATGAGACATGAGTGGTACCCTGCACCACTTCTTCATTCTCTCTTCCCTTTTATAGTCACATTCCAGGAAGCAGTTTCCATGGATACAGAATGTCACTGATATTGACATTTAGAACCAAACTCTTACTTCACATGCTAGGATTTTCCTTTGCTAAAATGAATTTTTATGCATCTTTAACAGACTTGGGGGTTTAATAATATTAAATGTAAATGTTTGTATGATAAAAATGACGCAAACATGATGAAGAACATCTCATGAGATGATGATGATGATGATGACAATGACATCTCCAGCCCTATTTTACTTTTTATTTTGAAACAAGTTGTCACTATGTTGCTGAGAGTCTTGCTAAGTTGCTGAGGCTGGCTACAAACTTGTAGTCCTCCTGTCTCAGCCTCCCAAGTACTAGGATTACAGGTTTATACTACCACACCCAGCTCAATCAAGATTTTTATTTTATTTCTATTTATTTATTTTTTGGTGGCACTGGGGGTGGAACCCAGAGGCTTTCTACCTCCAGGCTAGACTCCCAGACCTATTTTATATTTTATTAGAAACGGGGTCTCACTAAGTTGCTGAGAGCCTCACTAAGTGGCTGAGGCTGGCTTCGAACCTGTGTGATCCTCCTGTCTCAGCCTCCCAAGTGCTGGGATTACAAGCGTACACCACCACGCCTGGCTCAATCAAGATTTTAAATGACCACGTCCCTCAACCCTGCAATTCCACTTTAAGTAATTTATTCTACATGTATATTCATTGAGGTTGGAATAAATACAGAGACTAGAATAAAGACCCAAATAATATAAATGTGGTTTCAACGAGATAAATATTTGTCTCTTTCATGCGAATGTTCAAGATACTGCAGTGGAGGTCTTACTCGGAGGCTTGGTGGTGCTGAGAATGCAGGCTCCTCTTATCGTATTGCTCTGTCATACTGTAGGGTCAGCTTCTAGCTTTGGAGCCAAGACGGCTACTCCAGCTCAACCAGCAAATAACCTCTGCCAGAGATAAGCAGAAAAAACAAGGAAGGACTGGTCCTTCCCTTTCAAGGATGCTCCTAGAAGCTGCACCCATTACTTTTTTGTTCACAACCCCACAGGCCAGAATCTAATCTAGTCACATGGCCACACCTAGCTGCAAGGGAGCCTAGCAAAAGTGACTTTAACCTGAGTCCTCATGTTAAAATTTCTCTTACAGTAGAAATGAAAATAGATACTGAGGAGCCAATCACCAGTCAATGTCCCAGATGGCTCTGCATCAAAATTTATACAAGAAAAAGTTAGCATTTAAACTGGTTAATTATGATAATCCATATGATAGAATTCCATATAGGTAGGTACCCTACACAGGAAAAGTAAAGTTGCTCCACAGTACTGTTATAAAAAATGTGTCCAAGCTACAAGAAAAAAAAAAACACAGCATAGAGTAACAATGTATATAGGATAGTCCTGGAAATAGCATTCTTTCCATCAACAGACAATAGGCCCTGCTTTGCGCGGACTTTGTGCCTGAAACTATTCCTTATGTGAAGAACACACAGTAAATAAAGCAGACCAGGACACTGAATTCAACACCCACACTTTAGCGGAAATTCCCAAAAGAACACTTGAGAAATTATTTATTCCCTTTGTGTTTTGTGTCTTTTATTCGTTTTTCTCCCCACTTTGGAGACAAGGCCTCACTATGTTCCCCAGGCTAGCCTCAAGTTCTGACGATCAAGTTATCTTCCTGCCTCAGCCTCCTGAGCACCACTGTGTCCACTAACACTTAAGAAATTATTAACTATGGTTATCAGCATCAGGACATTGGGGAGGGGGGAGGGAAAGTCACGAAGAGGCTTATCTTTATATTGTCTCGATTCTTTGAACTTTTTACTATTAACGTGTATTATTTTTGTATTAAACTTTCAATAAGTTTTAAAACAAAACTCAGTAAACTAATGCCATGAAGCCCCCAGTTACCTCAAGCCCACAGCATGTACCTCAGAGTTATACCTGACCTTTTGTTTCCTGCCAGTATTTATTTGCCTTGATTTCAGTCACTTCACCTCTCTTAGGATGTAAGTTTCCTTGGCTGAGAGGTTGAGTCGCTAATATGTAGCCTTCTCACCTCGAAGAGCGACACAATGAAACAAAACTAGCAATATTATCAAAATATATAAATCATAAAGCGCATTACAAACTCAAAAGGTGGCATTCCTGTTGCTGGCACTCAGCGTGATGGCACCAAAGGCAAATGGAGAAACTGTAAGATGACGGTTGCATGACCAGGGGCTGAACAAGGAGCCTATCTGTGGGGGTAAATCACAGGGTCTGGATATAGAAGAAACAAATTTCTTATTTCCATCAGTAACAAAATAAAACAAAAAAAAAAGTGGTAACCTTTGAAAAACAATGCGGCCAACTTTATTAAAAATAGAATCTGAGCTGGAACAAGTTCCAACAAGAAGACTCTAATGTTAGCTTTTCAAAGCACCTCTGAAAGCAATTCTATGACTGCCAAGGGTGCTACCAACACACAAGAAACACCAACAGAGACACAGGGAGGATGAGTCATAAGTGCAGGCGATGGGGACAGAGAGCAATTTCTTTTTAAAACAATTTTGAAAAGCAATTTATAAGGAAAACAAGTTTGAATTTCTTCCTTGAGGGGAAAATGGAAAAATATTCTTGCCCAGGAGAAAGAATCAGAACACCGGCCTGACACTATCTGTAAAAGCCGGCGAGGACATTGCCACAACACCAGGGAGCTGACAACAAATGGAGCCAAGAAGGTCCCTGCAGGTCAGCCAGACCACCCAGTCCTAGAGAGGGTGGCTGATTGCCCAGGGTCTTCCCAAGGCAGCGCAGATACCTACCTTCCAGGGCACATGGCCTCTCTTTCCAGTTGGTACAAAGTAGAGAGGGGACACCAAAGATAACATGTAAAGATTACACCAAAGAACACAGAGAATAATTACTTATAAAGCATGAATTAAAATAATAAAGGAGAATATTGCTACTAAATTAAAACAGGAGCAGAATGTTGCTACTAAACCCAATCTTCAAGAGGCTACTTTATCAAGTACAATAAGAAATAAAGGACTACCTTTGAAAAGAACTGGTATTCCTGAACTTTGATGGCAAAAGTTGCTCTAGAGCCTGTGGAGAAAGTGAAGCAGGAAGGCAGTGATGCAGCCACATGTCAGGTGAGTGGGGAGCTGCCTGCTCCAGGGAGGCGCAGGAGGAGGCAGGGCACTGGCCCCTCCAGTGCAATCCAGGGATACAAGAGCAGACTAATCAGTAGCATGCACCGCACCATTCGCTTTTCTAAGGGCTTTATACATATTTTACTTATCCTCACAATAGTCCCAGGAGGTAGATGCCATCATTGTTCCCATTTTAAAGATCCGGAAACAGAGGCATAGGGAGGGCCAGTAAATTGATTCTAGTTTACACAGCCACTGAGAGGTGTAACCATGTTTGAACTCACACAACTACTACCAACAAAGTCTCGCAAGGTGTGAGAGTTCAATGTACAGGAGCACCCCTACCTCTGAGGCATCCCTGAAGTATCCTAGAATGAGAACACACAGATTCTCTTCTGTAACACCTCTGCAGATCACTGCAACCTGTTTAAAGAAAATGTCCCACTGAGGCTGGGAGTATACAAGACATGAGACATCGTTGAGAAGAGATTTCTTTTCATACTCACTTCAAAGGCCATGAATTGGTATCTATCTAACCAATTAAGAAAGGAAGATAATGTTAAAGTTTTAAAAGGCAAAAAGAGAAAACAGTGCTACAAAGCAAAACTGAATTTTTTGTTTCTGTGTGTGGTACTGGGGATGGAATCCAGGGTCCTTCTACCTCTGGGCTACACCTTCAGACCTATTTTATTTTGTATTAGGAAACAAGGTCTCACTAAGTTGCTGAGGCTGGCTTCAAACCTGTGATCCTCCTGTCTCAGCCTCCCAAGTACTGGGATTGTTTGTTTGTTTGTTTGTTTTTGGTGGTACTGGGGTTCCTGGAAGCCCTTCTACCTCCGGGATACACTCCCAGACCTATTTTTACATTTTTATTTGGAAACAGGGTCTCTTAAGCCAGAGCGCGCGACTGGCTTCGAACTTGCATGATCCTCCTGTCTCTGCCTCCCAAGCGCAGGATTACAAGCGTGCGCCGCCACGCCCGGCTTCAAGTACTGGGATTTTAAGTGTGCACTACCATGCCCAGCTGCAAAAATGAATAGCTAATAATCAAAGAAAGCACGATCCTAATTCCCTAACTTCTAAGCCATACCATTTCTAGTAATACTACTATTTACAATAGTTAGTAGTAAAAACAATAACAATGAAACTCAGAGGGAAGAAGAAAATATTAGAACTATGCAGAACAAAATATATCTCATCTCTCAGCCCTGGGACCCAACATCTAGAAAATACTTGATAACTTTTTTGATTGAATAAACATGAGAAACAGGAAGGGCAAGCAGTTATGTCCACTCAGCATTCAAAGAACTTTGCACCTCTATATTCATGTAATCTCACCATCTCAGGACAGATTGCTTTTAATCGTCCCAAGCTACACATGAAAAAAATGAAGGGAAGCTGCCAAGCTCACTCTGCTACTTAGAGCAGAGCCAGGATTCAAACCAAGGTCATTCAGTTGCAGAATCTGGGCTCTTGACCACAAGTCAGAAGAGAGGCCCTTTCCATTCACATTTTTAGTAATCCCTTAGCTGCAGGTGCAGGGTCTGGGCAGAGAGCCAGGAATGTTTCTGAGCATGCTCACTTAGGCTGCTCACTGCTACACATTACCTGACCACTGTGTGCATCCCAGAGTCGTTAGAGATGCCCACCCTTCCAAGTTAGCATACAGGCCACCTCAAAGCCCATCTCACTGAGCAACCCTCAACATAACTCTCCCTACTAGCTAAATCACTGATAGGGACTCACTATCCTTACTTAATAGGTGAGGGAAAGAAGGTCAACTAAGATTAATTAAGTAATTTACCAAGGTCAAGAGTTAGCAGAGGTCAGTGGTGACCATCACTCTGTACCATACAAGGGATGGCCAGCAGGTATGTCCCTCCCTTACCTGGTACCAGACAGAGAACTACTCAGAAAGACATTTCCACATGGCTTCATTTGATTATCCTAACACAGATTCAAATATCCGCTACTCAAGACAGCAGACCTAGGATACCTGACCACCAAGTAACATGAAGTCTCAATAGGAAGAAGCAGGAAGCACCTGTGAGAGGTGCTGGTCAGTCAAACCGCTCACTCTCCGCACACAGAGACAGCACAGTGAGGTCCTCACAGAGGCAGACTTCAACTCTAAGCAGAACCCAGAATCCCAGGCCCAGGTCTATCTTCCAGCTAAAGGCAGAAGAGGAAAGAGTCAGCCCTGGTCACTGAACTCAGTGGGATGGAAGTAAGGACCTCATTCCCAGCCAGTGTTCTCCAGAGTAATCGAGATGCCTCCTCAATGATGACAGGCCATAAGCTCCCAGGGTGTCTTAAGTACCCAGGGTGTCTTCCTGTCACTTCCCAGAAAGGTGGGGAGGAGGTAGCAAAGCCGCAAGTCAAAGAGGCCAGCTCTGCCTGTGTTACTACGGGGTGATTTTGTCCTCCTCCCCAATCCTCTCTCCATCCCCCTACTCAAGCTCAAGGTCTTCATCAGTGAAAACCATGACTCCAGCACCCCTCTTCACATCATGGGGAGAAATGACAGACTCATTGGGCCTGAATGTATTTGGTGGTGTTCCTGCCCTTGGGAGCCATGTCCTTCTAGGTCAGTAGCACCAGAGGTATTTTAATCTAATGTAACCAAAAACATCCTGAAACATACTGATTGTGAAATATGAAATATAAAATTCCATGCTTTCTCCCCCTCCCCAGATAGGGTGACCAAAGAAGAAAATGAGCAAGGAGTCCTTTCCAGCAGTGTCGCTCAAAGTATTAACACTCTGCTGGGAGCCAAGATCAGACACTGCAAACATCGAGATAAACCAATTTCGTCTCTGTCAAGTTTGGTAAGAAAAAAACTATGGTGTGTGTTTTCACTTATCTTTGGGGTTTTTTTTCTTTTTGCTAGTGATGCTTTTTATTATATATTACAAAAAAAGTGGTCTGAAACAGATTGAAAATAAAAATAAAATGGGCGCGGCCTACATCTTCCCTAGCAGCACCAGGCTCTAGAGAGAAGGGAAACTCAGAATGGAGCTCAAATCCAGATAGGAGGTACGCCGGCCTCACGGCCTAGGATGCAGCAGCAGCGCCTTACGGCTGGCGGCAGCGGCGAGTTCACCAGACGGCTCTAGACCAACACACTCAACCAGCCAAAGGGCACCAGAGAGGAGAGGTGGACAGCGAGCCGACGTGAGCCGCTGCTGAACAGCTGGGCAGCAGTCAGCAGTTTTTTCGGCGCAAGGAGCGTCTAAAGCTCCTAAGGGTCGGGATCAGCACACCCCGCAGGGACTCAGCGGAGCTCAAAACAGAGTAGAACTACGCCAACCTCACGGCCGAGGACGCAACAGCAGCACCTTACTGCCAGCAGCAGCGGTGAGTTCACCGGACAGCTGAAGACCAACGCACTCAACCAGCCACCAGGCTCCAGAGAGGAGGGATGGACAGCGAGCCGAGGTGAGGAGGTGCTGAACATCCAGGCGGCAGTCAGCAGTTTTTTCGGCACAGGGAACATCTAAAGCTCCCAAGGGCCGGGCACAGCACACCTGGCAGGGACTCGGAGCGGAATTCAAAACCGGAGAAGAAATACACAGCATCATGGCCGAGGGCGTGGCAGTGGTGCGATATTGCCAGTGGTGGCAGCAGCGAATCCACCAAGTTCACTACAGCTCCATCAGCGCACTCAACAACCTTGAGTCAAATTGCAGCCCCTAGGGGAGAAATCCCAGTACTGCATTCCCAGGGACTTGCGCAGATAGTCTCCCTGGGTCGGAGATTTTAGCAGTGCAACCCAGTGGGGGAGTGGCGGTGGCAGAGATATCACACCATAGTCACAACTCCCCGCTGGAGAACGCCCAACTTGGCACCACCCACAGTCTAAACAGCCTCGATTGACTCCCTGGGTCTGAGACTTTGTGATACAACCCAGTAAAGGAGTAGTGGTGACTGAGATACCACAGACTCAAGATACAGAGTATGTTAAGTGAACTCGTAGTGACCCAGGGAAGAACCCAGAGAAGGCACAAACTTCCAAAATTATGGGAAAGAGAAATAACAATGGAGCAGTGAATACCCACAACCCCACAACATCAGAATCTGATAACACAGAAATCCAAAGATCTCTAGAAGATCAAATCAGAAAAATAACTTTAGAAATAATAGAGGACTTTTGAAAAGAATTCAGAGAGAGTCAAAAAGAGATAAAGGATGCAATCATTGAAATAAAGGCCTCAATTCAAAGTATAAACAACAGATTAGACCACATGGAGAATAGAATCTCACTTCTTCAAGAAGCGAGATTCACTCCAAAAATGAACGCATAGTTTCTAATTTAGAAAAAAAAATCCGACAGCAGGAATCTGACATTGAAGAAATATGGGCCCATTTTAAGAGAGCTAACCTAAGAATAATTGGAATAGAGGAAGGAAAAGAAGCTAAAACCAAAGGGATCAATAATCTCTTCAAGGAAGTAATAGCAGAAAATTTTCCAAACATAGAGCAAGAGGTCGATACACAGGTCCAGTAAACTTATAGAACTCCCTTTAGACAGGATCAGAGAAGAGGATCCCCACGCCACATAATTGTCAAAATGACTAATGTGGAAGCCAAGGAGAGAATCTTAAAGGCAACAAAAACAAAAGGCCACGTGACATTCAGAGGCAAACCAATTAGAATCACTCCAGACTTCCCAAACCAAGTTATGAAAGCCAGAAGGGCTTGGAGTAACATATTCCAAACTCTGAAAGAAAACAACTTCCAGCCAAAAATTTCCTACCCAGCAAAACTATCCATCAAATTAGATGGGGAAATAAGAAGTTTCCATGACAAACAGGAACTGAAGGAATTTATGTCCTCAAAACCAGCGCTAGAGAAAATACTCAAGGAGATTAACTGCAAAGAGGAAATGGGTAATACACGCCAGAACCAAAGAAACAAGAATTCCCATCCAGCAGACAACTAAGCAAAGAAAAATAAACAGTATCTCAAACAGAAATAAGATCTTAACATGTTGGGAATTAAAAATTATCTCTCTATAATCACACTGAATGTAAACGGCCTCAACTCCCCAATAAAAAGACATAAAGTGGCAAAATGGATTAAAAGCCAGAATCCATCCATCTGCTGCTTACAAGAAACACACCTTACAAGTAAAGATAGGAACAAACTCAAGGTAAAGGGCTGGAGCAAGGTAATCCATGCTAATGGTACTCGAAGACAAGCAGGAGTAGCAACTATGATATCAGACAAGTTAGACTTCAAACCCAAACATATTAGAAGAGACAAAGAAGGTCACATTTTACTGGTAAAAGGAATAGTCCAGCAAGAGGAAATAACAATAATCAACATCTATGCCCCAAACATAGGGGCAGCTACTTTCATAAATCAAACTCTTTGTGACATGAAGTCACACATAAATCCCAATACAATAATACTGGGAGACTTCAACACACTAGACCGATCTTCCAGACAAAGGGTCAGTAAAGATGCCTCAGAACTAAAGAACACCATTAACCAAATGGACCTGTTGGACACATATAGAATATTTCACCCAACTACAGCAGAGTTTACATTTTTCTCAGCTGCTCACGGAACCATCTCCAAAATAGATCACATCCTGGGACACAAAATGAGCACTAACAAATTTTAAAAATGTTACATACTCCCCTGTGTCATTTCAGAGCATAATGAAATGAAACTAGAAATCAACTATAAGAAGACCCAGAGAAACAACATAAACACATGGAGACTGAACACCACACTTCATTCAGAATGGGTCATAGAAGATGTAAGAGGTGAAATCAAGAAATTTCTAGAAACAAATGAAAATAAAGATACAACATATCAAAACCTCTGGGACATTTTGAAGGCAGAATTAAGAGGAAAATGTATAACACTGAGTGCTCACATAAGAAAATCTTCGAATAAATAGCCTAACAACACACCTCAAAGCCCTTGAAAAGCAGGAACAATTGAAACCCAAAGCCAGCAGAAGATGGGAAATTATTAAAATTAGAGAAGAAATTAATGAAATAGAGAATAAAAAAACAATACAGAAAATCAACAAAACCAAACACTGGTTTCTTGAAAAAATTAACAAGATTGATAAACCACTAGCCAACCTAACTTAAAAAAAAGAGAGAATCAACCCAAATTATGAAGATAAGGGATGAAAAAGGAGACATTACTACTGACAGCGTAGAAATCCAGAGGATTATCAGAAACTACTTTGAAAAACTACTCCAACAAAATGGAAAATCTGGAGGAAATCGACAACTTCCTAGATAAATACAACCTTCCTAAACTGAGTCAAGAAGATATAGAACACTTAAACCAACCAATAACAATCAAAGAGATTGAAACAGCAATAAAGAGCTTACCATCAAAGAAAAGCCCAGGACCAGATGGTTTCCTAAGTGAATTCTATAAAACCTTTATAGAAGAGCTAACCCCAATACTACTCAAACTATTTCACGAAATAGAAAAAACCGAGACTCTCCCAAATACATTCTATGAAGCCAACATCACACTAATACCCAAACCAAATAAAGAGAGTTCAAGGAAGGAAAACTACAGGCCTATATCTCTAATGAACTTGGATGCAAAACTATTAAACAAAATACTAGCAACACGCATTCAAAACCACACCAAGAAAATCATTCACCATGACCAGGTAGGGTTCATCCCAGGGATGCAAGGCTGGTTCAATATACAAAAAACAATCCATGTAATTCATCATATAAACAGAATCAAAGACAAAAACCACATGACCATCTCAATAGACACTGAAAAAGCATTTGATAAAATTCAACATTCATTTATGATAAAAACACTGCAGAGAATTGGAATAGAAGGAACATTTCTCAACATTATTAAGGCAATCTACAATAAGCCCACTGCCAACATCATATTAAATGGGGAAAAACTTCAAGAATTCCCCCTAAAAACTGGAACGAGACAAGGATGTCCACTATCACCACTTCTCTTCAATATAGTACTAGAGACTCTGGCCAGAGCAATAAGGCAAGAAAAGGAAATCAAAGGAGTACAAACAGGAAAAGAAGAACTTAAGCTTTCACTATTTGCAGATGACATGATACTATATTTAGAAAACCCAACAAACTCAACCAAAAGGCTTATATAACTGATCAACAAATTCAGCAAAGTATCTGGATACAAAATCAATCTTAAAAAATCAGAAGCTTTCCTGTACACTAACCATAGAGCCACTGAAAAAGAAATTCAGAAAACACTTCCACTCAGGATCTCCCACAAGGAAATAAAATACCTAGGAATAAACTTGACCAAGGAGGTAAAAGATCTCTACAAAGAAAATTATAAAACACTGAAAAAGAAATCAAAGAAGATCTTAGAAGATGGAAAGACCTTCCATGTTCATGTATTGGCAGAATAAATATCATCAAAATGGCCATCCTCCCAAAAGTGATCTACAGATTTAATGCAATGCCCATTAAACTACCAAGATCATTCCTCACAGACATAGAAAAATCAGTCCTTAAACTTATCTGGAAGAACAAAAAGCCCAGAATAGCCAAGGTAGTTCTCAGCAACAAAAACCACACAGGAGGAATCACAATACCTGACTTTAAACTATACTACAAAGCCATTGTAATAAAAACAGCATGGTACTGGCAAAAGAACAGACATATAGACCAATGGAGCAGAAGAGAAGACCCAGAAACAAGTCCACACACTTTCAGCCAATTGATTTTTGACAAAGGGGCCAAAAACATACACTGGAAAAAACATAGCCTCTTCAACAAATGGTGTTGGCAAAACTGGTTAACCATATGCAGAAAATTGGATATTAATCCCACTTTTTCACCCTGTACAAAAGTCAACTCACGATAGATCAAAAACTTGGAAATTAAACCAGAAACCTTGAAGCTCCTTGAAGAGGGCATAAGTCCAACACTACAACACATAGGTACAGACAAACATTTCCTCAACAAGACCCCAAAGGCACAACAAATTAAAAGGAGAATCAATACATGGGATTGCATGAAACTGAAGAGCTTCTGTTCAGCAAAGGAAGCTATCAAGAACCTCAATCGAGAGCCAACTGAATGGGAGAAGATTTTTGCCACCTACACCACCGATAGAGGACTAATATCTAGAATATACAGAGAACTCAAGAAACTCAACACTAAGAAAACAAAGCATCCAATAACAAAATGGGCAAATGAACTAAATAGAAACTTCACAAAAGAAGAAATTCAAATGGCCAATAAATGCATGAAAAAATGCTCAACATCACGGGCAATCAGAGAGATGCAAATCAAAACTACCCTGAGATTTCACCTAACTCCAACTAGAATGGCAATCATTCAAAATGCAAACAACAATAGATGCTGGCGAGGATGTGGAGAAGTGGGAACTCTAAGACATTATTGGTGGGATTGCAAATTAGTGCAACCACTTTGGAAAACAGTATGGAGAATCCTCAGAAGAATGGGAACAAATCTATCATTTGATCCAGCAATACCACTGTTGGGTATCTACCCAAAAGAAAAGAAACCAAACTACCAAACTAATGCATGTGTATCTATGTTCATAGCTGCACAATTCACCATAGCCAAACTATGGAACCAGCCAAGATGTCCATCAACAGATGAATGGATTACAAAACTGTGGGATATGTACACAATGGAATTTTACTCAGCCATCAAAAAAAAAAAAACTCAATTACATCATTTTCAGGGAAATGGATGGAACTAGAGGACATTATGCTAAGTGAGATTAGTCAGTCACAAAAAATAAGAAATCAGATGCTTTCCCTAATATGTGAGAGTTAGGGAGAAATGGGTCATAGGAGGAACTCTTGAAAGAGGAAATCCTATAGAGGAGCAAACAAGACAACCTAAAGGAGGAGAAAGGAGGGGGGAAGAGGAAAATCTCTAAAACACACAATGTACTTAAACATATCGAAGTCAATCACTAAGCCAAGCAAGGGAGGGAGGGACGGGAAGGGAATGGGGTGGGAATTGGGTAGGGGTTAAATCAGCGATGAGTACATGTTTGTACACACAAGTTTTTTACCCCAATATGTTGTATGAATATAATGCACCAATAAAAAAATTTAAAAGAAAAATAAATAAATAAAAATAAAAATAAAATGGGTCTTTTCCTGCAGACTTTGAAAATAATTGACAACAGCAAAACACTTAAATGAGATTAAACTTATTCTATTAAACATATGAATAGATACTCAAGCTCACTTCTAATAAGAAAAATAAAATCTAAAAATATACCAAGACACCATTTTCCCCCTCTCCTCCGACTGACCGAGATCAAAAGGTTTCTTGGGTGGTACCCTGCTTTGGCAAAGCTGCAGGAAATACAAGCTGTACATATTGCAGATGGAGGGCATTTTGGCAAGACCCCTCAAAGTTACAGATCCAAATCCATTTCCAAGAACTCAGTTGATAGATGCTCCCACATGTACAATTTGGTGTACGGACAAAGCCGTTGCTTTCAGCCTTGTTAAAACCAAAGACTGGATGGCCGGGCGTGGTGGCACACTTTTGTAATCCCCGCGCTTGGGAGGCAGAGACAGGGGGACCATGTAGGTTCGACGCCAGCCTTGCTTGCTTAAGAGACCCTGTTTCCAAATAAAAAAATATATATAAAAATAGGTCTGGAAGTGTAGCCTGGCGGTAGAAGGGTTTCCAGGAACCTCATTACCACCCAAAAAAAAAAAAAAAAAAAACCAAAACAAAACAAAACAAAAACCAAAGACTGTAAAACTACCTACACATCTTGGTAGTCTGTGGGGGCCCGGTTAAGTGAATTCAATACATTCACGTAACCAAATATCATGTAGCCATTAAAAAAAAAAAAAAATGAAGATGCTATTTAAAGAATCACCTCCAAGATACAAAAAGGAAGGGGTAAATAGAGACAGATCTACAAAGATTATACATACTATTCATGTTTCTAAAAACTAATGGGAAATATAAACTTATTTGTTCATATATGCTTAAGATAACCTCTAAACTGTAAATATTGGTAGGTGTCAGAAACAAGAATTAGATGGTTTTCAGCACATATCCTGTTGCACATTTTGGGATTTCTGCTATATGAATACATTATCTATTTAAAAGTAGACAGATAGAGAAATATTATTTAAAAACTGTGGTGCACACTTGTAATTCCAGTACTTGTGAAGCTGAGACAGGAGGATCACTGGTTCATGGTCATCCTCAGCAACTTAGCAAGGCCCTTCTCAACTTAGTGAGACCCTGTTTAAAAATAAAAAAATGAAATAGAGCTGAGGGTGTAGCTCAGAGGTAGAATATCCCTGGGTTCAAGTCGCCAGTACTACAAAAACAAAACAGAACAAAAGAACCTACCAAAGAAACTGAGGTTAGTATTTCAGTTAGGAATGCCTGGGTTCACCAGATAACACAAAGGGGCATGGTATAGACTCATCAGATGATTAAATATCTTTCAGAACACCATGTACCCTCATGTCAGGAAAAGGAAAGCCATTCTATCTCAGCTGATGATTATGAAGCTTGGCCACACACCAGGTCACAGCTTCTTCCTCCTTTTGTTCTCCCCCAGGCCCTTCCCTGGTCCTCCTTGACTCGAAGCCATGCTTATTTTAGAAAGCCTCCATCTTCTCACTACTCCCAGAAGGAATGGTAGACCCAGGGAGGCCTAAGTGACCTGCCCAAGGTCACCAAACTGGAAAGCAACAGGAGCCCAGGATTTGGGATGCCTAGCCCAGGGCTCTGTTCACTACATTGCTTAGATCCCTGCTAAGGAAAAAAGGAGAGGCTCTTGGAGCCAGCAGTAAGAGGTCCAGGCAGCAGGCTAAGCCACAGACATAACTGTTTCTACTCAAGCTCCATAGTAACCCAGGAAGGGAAGTTTTTTCATTGTCTACACACATGGATGAGTCTCGAGAGGAGAATATCAGGCTCATCAGACTCTCAGCCAAACAACAGCATGGAAATCCCAGCCAGATCCCATCCACAGCTAACCTACCCTCTGAAGGCTTTTAGCCCCGTATTTTGGAAAGCAATTTAAAGAACACTGTTCTTCCAATAGCTCCTAGCCCTTTTAACTTTTTAACTTTTTGAAGCAAGATTTTGCTAAAGTACTTCATGCTCTGGCCTTGAACCTTCGATCCTCCTGTCTTAGCCTTCCAAGTACTGGGATTATAGGGTTGAGTCACCACTCCGGGGGCATTACAGTGGTGTTCCTCTAGTAGCCCATTCTCTGAACCATCATCATAAAGATCATCTTATATGAGTGAATGTTTCACAAACTCTGGGTCCTGAATCATGGAAGATAATCTTAGGCAGCACATGAATGAACATTTTTAACTCTAGGGGTTATGTTTTTTAGATGTATTATAAAGCTCAAATCCAGCTCACCAAATCCATTATCACCTAGTTTAAGCATAGAAGGAGAAACAGATTTAAGGATAACTACTAGGTAAATAAGTTCCAACAAAAACACAGATATACTAAAAACCACAGAATATAAAATAAACTAGCATCTGAAAGTCAAGAGAATCTAAGGAATTGGATCCATCCCATGGTTTTTCCCTACAGAAAAAAAGCTTGGGAATAATAGGTACCCAACCCCCAGCACACAATGCAACTATTCTAAACGTCACTTTAGTCTTTTATTTTTAATAAACAGGGTCACACTATATTACCCAGGCTGCCCTTGAGCTCCTGAGCTAAAGCGATCTCCTGACTCCACCTCCAGAGTAGCTTTGGACTACAGGTGCACACACTGGACCTGACTATTAATTTTATTTGTTCTTTTCTCCATACCACATTGCCTCTCCCAGATAAATGAGCCAGGGCCTTCAGTTACCAAACCACTCCCAAATTTACGTTTAAACAGCAGCGTCCTAAAATGGCTTAATCTTTGGTGATTCTAGCTCTATTTTCCCTTGAATAGTTCAGATTATACCTAATACCTTAGAGTTATTTGAGTACCGCCCCCTTTTCACTTTAAAGTATATCTAACTTGGGGAATAAATTAAACAGCCTCCACACTATCCTGCTAACTGCATTGAGCTGGTTGGGAGAAAGCTATGGGCCCCTGTCTAGTCCTCTTTTTCTGATATCAGAGAAACAGTAAGAAGTGACCCTCTCACCTCCACAGCACCCCCAGAACCAGAGCAAGTGGCAGATTCCTGCCTCCACTTTCCCAGTGCCACCCCTGCCCTCATGCAGATCAAGGGCCCCAATGAATACAGACAGCAGGTCACAATGGGAGCAGAATTTCCTTGGATGCTACCACACCAACAACTTTGTGCTTTCAGCAAACTGAAGGGAAAAACCAATTCACTACAAGAGAAAAAATAATTAGAAAATGTAGCCTAGATGAGGCATCATAGCACACAGAGCTTTCGTGGGCAGGAGCTCCTCCACGCTCCCAAGCAACACTGTGAGGATGGACGGCGCTTCACGGTTTGCTTCTGTTGTAAAGGGGTGAAGCAGGTTCTGAGATTTACCGTGCAAGATTCCAAATCCAAAACTCCTCCAATTTACAACTATAAGGAAGAAAGTTGTTTCATTTGGGCTTTTTCTCCAGGGTCTTGTTGTTCAAAATGTGATCCCTAAACCAGTAGTATCTACATCACTAGAGAGGTGGTAAGAAATGCAAAATTTCGGCACCATCCCAGACCTACTGAACTAGAATTTACATTGTCATAAGCTTCTGTGCATACTTGCAACCAGAGTAGCACTGCTTTACTACAAGGCAATTTTCCCATTTTACCAAGCCACATGTCTCTATTCGTTCATCAGTACTTACTTACTGAGCATTTACTACACATGTGCTAAGCACCATGATGATAGCTGGGAAATCAACAATGCCTAAGATACCTATAGTTTCTGACTTCAAAGAGTTGCCAGTAGAATGTGGTACTCTCTCAGCCTTGGCTGCTCATCAGAATCAATGGCGCCACTTAAAACCACACACACACACACACACACACACACACACACACACACACTCCTCTCTCACACTCTCCCTCCCACCCTGGGTGCCTAAAATCCACTGTAAACTACTTATATCTGCATGTAGTCAGAAACCATGGCCATCAGGTACGAAGGTACAGGCCTGTGATCCCCGTACTTGGGAAACTGAGACAGGAAGATCACATGTTCGAAGCCAGCCTAAGCAACTTAGTAAGGGTGTCAGCAACTTAATGAGACCCTGTTTCAAAATAAAATAAAATAGAGCTGAAAGTATAGCTCAGAAGTAGAATGCCCCTGGGTTCAATCCCCAGCAGCACAAAAATATAAAATAAAAAAAGTGGAAGGGAAGGAAGAGAAGAGAGGGAGTGAGGAACAGGTCCCTTTAGAATCTGTACATCAAATAAGCATGCATTGGTGGAACCACTTCATAGAGCAATTTTACAATACTCAGCATATTAGTCTATTTTCTGTTAGTATAACAAAATGCCCAGGGCTAGATAGGTGAAGGAGAAAACAGGTTTACTTAGCTCATAGTTTTAGCTAAAAGGGCAAACAGCATGGAGCAGGCTCTGATGGCCTGTGACAGGTGGAATCACAGTGGCAGGGGTACATGTGAGAAGGAGAGATTGTATTGTGAAACAGGAAGCCAGACAGACCAAGGAAGGGCTTCGAACCTGCGCGATCCTCCTGTCTCCGCCTCCCAAGCATCGGGATTACAAGCCTGCGCCACCATGCCTGGCTAGACTTGCTCTTTTATAACAACCTTTTGCAAAAGCTAACCAGGGCTTTCATTCCTTCCAGGGGCACATCCCTAATGACCTAAGGACCTACCACTAAGCCTCACCTATTAAAGGCCTACCATCTCTTTATCACCACATGGGGGACTAAGCCTGCAACACATGACCCCTTAGAGGACACACTCAAACCATATCCAAACCACAGCATCTAGCAAAGTTGCAGATGGGCCCGTTTCAAGAGTAGTAATCTACTTCTAGAGCCATATCCTGGAGAAAGGAAGGTACATGTGCAAAAAAGTCAGAAACAGGAACATTCCCTGTTCTTGTAATCCCAGCACTTGCGAGGCTGAGACAGAAGGATCATGGGTTCACGGCCAGCCTCAGCTACTTAGTGAGGCTCTTTGAAACTTTGTGAGGCCCTGTTTCAAAATAAAGAATAAGAAATAGGGCTTGGGGTGTAGCAGTTCAGAGGTAAAATGCCCCTGGGTTCCATCCCCAGTGCTGCCATAAATAAATAAATAAATAAATAAATAAATAAATATAAAAATTTCACTACAGCACTGTTTGCAGAAGAGAATATTTAGGACACTATCATCCCTAAATAAAAGAATAAGTAAACGATAGCCCAGGTAAAGAATACTGTCACAGAGCAGTTAGAATGCATACATTAGAACCATATGTGTCAACAGAATCTCAAACATAACTGTTAAGAAGATAATTGCACCGACAGCAGGAATCTGATATTGAAGAAATATGGGCCCATTTTAAGAGAGCTAACCTAAGAATAATTGCAATAGAGGAGGGAAAAGAAAGTGAAACCAAAGGGATCAACAATCTCTTCAAGGAAGTAATAGCAGAAAATGTTCCAGACATAGAGCAAGAGGTTGATACACAGATCCAGGAAACTTATAGAACTCCCTTTAGACAGGATCGGAGAAGAGGATCCCCACGCCACATCATTGTCAAAATGACCAATGTGGAAGCCAAGCAGAGAATCTTAAAGGCAAGAAAAACAAAGGGCCAAGTGACATTCAGAGGCAAGCCAATTAGAATCACTCCAGACTTCCCAAACCAAGTCATGAGAGCCAGAAGGGCTTGGAGTAACCATTCCAAACTCTGAAAGAAAACAACTTCCAGCCAAAAAT
This sequence comes from Muscardinus avellanarius, assembly GCF_963383645.1. Taxonomy (NCBI): domain Eukaryota; kingdom Metazoa; phylum Chordata; class Mammalia; order Rodentia; family Gliridae; genus Muscardinus; species Muscardinus avellanarius. The sequence continues at coordinate 97,017,406 of NC_137791.1, read as the reverse complement.
TTCCTACCCAGCAAAACTTTCTATCAAATTAGATGGAGAAATAAGAAGCTTCCATGACAAACAGAAACTGAAGGAATTTTTGTCTTCAAAAGCAGCACTAGAGAAAATACTCAAAGAGATTAACTACAAAGAAGAAATAGGTAACACACACCAGAACCAGAGAACAAGAGTTTCCATCCAACAGTCAACTAAGATTGGTTATCTGTGGAGATTCATTACTTATGTTAGTCTTTTACCTATCTCTAAATGGTATTGTTTGCCTTTATTGTTAATTTTTAGGATTTCTAGTTGGAATATTAATATAACTTCAGATATAGCATTTGGAAATATTTTATCCCATTCTATTAGTAACTGTTAACTCTATTTACATTGTCTTTGGATATAGAATATATATATATATATATTTTTAGGGAGTTTGTATACTCTTCTGTTGCCTGTGCCATTGAAATCATATCCAAGAAATCACTGCCAATTTCAATGTTGTGAGGTTTTATGACCCAGATTTTCTCCTAAAAGTTTATAGTCTTAAGATTTATATTTAGGTCTTTTATCTATTTTGAGTTAATATTTGTATATGGGATTAGGTAAGGGTCCAACTTTATTCTTTTCCATGTAATTATTATGTTTCAACAATATTTAGTTAAAAGATTATTATTTCTACCACCAAATGTTCATGGAAACCTTGTCAAAAATAACTTGACAATATAGGGAAGAATTTAGCTCTAGGCTTTTATTTAACTCCAATGGTTTATATATCTGCCTTTAGAATAGTACTACACTGTTTCAATTATTGTAGCTTTATATGGTTTGAAATCAGAAAATATATATCTTCTAGCTTTGTTCTTTTTCAAGATCGTTTTGGGTATCTAGAGTCCATATTCCATATTAGGATAGAGTTTTTTTCTGAAAAATAAATATATAAATATATGATAGTTTCACCTAAAAAAAATAGAAAAAAAAATATTCTCTGGTAAGAAAGAAAGTCAAAAGAAATATTGAAATGTTATCTTTAAGTCATCAAAAGCTTGGTATCAGACAAATAAAACTGTTATGTGAGATTATCATTTTTAATTTTGGATAAATTGCCATAATACTAGATGTCAACCACTAAGCCAAGCATGGGAGGGAGGGATGGGGAGAGAATGGGGTGGGGATCGGGTGGGGGCTGACTGGGCGATGTGTGCATGTATGTCTACAAAAGTTTGTATCCCACTATGATGTATGAATACAGTGCACCAATAAAAAAAAAATGTGAAACAAAAAAAGATAATTGCAAAAGGCCATATATTTTTACACACATACACAAACACTGATTTACCGCTATGGCTTCATAAACCATAAGGCATGAATAGTGGGTGCATATCAACTTCACCAAAATGTTTTGTTCTGGGAGGATTGGTAAGGGAAGAGACAGGCACTAGCTAAGCGGTATTTTTTTTTTTTAATATATTACAACTAAAAAGAAAAACCCGCCATATATAGTCAAATTTTAGTGTCTCTCGAATCTGAAGAATGGGTATTTGGGTATGTAAGTTATATTTTTTTACATACTTTATTGGATATTGATGTTTTGTGATTTTTTATTTTAAAGTTTCTCTTTTTTTTTTTTTTTTTGCGGTACTGTGGATGGAACCCAGGGGCATTCGACTTCAGAGCTATATTCCCTGCCCTATATTTTATTCTTTATTTTGAAACAGGGTCTCACTAAGTTGCAGAGGGCCTCACTCAGTAGCTGAGGCCTATGAACCAGAATCCTCCAGTCTCAGCCTCCTGAATGCTGGGATTACAAGCATGTGCCACCACACCCAGCTTTAAAGTTTCTTTTACAAGCTTCAAAGGTAATGGGATACACAGTCAGAGCTCAGAATCTCTACTCCAGAAGCTTAACATATTAAAAACCTCACTCTTTAATATTTAGAAATGTATATAAGTATTAGATGCATTTAGATGTATTTGTAAATATTATGTATGGCAATCTATAATTCTTGAATTTAAATTAATATGTTAAATATTTTACAGTAATTTTTAAAAAACTTGCACATGACAGGTAATTTCTATAAACAATATTTAAAAGGCTAATTAGAGTGAGACGTGGTGACGCACTCCTGTAATCCCAACATTTGGGAGGCCAAGACTGGAGGATCGTGTTTTGCAAACAGCCTCAGCTACATACTGAAGCCCTTTGCAACTCAGTGAGACTCTGTTTCAAAATAAAGAATTAAAAAAATTAGGGCTGGGGGTGTAGTTCAGAGGTAGAATGCCCCTGGGTGCCATCCCTAGACCCACAAAAAAAAAAAAAAAAAAAAAGGCTAAGTCAAGGTAAGAAAGCAGTATTTCTCAAAAGTGTGACCCTCAAGTCTCCTGTAACTGAGTGTGGAGGAAAGATGGAATACTTGCTTTAAAATGCAGGATTATTTAAATTCTAGGACCCAGCCGGGCATGGTGGTGCACGCTTATAATCCCAACGCTTGGGAGGCTGAGACAGGAGGATCACACAGGTTCAAAGCCAGCCTCAGCTACTTAGTGAGGCACTCAGGAACTTATTGATATCCTGTTTCCAAATAAAGTATAAAATAGGTCTGGTAGTATAGCTCGGAGGTAGAAAAGCCCCTGGGTTCCACCCTCAGTACCACAAAAAATAAATAAAAATAAATAAATTCCAGGGCCCCACCCAAGACCAACTTAATCAAAATCTCTAGGGGTAGGATCCCAGAGTCTGAATTTTTAATGAAAATGTACATGTGGGCATCATTCTTTGGTACACTGAAGAGACACCAAAGCATAATGTATTTTTAAAGCTGTTGTGAACCATTCTTTTAAAACCATATATTTCTGTATCCAATAAGGGAACATTTGTCATGCTCTAACAATTAAAATGAAGTACAGAGAATATTTTCTAAATATGTAAGACAGTAGTTCCACCAGGACACTCAAGCAAATCCTGACCAAAAAAAAAAAAAAAACTGGTTTCCTGTAGTTTTCACATGGCCTTTCTAACAGAACTTCAAAAAGCAACTGGGTAAAAAGGAAAACTCCAGAAGTCTGCTCACCGGAAAAGGACCCTGACTTGATTCTCACCAATGCCAACTGCAATAACATCAGTAAAGATGCAGGGCAGCGTCTCCTCCCTACCTTCCCAGATGGCTGCTTTGGTCCCTTTGTTCCTCTGTAGTCTATTCTCTACCTGTTTCCAGACAAAACCAACAGTGTAATCCTGACTCCCAAGCCCTGGAAAACTGTTCTCCGAACCCTGGGGAAAAACAACCCAGCACAGTAAACACTTCAAAAGATGTCCAGCCTCACTAGTAAACAGGAAAGTGCTAATTTAAACCACAAAGATGCAATTTCACACCCATCAGATTGGCAAAATGCCACCTCTAACAATATCAAGTGTCTGCAGGCATGTGGAGCTGGAACCTCCAAATGCTGCTGCTTGGAATGCAAGCTGGCCAACTACTTTAGAGACAACCTAGCAACATATAAAAGAGGAAGATGCCCACGTCCATTGAGCTGGCAATTCCCTTCTGGGGACATACCACAGAAAAATTTTCGTATTCACTTAGAGAGTTCAAAATTGTTCATAGCACTGAAACAACAGATGAAAAGTTGTAAGCCTAAGTGGTTGTCACCAATAAAATAAATAGATATATTGTAGCACATTCACATAAAGGAATATTATACAGCAATTAAACTAGAATTATGTGTTTCTTGATGAAGTAATCTCAAAATCATAACAATAAAAGCAAATGGAGATTAGTTCACCATTACAGAGAATGCTTAACACATAAGGAAGCAATACTATATTTAGTTTATGAATGTACATGTACTAGTAAAAGTGTGAAAACATGTCATCAACATCAAAGTCAGAATGGCGGTCACTCAGATGAGAGGCAACACCATGGGGGAGGGCTCACAGGTTTTAACTGTATTGTAAAACTTCATTTCTTCACTGGGTGGGGAGTCTATGAGTATTCACCCTATTATTCTACGTACTTTTCCAAATGCCTAACATTCATCTCCACCCAGAAAAAGAATCTCATGGCTGGGCTAGTTAAAGTATTTGAGGGTTCTGTAAGTGGCCTCAGGACTCCAAAGGTAGGAATGAGATTAGACAACAAGGAAGGTGAAGCCTTGAAAACCAACCCCCCCCCCCAACACACACACACCCCTCCATGATCTTAGAACTACCCAGGGTAAATCTCAGAACTGTGGTACAGTAATTCCCTGTAGGCGTTTTTGTTTGTTTGTTTGTTTGTTTGTTTTGAGGTAAAGGGGATCAAACCTAGAGTGTCATGCATGCTATAGGAAAGGGCTCTAATCACTGCGCTACATCCCCAGCCCCATGTAGAGGATGTAGAACATCTCCAAAATGCTATCCCATAATCCCACAATCCAAAAGGCCTTTAGTGCCAGTGTTGGTAGCTGATACAGAATTTGTCTCAAGAAAGTTTTTAAAGCTGGGCATGGTAACACACACTTGTAATCCTAGTACTTGGGAAGCTGAAACAGGATTGCAGGATAGCCTCAGCAAGTGTGAGACTCTCAACAACCTAGTGAGACCCTGTTTCAAAATAAAATTTTTAAAAAGGTCTGGAGGTGTAGGTCAGAGGTAGAATGCCCCTGGGTTCAATCCTCAGAACCACAAAATAAATAAATAAATAAATAAATTTAACTGTCAGGCTTGGTGGCACAAACCTGTTAACAGCACTCTGGAGGCTGAGACAGGAAGATTGCAGGTTTCAGGTCAGCATACAGTAACTTAATGAGGACCTGTTTCTGAACTAAAAGGTAAAAAGGGGTGTAGCTCAGCCTCTGGGTTCAATCCCAAGTGCCAAAAATAAAAAGAATAAGAAATAAAATAGGGCTAGGAGTGGTAGCTCAGTGGTAGAACATGAAAGGAAGGGAGGTAGGTTGGTTTGTTTTTGCTACTTCAATTTTGGGTGACCTTTTCTTTCAAAAGACCAGTAAGGCCTAGCATTTGGTGTCACCACAACTGAAGATTTATTATAAGAAGTTGCATTAAAATATGTAGACCACAAACGTTAACTAGCCTAAAAGATACCATTTTTACAACTCATCCCGTTGGTTCGTTTTGGGCTGGCTAGGCTAGAAATAAAACCACCAAGAGATACCTTTCTAATGATATTATAGAACTTAATATCATAATAAAACCTCAATGGGTTTAAACTAACTAGAGAGACCAAGATGGGAAGGAGGGGATCTAAATTAGAGAAAACTTTCTTAATTGCTAAGAGAATAAAAATTTTAAATTGCTTGCAATTACAACCCAAACCTACCAAAATTCCACATTAGTGAAAAATAAATAAATAAATAATAGGTCTTATTATGTGGATGACCTGGAACACAAAACTGATATCCAGAAAAGATATTATAATCTTTACTTCTAACTAAATACTGGTGTTCATCTTTCTTTTTCTCTATGAGTCCAAGAAAAAAAGAAAACTCTGCAAACCTAATTGTCAGGTCTTGACCTAACATAAACTCCAGCATATTAGACCAGTGAGGCCAGAAGAACAGAATTTATCTTTAAACATTAACGCAACTCACCTCAGGCTGCATTTTTCAAAATCCAACAACTCTAACTGTAACTACCACTCCTACCTGATTCATTAAACTAACCTTTCCTTTTTTTAATTCTTCTTCTTTTGGTACTGAGGACTGAATCCAGGGGAATTTTACCACTGAGATATACCCCTAGACCTTTTCATTTTTTATTTTGAGACAGGGTCTTGTTAAATTGCTCAGGTTGGTCTTGAATTTGTGATCCTCCTACCTCAGCCTCCAAAGTAGCTGGGATTAAAAGTGTGCACCACCACACCTGGCCCAGGGTGCACCAATTACCTCTGAGAATGGAAAGCATGAATGACAAAAAGCAAGCTCTGCTCTTTCCCTAAATTATAAGATTGACATATTTATTAAAATATTTTTAAACACTCTCAAGATATTTGCCTCAGGTAAGTAGTTGACTTACTAAGATAAAACTATATTTATAAAAACATTCTATTTTATTTTTAATTTTACTTTCCCTTCATTTCAAGGTGACTTCCTTTCTTTAAAAAAAAAATATTGCCGGGCGTGGTGGCGCACGCTTGTAATCCCCGCGCTTGGGAGGCTGATACAGGAGGATCGCACGGGTTCGAAGCCAGCCTCAGCTACTTAGTGAGGCTCTCAGCAACTTAGTGAGACCCTGTTTCCAAATAAAATTTTTAAAAGGTCTGGGAGTATAGCCCGGAGGTAGAAAGCCTCTGGGTTCCACCCCCAGTACCACCAAAAAAAAAAAAAACCTTAAATTTAGCAAATCTCAAACTGGTGTCAAACATTATCCTGGGGCTGTTTCAAGGTTACTAAAATGCTAATACCTTATAAGTTCAATGAGGTTTCAAACAAGGTAGTTAGGTACTCATACAGTTGCTAATCAATTAAGGGACGTGAATTTTTATAAACACTTTATCCAAGAAATACTACTAAGAAGTGTTATGAGAAAAGCTAAGCTTTCCAAAAAATATAATTTGCCCAAAGCCATTATTAGATTCACGCTTAACTGGAAAGACACTCAATGGTTCAGATTTGTTTTAACTCACACTGACTAATATCATGTCTTCACAGAAAAGCAGAAAGTGAATCAATAATAAAGAAATTCCTATTATGTCAACCAGTCACTGGCCTGCCTTCTGGAATTACATTCGCCTTTATCGATGTGGATTGTTTCATTTTTACCAATGTTATGCCCACAAGAGGAGGAATGGCTGAGCTCATCAGAGACCTACATAGCATGTGTGTCAACACCAACACAGCAGATCCTCAAGCGACCACTTACAGGCTCAAAATAGCATTTTCTCCAAAGTACATCTTGCAGAACTATTAATGAGTGAAATAAAGATTAGATGATTTAAGACACTTTGCATTATATAAGTTACAGGTGGTTTCTCCTATTATATAAGTTACATATATATATATTTCTCCTATTATATGTTACATATATACATATATATTATATATAAATTACATATATAAGTTACATATATAATAAGTTTCTCCTATTATATAAGTTACAGGTGGTTTCTCCTATTATATAAGTTACATATATATATATATATTTCTCCTATTATATGTTAGATATATACACATATATATTATATATAAATTACATATATAAGTTACATATATAATAAATTTCTCCTATTATATAAGTTACAGGTGGTTTCTTCAACTTAAATAGAAAACTCAGGGAAAAAATGCTTTTATTTGCAGGACTTACAAAAGTACATAGGAAGTTAAATCCATTGGTCTGGACAAAAATCAGAGGATTAGCAACAGGGGACATTTCCTCATGCTTGGTAGCAGCCTCAACATTTTCAAAATTACAACACACCAACCAAACAAGCTTTACCATTGCCAACCCAGACACTGTTGTGTGGCTGGGCTGACTTGCTCTAAGCAAGTTCATCAAGAAGAAATATGGTAGGAACTCACATGAAGAAGTAAATAGGAGTCAGCATTAAACTTCCAAAGGACAATAAAACTTGGAGGGGAGGCAGGAGGCAAAAGGAGGAATGAAATTTTCCATGCCCCCAATATCTAAAACTGGCACCAGAAGTGTGAGGAGAAGAGGTGGCATTGAGCTCTCAGTCGAGAAGGACTTACTACAGGGTTTTTGTTGTTGTTTCTGCTTATGTTGGGTCCTTTCTTCTCTGGCGGAGAAAATGAGGCCACTTTTCAGCACTTGTTCTTGGTCTGTCTTACTCAGTATGGTATCTTGTAACACCTTTTCTGAACACACATCAGCTTGTTTACAATACGTCAAATGACCCGCTTTTAAAATATATATATTTTAGAAAAACAATTACCTCTTGTTCTTACTACAACTACTCAAACCAGCTAAGACCAAACAGAGTTAGGATGGAAAGGATCAGTAAGAGCCCCCAGAGAAAAGCCCAACAACAAAGTGAGACACAGAAAAGACCTACCTGGAAACAATTCATCACTGAGGAAAGTCTCTAAAGAGGGGTCCAGGGAACATTTATGTGTGCCTGGGTGGAAAGACAGCAGTCTCCTCATCTCCCAAGCCTTCTCCTCTGGGAAATGAGTCAGGGAGGGGCAGAGGTGACCTGAGCAGCCTTTTATAAGGGGTGGAGTTAAAGATTCCCACCCCAGCCTTTGTATACTGCCACTGGGCTTGCATAACAGAACATGTGGGTTATTTATATTAGTGGTTTCTCCCATGGGTAGGAAAGGGTCCACGGTCCCTTTAACAACTAGAAGGTAAACAAATAATGAAAAACATTATTACCAATGATAGCTAGCACTCATGAATTCCTTGCTATGTCTACACCCCAAACCCCAGTAATTCATTTAATGTGACTATTAAGATAGACACCATTATCAATATCTTTTTATAGAAAAGCAAGGCAGGAAACAACATGCTCAAAAAGCTAGAACTTGTGAGAAGCAGGACTTGAACCCCAGAAGTCTGACTTTAGAGCCCAGACTCTTCATCACTCATTCTAGACTCAGTGTCCAAAGAGGAAGATAAAACACCCTGCATATCAACCAGCAGATCCTCGCTTTACCCAGGTGATGATCCTAAACATGGTGGTACTTTTTTAGTTCACTCTGGACAAATTACCAGCCCGCATAGCTCCCGTCCCCCTGGCAGCTCGTTTACCTGGCCAGGTTTCACTGAAAACAGGTTGTGACATTTAGCTCAGGTGTGCAACGGAGCCCCAGCTGCACTGAGGGCAAAAATAAATAAATTTTAAAAACCCAGAGCTGGCTTCCTCTTGGGACACGCTAGCTCTCAAGTTTCCAGCCTGCTTCAATACCGAGGTGCCACCACAGGGAAGCAGGTGAGCAAAAGCAGGCGCAGGGACAGACCCTCTGGAACCTGTAGGCCTGAGGCCACCCCAGCAGGCAGGAAAGGCACATGCATAAGGCTGTGGTTTCACAGTGGCCCTCAGGAGCTGGTTGCACCAGAGACACCGAGAGGAAAAGCATCACCTCTCACTGCACCAGGCGACATTAATGCCACCCGACAGGAAGAGGCAGGAAGCCTGTCTCATCATGGGGAAAAAGGAGGGAGAGGAAATAGAAAAGGCTCTGGGAGCCATCCACATTATCTCACTGGCCCCACACCAATGCTGCCACCGGGCAGCCATCGCTCCAGGAAGCCCAGCATTCGCTCCGCCAGTGGGGCCAGTGCCAGTACCCACGGGTCTCAGTACACAGCTCCTTAATGCTCCTCTGCGGTGTGTTGATCTTGCAACAGAATGTGGGGCAGAAGATTTAAAAAGCTCTGTGATGGGGGAAGGGCGGCCAGATCACCTTACCCTGAGGCTTCTCAACCAAGCCTCCTCGGATTCTTTGAGGGCCCAGTATCAGCTTCAAGGGAGGTTCCCCAAAACCAGCATTGAGACAGCATGTGCTCCAGCTTGGAGGGGGGGGGGTGGTTCTGAACAGTGCAGGCAGAGCACACACCTCAGGCTGGGGGGTGTAACTCAGTGCTGGCCTAGAGTTCAAAAGACCCTGTGTTTGACCCCCAACACCACAAGGAAAAAAAGAAAAACAAAAAGACACCTCACCCCCTGCACAGAGGAGCAAAGCCTTATCTGCCTTATAGGAGCAGAGCTTCCTGAGGCTCTGACAAGTGGAGTGTTGGGGTACAACCTGGGGACACGCCTGGAGGCTATTCTGTAGAAACCGATTTATAAAAAAGGGAAAGCAACAAGAGAATCCCAAATTGAAGTGACTGCAAGGTCACGGTCCCAGACCCCAGGAGAGCCCAGTGACATCCCCGTGTCCAAGCCCACCGGCCTCCTCTGGATGGGCAGTGGGTAGGGAAGGATAACCAGAGCTCTGCTCCACGCCCACAGTCACCCCTTCCCGGTAGGGCCGCAAAGTGCCACTGCCGCGGAACCCTGTCCTCTTTCACAGGTGAGGACGAGCGGAGGAACTGAGGCACCCAGAACCCATGGCCAGGCTTTCCTAAGCCGGGTTGAAGTTCACCTCTGCAACCACAATTTTGCACTTTTTCTTTTTACAGCTTATCACATTTCAAATTTCTCTAGATACAACCGGTCGTCGTTACAAAGTGATTTCTAAATACCATCGCAGGACTCAACTCAAAATGCGATGAGGCGTCAGGGGGTCCAGCGCGGGTCTATTGACCGCGAGGCAAGGACGGGTGCCCCTCCTCCCCGGGCACTCCGCGCCCCCACCTCCACCTCTGCGGGCGCGGGCGGGGCCGGGCTCAAGGGGCTGGGGTCCCTGCCGGGCTGGGGTCTCCGGCCGGGCCGGGGTCCCCGGGGAGTGGGGGCCGGGGCGCCCCGCGGGCGGGAACTTCTGGCCGGGGGGCCCCGCCCCGCCCCCACCCGGCCGCCGGACGTGGGTGCCGCTGGGGCTCCCCTTTCTTCGGCTCCCCGCGACCCCCGAGGCGGCGGCCACTCACCATATTACAGATGGAGGCGATGTTTCGGACAGTCATTAGTCTAAAGGTTGCAGCGATCCCGCACCGCCATCTTTACAAGGTGAAAGCAGGACTGTCCATGGTGGCGGCGGCGGGCGCGGCGGCGGCGGCGGGCGCGGGGTCCTGGCGTCGGCTCCGGCCGCGGGTCCGCGGGGAGAGGCCGGGCGGGGGCGGCGGAGGGCGGGAGCCGGCGGCGGGCGGGAGGCCGCGGAGGAGGGGCCGGGAGCCCGCCCGCCCTGCGCCGCCCGCCGGCCCGGAGGCTCGCTGCGCAGCGGCCGCGCCCGGCCGAGCGGAGCCGGAGCCGGAGCCGGAGCCGGAGCGCAGCGCGGAGGGCTCGGCCTCCCCACGACGCGCCGGGCCGGACCCGGACGCCGGACGCCGGAGGCCAGGCCGCCGCCGCAGCTCCCAGGCTCGCGGCTCCTCTCCCCCCGCCACGCCAACAGCCCTGGGGAATTATTTTTTGGCGCGTCAAGAAAGAGAGGGGTAAAGGCGATGAGGTCCAACTTTTTAGTGTCTCCCCAGGGTCCCAGCCTGGTGGCCCCCACGGGGACCCAAGAAGTCAAATGGGGTCAAGACATGGGAGTGGCCAGAGAGCCCTGACCAGCCACCGGCCAGCTGCCTGGTAAGGGTTCCCCGGAAAGGAAAGGAATCCGAGCTGGGCAGAGGCCAGGGGCTGCGCGCTCAGGCAGTCGGTGACATTCACAGGTAGGAAGGAAAAGTCCTGGTTCTGGGCAATTCCAAAGATTGTCCACAGAGTGGAAAGAACAAAACTTTTCCACATCCTCCAGGAAGCATGCCCTTCTCCAGGGGCACCTAGCCTCTAGTGTTTAGATGGATGGTGTTTCAGCTCATACATATCTCCCTGCATAAAAGGCCCTGGCTCTCAGCACCTTAGTGTAACTATTTTTTTACAAAGGGGGTTGGGGGTTGGGGGTGTAGCCTGGAGGTAGAATGGCCCTGGGTTCAATCCTCAGTATACACACACACACACACACACACACACACACACACACACACACACGTACGTTATGGCTACAGGCTCCAAATGAGGATTTGTACACCACTCAGCAGCCACGTTCACGTAGATTGAAAGAATCCATTTCCAACTCTGGAAAACAATTCTCCATGCAAGGTTGCAATTCAGTGCTTTCAACAGGGAAGTTTTTTCCAAGCGAAATGCGTGATAAATTCTCAAACCAATATATTTAATGACAAATTGAATTAGAAATTAGTATAATTGAAGACAGCTTTTATCTAACCAAGGAAATGTACTGGGGGGTGGAAATGTTACACAAATAATATTTAAGAATTAATGATTTCTAATTACCCCTAGGATATGGGTGAAAACAGATGAACACTTCAGACTTAAGGTTTGTGGTTATGTTGGCACTATTTTTCAATGGATATGAAAATATTACTGCTTAAGTCATCCAACCTAAGTTTTATTTCCAAATAGATTCCCCACGATAATGATAGCTAACTCTGATTTCTCACCCTTGTCAATCATGGTTTTTACATTCCTTGTCTTCATTCTCCACCATAATTTCATTCTACAGTGGTGGACAGTGTTGCCTTCTTTTGCAGATCAGTAGCCTAGGTTCAGAGAATCAATTATCCTGCCTGGGTCTTGTGTTATTCACATGTTAAAGAGAATACTTGTGTGCTAACCTAGGTTGGATGGCATTACAGGAGGAAAACCCAGCAAAACAAACTATGACCAATTAGGGCGCTGAGGCCCAGAAAAAAAAAATCCCAGGATCAACCTCCAGGCTAAAACGCAGGCTTCCAAACTCAGTTTTGCAGAAGGTCCACTATAAAGATTTTAATCAAAAGCTTTAAGTGATATAGACATTTTATACCATGATCAAGTTCAGTATTCCATCCGATATTGGCACATGGATTGCAAAGTCCGCAAGACTGAAAGAACCATTGACGAAGAAAATTGAACAGCATCTGATCACTAAGGGCTTCATCAGCAAGCTGAAGGGGGCTCTGGCGTGCCAGCCGTCTAAGCCCAAGTATTCAATATAGACAAACAACCAGATTGGAACTCAGGTAATGAGTTACATACACAACAAATCAATGGAACATGGCAGAGCTTGTCAGACTCATGAATGATTAAATACATTTTATGTTTCCACAGGTCTATGTTGGAGAAGACTTGAAGGAGAATCGTAGCTTTAGCTATGCTCAGTAAGGAAACATTATCTGAGAGTGATGCAAGATACAATCCTGAGGATGTAGACAAGCTGATGAGGAACTCTGAGGGGAAAGTGCCACGCACGTAGAGGCAGAACGAAGGTGCGGAAGACTGGGCGGAGTGGGCATATGGAAGGATGGGTGTAGGCTCTAAACAGTGTAAATGAGTTTGAGGGAGGCAGTCACTCCCAGTAGTTTTGTTCCTTGTTACACAGTGGGGTCCCTGGACGAGCAGCACTGACAGCAGCTGGAATATAGTTGAATGTACAGACTCAGTTCCCATCCCGGGCCTAAGTAAGACAATGAATCACATTCTGCTCCCCCCAACCATTTGTGGTGTGATTCTATTTCTGCTTGCCCAGCAGTCATGCCTCTTCTTAACAGCTCTGATATTCTACTTGGGGGAACTTTCCCTCTCCTTCTCTCAGAGCTTAGGGTTTAGGTATATCTAACCTTGCCCCTTAGCTCCAGAGGAAGGCACGGAATCTAGGCCTGGCCAAGGAGAATACAGCATGGCCCAGTCACAGTGATTGGTTTAGTTAACAGGATACAACACAAGCTCAGCCAAATGAAAGTCGGCCCTGTGACTTTGGGGGGAAGAAAAGCTCTACTTCCTGGGTTTGCTGAGCTGCTAGGACATAAATCTAGACCTGTTGTCTTTCTACTGCCTGAGAATTAAGCCAATGTAGGAAAAAGGAACTGAGAAATGGAAGAAAGATCCTCACAGCATTTATCTACTTACTACCAGATCTAAGTCCTGGACTCTTTAGTAACTCAACACAGTAAAGTCTATATATTCTTTGGCCACTTAAAAATAGATACTGCTACTCACAACAGAAAGAATCTTAATTCACCCATATCTCCTGGTCCTTGAAATTCATTCTGAATTCATTAGGTTCCCATTTCCCCTCTTCTCTGCTATCTAAAGTGATCTTTCAAGGTCTGCCTTCAACAGGAGGCCCTCCTACATTGCTCCCCTGACCCGTACTTCTCTCCCCATCCCCACCAATGAACATCTGCCTCCAGATGGCCATTAGCTTCTTACTTTCCCTTCTGTTACCATCTTCAAGTTTGCCTTCCTCCCCTTTGCTAATGTCCCCTGAGACACGTGAGATACCTCTGTTATATGTTCTTATAGCACTAACTGTCCTCTGGTTGTGACAGGTATGTTTGTGTAGCCAAGACGGAGGCAGTGGGCAGTTAAACGGCAGACCCTCCTAGGCGGGCGTGGTGGTGCACGCTTGTAATCCCCGCGCTTGGGAGGCTGAGACAGGAGGATCACACAGGTTCGAAGCCAGCCTCAGCTACTTAGTGAGGCTCTCAGCAACTTAGTGAGATCCTGTTTCCAAATAAAATATAAAATAGGTTTAGGAGTATAGCCTGGAGGTAGAAAGTCCCTGGGTTCCACCCCCAGTACCACCAAAAAAATAAAAAAATTTAAAAAAATGGCAGACCCTGATGTCAGGTTGCCTGAACTATCTGTTTAACAGTGGGCACGTTTCCTAACCACCCGATGCCTCAATTACCTTATCTATAAATTGCAGACAATAAAAGCACCCCTTGAAATCTGATTTCACTGCTTTCTGAAAATACAAAGAATATGCCTGGTTTATACTAATGACCATTAAGCAGGAGCCATCATTACTGCTTATGGGATCATTTGATTCATGTCTTTTCCCCATCCCTCATCAGACAGGAAGAAACAGGTCTGTTCTTGCTCCCCATGTTGTACCTAAAGAACCAGGATAACGTCCATAGGTGGAGCCAAAAAATAAATACTAAATACACTTTCTAAGTGGCCTGGAAGCTCCTAGTGGGAGAACCTGGTCTTATACGTTTTAAAAGCCTCTCCCAGTTTCAAGCACTGTTCAAGGCACTGGAATCCCTTCCCTTTTTTCTCACTCCCAGTAGTTTACTACAGCTCATTTGATATGCAAATGGCCATTAAATGTTGGCTCTCTGTTGGGAAAAATATTTGCTGGCTGTAGACTTGAGTTTGATGGCCAAACTGGTTTCTGTGGATTATATTTAACATCTATGCAGAATTTTAGGGCATTTAGGACAGCCTTTTTCCTTAATCATCATATATTCAACAGATATACTAAAGACATAGGGTGTGTTAGAGCCTATGAGAGGTGCTGGTGATCCTAAGACAAAACAAGGGAGTCCCAATGCTTGCAGTGCTTGATGCTAATGCACCATTTCTAGATGCTGTTTACTAGATGTGCTGTGTAGCACTCCTTTACTCCTTATGTGCTATTAGTATAAAATAAGGATAAGATAACTTTGGAGTGAGCATCCCATCACAGCTTCTCTAATGGAGAAATTACATCTACAATCATGATATAGATTGAGGGCTATATTTATGGGTGGTTGAGAAGCCCTAAGCTTTTGGAACAATTGGCTTATTTTGAAGTGCCAATTGAAAAAAGCCATTGAAGGCTTTTTAAGCTGGGTTGGGACATGATTAAATTTGCATTTGATAATACATTTTGATTAGCTGAAAGGACAGATTACTCCAGTTGGCTACACTATGGTAAAGAAGGTGGAGGGGTAGCAGAAGTGCTCTAGGCGAGGCCAGTGAGATTCTGTATCCTAGAATTGTTAGTGGCCTGGCATTAGAAGCAGAGAGCCAAGGGAAAGCGAGAAAAGCAAACAGATTGAAGATTGGCTTCTGGAGGCAGTCAGTTGAATTTGTGGTTGCCTGAGCTGAGGAACAAAGACAAGACCAAGGTTTCTGATAACAGGGAATGCTGAAGGAGAAGGCTCAGGTGTACGTGACTAGGGAAAAGTAAGCTTGGTTCTGAGGTGTTGGCAATGAGTAAACCATATACATCTGAATCCGTTGACGCACCCTAAGCCTTAACCTTGAAACGCCATAAGCCCTTAACTGTACAAATCTGATGCGCAGAAGAAAAGTCCGCACCAGATAAATAAATGTAATTTATATGTAGACAAAAATGGAGACATGCAGTTGTGGATGAACTTTCTCAGGGAGAGGGTGCAGAGTGGCTACAGACAACAGGGAGGTCCTGAAGAGCTCTACCATGCGAGGATTGGCTGGGAAAGGAGACAGTGAAAGCTAAGAGCTTCCAAAGTGGTGGAGGCAAACAAGAGAAAACAAAACCCCACAAGCACCATCTTAAAAGCCAAAGAGTCGTTAAAGCTATAGGGAGTCATCCAGTGTGTCAGATACAGATAAGTTGAGAATGATAAATAATGTAACAATGGTTCCTCCTTTAACAAAGCTTTAATTTCATCCTCTTGAATACATTTCATCCTCTTGACAGTTCTATGTGTGAGGTTCTATTAAATTCCCCTTTTTTTTTCTTTTTTGGTGGTACTAGGGATGGAACCCAGAGGCCTTCTACCTCCAGGCTACACTCCCAGACCTATTTTATATTTTATTTGGAGACAGGGTCTCTTAAACCAGCTGAGGCTGGCTTCGAACCTGCACAATCCTCCTGTCTCAGCCTCCCAAGTGCGGGGATTACAAGCGTGCGCCACCATGTTAAAATTCATTCCCCAAATCTCAGAGAGTTTAAGCCACTTGCCCAGATTCAGGGAAGCATTATCACTAGAGTCCTACGAATTCTCTTAAGGGTGGTTGGGGTGCAATGGTTAGGAGAATATACGAATGGAAATAGGTCGGTAAGTGAAAAGATAAGAAGACAGACTCTAATGATGTTTGGCTTTGAAGGAGAGGAGTCAGAGGTAGTAGTCGATGAAGATGCTCAGAAGGGCCTGCAGTGAGGGGCTTTCTGCTGCTCCTCCCTTGATCTGGCTCTTCCCGCCTTTTCCAACTTTTAAGTCACACACCTTACTACACTTCAGGGTCCCCGGCCTGCAGGCTCAACACTCCCCCACCCTTCTTCCTTCCTTCGGTTTCAAGTCTCCTCCCTCCTTAAAGCACACTTCCATAGGAAGTCTTCCCAGTCTCACCTTCTCCAGTAAAAGTGCTAGGAAAGGTGATTTGTCGATATTTGTTTGGAAGCCTGAAACACCAAGCACAGCGCCAGCACTGCAGGTCTGACATTCAGCAGGTCGCTATCTTACCTGCAGCCCTTACTCAGTTGATCAGAACCACTTTACTCACCATGGCCTTTCTGGCGGTGTCCTCTCTCCTCTAACTTCTGGTCTGAATGATATAGCACCAACAGCCCTCGAGGGTGTGGGGGAGCAGAGTTAAGCAGGTAAGTCCAGGTGAGGAAGTTGAAGCAAATGCTCTTCTCTAGAAATGAGGCTTCCTAGAGTGGTTTGGACATAAAATAAAGAGAGATGTGAGAGGGGAGCTGGAAGGAGGTGAGGGAATCAATTGTTTTGTCCATTTCTTTGTTCCTTTCATCAAGACAATTGTGTGGGAGACCCTGAGTATGTTTGTCATCAAAAAGTGAGGGTCAGCCGGGCATGGTGGCTCAACCTTGTAATTCCAGCGCTTGGGAGGCTGAGACAGGAGGATCGCACAGGTTCAAAGCCAGCCTCAGCTACTTAGGCTCTCAGCAACTTAGTGAGATCCTGTTTCCAAATAAAGTATAAAATAGGTCTGGGAGTATAGCCCGGAGGTAGAAAAGCCCCTGAGTTCCACCCCCAGTACCACACACAAAAGTGAGGGTCAGTGGGGCCTGGTGGCGCACACTTGAAATCCTAGTATTTGGGAGACTGAGACAAGAGGATTGCAGTTTTGTGGCCAGCCTCAGCTAATTAGCAAGGCCCTCTGCAATTCAGTGAGACCCTGTTTCAAAATAAAAATAAAAGAGGGCTAAGGGTGTAGCTCAGAGGTAGAATGTCCCTGGGTTCAGTCCCCAGTACCTCAATCAATCAATCAATCATGAGGGACTAGTGAACAGTGAGGTAATGAGGGCAGTTAGTAGATGGTGTGAGGGGTGGAACAGATCTAGGGCGCAAGAAACATTGGAAAGGAGGAAGTTGTTCCATTAGGTTGAGGAAATTAGCCTGAGATGGCCTCCACCTTATCAGTAGAGGAAGCAGGAATATATTTTCCTCTGTTACCCGAAAAAGGTTTTACTACTGCTGGGTCCCTCAGAACTGTAGGCACAAAGGAGGTGTTCCGTAAATAGTTGTTGGCTGAGAGTGTGATTAAAAAGAGTAAGACTGGAAGAATGCTAAGCAAGCATAGACCCCAGGGAAAGGCAAGTCGTCTGTATCCTGCACAGTTAGAGTGGGCTTCCTTTGGGGGCCTGGACATTCCTTCCATGTCCACAAACGCTATTTACAGTAAAGCAAAAATCATGTTTTCTAGCCTGATCAGATCCTGTGCTTTCCCAGCCCATGCAGGATCATTTCTGTAGCTTTCACAACACCCCCACCACCTGGTGGGAAGGCAGAGCCTCCCAGTGGCACCTGCAATGAGACTGATTCCCTCAGAGGGGCAGCACCTGTCACCTTCCTCTTGCACCCTGTCTAGGAAGCCATAAACAATGTGGCCCGTTTGGAAACAAGGTAAGACATGTCTGGAATTCTCTAATGGTACAATTTTGTCCCCAGTGAAGGGTTGGGGTCCTATTCCTCCATTTCTTCTCAGAAAATAGGGTGAGACAAGTAGATTAAGGTGTATACTGGCAGGGCCTCGTATGCAGCAGCATTCTAGAGGTGGCTCTGGCTACTCTGTACCTATACGGCATTGCTATGCTCTCTGCCCTTTTTATTCATTTATTTTATTTTTGCAACAGAATCTCCCTAGTTGCTGAGGGTCTTGCTAAATTGTTGAGGCTATCCTTGAACCTGTGATCCTCTTGTCTCAGCTTCCCAAGTACTATGATGGTGTGTGCCACCATGCCTGGCTAGGGCTTTTAATATTTACAGGGTTCCAGATATGGTGTTGCACACTTGTAATCCCCATACTTGAGAGGCTGAGACAGGAGGATCACATATTCACCACCAGCCTCGGCTGCTTAGTGAGGCCCTCTGCAACTTAGTGAGACCCTGTTTCAAAATAAAGTAAGAGTTGGACATGGTGGCGCATGCTTGTAATCCCAGCATTTGGGAGGCTGAGACAGGAGGATCTTGGTTCGTGGACAGCCTCAGCTATTTAGCAAGGCCCTTTGCAACTCAGTGAGACCCTGTTTCAAAATAAAGAATTAAAAAAGTAGGGTTGGGGGTATAGCTGGGAGGTAGGATGCCCCTGGGTTCTATCCCCAGTATTGCATAAATAAATAAATAAATAAATAATAGGGCTGAGGCTGGGGGTGTATCTCAGAGGTAGAATGCCCCTTCCTTGTTTCAATCTCTAGTACTCCAAAGAGAGAGAGAGAGAGAGAGAGAGAGAGAGAGAGAGAGATAGATTTACAGGAACTGGGTTAAACAGTCTCAAGAGTACTAATTGATTCAAATGATTACAAATACTTTGTGCTGTTTTTCACAGAATTCTGGTTCACTTGGAACCTCTGAAAGATGATACTGCTGACGTTTCCATTTTAACCACACTATACTCATTGCTGTTTGATCTTGTTAAATAAAGGAACACAGCGTGGAATGTAGCTCAGTGGTAGAGCAGTTGCCTAGCATGTGCAAGGTCCTGGGTTCCATTGTCAGCACTATGAAAAATAAATATAAATAAATTAAAAATACAAGGATAGAGCCAGATATGGAGGCACTCATCTGTAATCCTAGTACTTGGAAGGCTGAGATAGGAAGATCACACATTTGAGGACAGCCTCAGCAATTTAATGAGGACCTTAGTGACTTAATGAGACCCTGTTTCAAAATAAAAAAATTAAATATGGCTTGGGTAGCTGGGCGTGGTGGCGCACACTTGTAATCCTAGCCCTTGGGAGGCTGAGACAGGAGTACCACACAGGTTCAAAGCCAGCCTCCGCTACTTAGTGAGGCTCTCGGCAACTTAGTTGGACCCTAAATAAAATAGGCCCCATATAAAATAGGTCTGGGAGTATAGCCCGGAGGTAGAAAGCCTCTGGGTTCCACCTCCAGTACCACAAAAAAATATATGTGGGGGGTGGGGTGGGGGTGGATGTAGCTCAGAGGTAGAATAAAAAATAAAAAAATCCAAAGATTTCTTAACAATTAAGTTTAAGCAATTAAAAAAACAGTGTTTTAGGGGGTCATAATTATGAGTCATCTGATAGAAGTCACTGATAAAATAACCAGTTTCAACTTACAAATAGAGTGGATTCCTACAGGTTATTACTTTTTAAAGATTTCTTATGTCTGAGTACAAAGATCATAATTTTGTGGCTTTAAAACATAGGTACAGAAAAATGAATAAAATTTAGGTGAGTTATGGTAAAGCAAACACACCTGTGCTTATCACCAGCCAGGTGAAGGCATGGACCATACTAGCGCCACTATGCCCCTTTCTCCCCTCATCCCCACACACTCTTCCTCCTAACCACTGTCCCTTTCCCCAGGGACAGCCCCATCCTGACTTCTAATGTCACAGTCCAATTTTGCATGGGTTTTGGTTTGTGTATCTTTATACAAATAAAATCATGCAGTGTGTGCTCTTGTGTCTGGCTTCTTTTGCTCAATATCATGTTTATAAGATTTAGCCATGTTGCTTAGAAAGCTGTTGTTCTGGGCTAGGGGTGTGCAAGTGGTAAAACACCTGCCTAGCATGCAGGAGGCCCTAGGTTCAACCCCCGGTACCACCAAAAAATAAGTAAATAAAAATGCACAAATGAATAATCAGACCTTCTAAGCAATATCAGAGGAATAGCCACCTTAAATGTAAATAACAATAATAATTATTACAGTCTAATTAAACCAATTTGTTGTATTGAGAACTGAACCAGGAACATTCTACCTTCAAGCTACACCCCGGGCCCTTTCTTTTTTCTTTTTCTTTTACATTTCTTTTTTCTTTTTTTTTTTTCTTTTTTTTTTTTTGTGGTACTGGGGGTAGAACTCAGGGGCTTTCTTCATCCAGGCTATACTCCCAGACCTGTTTTTATATTTTATTAGGAACAGGGTCTCACTAAGTTGCTGAGAGCCTCACTAAGTAGTTGAGGCTGGCTTCGAACCTGTGCGATCCTCCTGTCTCAGCCTCCCAAGTATTTTTGTTGTTGTTTTGAGACAAGTTCTTGTCAAGTTGCTGAGGGTCTCACGGAGTTGCTGAGGCTGGCGTTAAGCCTGTAATTCTTCTGACTCAGCTTCCCTGGTACTGGGATTATAGGCATGCACCACCACACCCAGCTTAATTCAGTCAATTTAAAGCCAAGGGTGGTTAAATAATTAAGACTTTACCAGTTGCAGACAGAGGCAGAACTAGAAGTTTGGTCCAAATACCCATGGGCTCTTATAACCTACCCCAAATTTTAACCCACACACTTTTTTGAAGTCTAAAAACTTTCTTTAACTTCCCTAAAGTTCAGATTAATTTTGTGAATGCACTTAGCTAACCATACAAAAGATCGGTGTGTCCATATGTTGTAATTACACAGCCATGCTCCCTCTCCCTGACTAACCAGGAGGCAACTGGACACCAAAACCCAATCCTAGCACAACATGCTATCTGGCTATTGTTCTTCTGAAAGACAAAAGCAGGCAATCTCAAGTCCCACTGCTTGCTTTGCCAGCAAGGCAAGGCTTAGAATTTCATAAAGCAATCCATGTAAATACTCAGCTCTCTTTCCCTCTGGGGACTCAAGAGGGGAGCCCATTCCATAATAGGATCGCTCTCTGATGGGAAGATGTCACCATGAGCCCACAATCAATAAAGCATGGACGTTCAAGTCAAGGCTCTGCACTCTCCGTGCACTTCTACCCAGAGCTCCTCACTGATAAATGGCTCACAGCTACAGAGGCCCAGCTCCTGGATACTAACCAAAATAAGGCTAATGTGTCCCCATCAGGTCTGTGGTCTGAGTCTGCTAACAACATCCAGCAAGCCAGCTACAGACGCTCTCACTCATCACTCATCTTGACTTGGGAAATGTACATTCTATTTCCTTGTGATTATATTAATCTAAGGTACTGCATCCTCTAATTCAAAAGTTCCAAAAGAGTGGACCATGCACATATCTAGTTTAACCATCTTGGTGTTTAAAGTCAATTTGAGTTAATGCCAACGCTTGAAATCTGGCGAGTTTGCATAAAAATTCAGATTATCAGCTTTTGACGAACCGTCAAAAGCTTCAGTTCTTCCAGGTCCATGTGCTGGTAGTGGCCAAGAAGTAGCTGAGTGGACATGGCCTCCTTCAGCAGAGACACATCTTCCTAACTCACCAGTCTCCTGTCCAGGACTCTTCACCCCTTCATGCTGTCCACATGGTCCCCATAGGCATTTAATTTATAGCCCTTGTTCTAAACCAATAGTCTCAAAGCCAGGCTCCTGCCCAGAAAAAATAACACCAGTGCCCCAGTGGCAGTTCAGTGAATGAACCTCACAAGGCTGCACGTAATTGCATGCCCTGCAGGGCCCTGCTGGACTGCCCAGTCCTGCCCCTTGCCTGCCCTTCCTGTGAGCTGCATATTGGCATGACACGAAGTCTCACTGGCCTACATCAGGGTTGCATTCATCTAGAAGACCTGGGGTTTCTGTTACACCCTGGGAATGGGAATGGACCTGATTCCCATTCCCTCTTGCTAAATACATGGGTGGAAAAATGCTGAGAGATATAGTTTAGCTTTCTCTAATCAGCTAGAAATTCAAATGACAAGGAGATTTACAAATTCAAATCTTTTTTTTTAAGCATCTATATTTTCCCCCTGTGAATCAGCAATTCAACAATGCTATTTAAAATTCAATAACTGAAGGCAAATAAAATTATAAAAACAGATAATCACTTTTATGGAAAAGCAACTAAACAAATGTTTTGCTCAAAATGTCAAGCATTAGGGGACTTAAAAAATATGGAAAATGTGCTCCCTAGGGGAGTTAAGCAACTCAAAAATACAGTGGATGACAATGCCGATAACTGATATCTTGAATAACTAATGGCACTCATGTCTTGATGGAAAAGGAACTGTGTTACCTGATGAGATGACAGAAATCGTGCAGTGGGGGGTCTTGGAGCCCCAGCCAACAGCAGCTGTGCAGGATGGGAGGCTGTGGATACAAGCAACTGTGTCCCCAGCAAGCCACAAGAGAAATTAATTTGTTACCATGTAGAACCACAATGTACAACATTTACTGTGGTCAATGCTTCTAAGAGTTCTAAGAACAATGGGTAGTCAGAACCTAGAATGTGTCAGGCAAGATGGAGAGCAGCAAGTGGTCCACACTACATAGCACTTCTCTTGTCTTCTGGGCCCTTCTGGAAGGAGCTAAGCTGTCTGCCTGCCTTCTCTGAATCATCAGTGGTTGATCCATGAACTTCTTTTGGAATAACTGTTCAGTGCTCTCAATCCATTCATTCATGAGGCAGCTGAAGCTGCCTCACAGGCTGTCCATTCTGTAGATATCCCTGGAGGAGAGTTCAGAAATTCAGATTCCAGGGCTTTCCTCCCAAAGACTCTGAACTAGCAGGTCCTGGTGAGAACCAGGAATTTACATAGTAACTAGTGACCCCAGGAGATTCTGATATAGATGGTTACCTATGGCCATAATTTCAGAAACATCATCTCAGAAGACTAATGCCAGCACCTCATGATTTTGTCTCCAGCATCAATTTTAAAAACATTCCTTTGACAAAATGCTAAATATGTAAAAATTCTGAGTTCACAATAACACAAAGCCTCTCCCATCATTTTTGGAGCTGGTTTTCCTGGGAAATTTGATAAGGGAAAGAAAAATAGTTTATGTGGACTTTCCTGTATGAACTGTTTTCTAGGGTAACCAAATCATTTACATGAAAAAGTTCTTCCAGATAATAAATGCAGAAATCATGATGGAATTATTTTAATTCATGGCTGGGGATATAGTTTCGTGATAGAGCACTTGCCTACCATGTACAAGATCCCAGGTTCAATCCCCAAGAGTGCCCAAAATAAAAAGATCACTGTTTTACAGCTACTGATAAAATAGTGGATGTAAAGAATAAACATAAATGGACATAACGCCATTGAGTCAAAAGTGATAAAGGTGCTGGGCATGGTGGTACACTCTTGTAATGCCAGCATTTGGGAGGCAGAGACTGAGACCAGAGGATTGCAGATTGCAGGCAACCTCAGCTACTTAGTGAGACTCCTTGCAACTCAGTGAGACCCTGTTTCAAAAATAAAGAAGAAAAACTTAGGGCTGGGAGTGTCACTCAGAGGTAGAATGCCCCTGGGTTCCATACCCAATACCATAAAAAAACCAAAAAACAAACAAACAAAAACAGTGATAAAGGCTAACTTTATATTGAAGAGATTAGATACTACCTGAATTCATTGATGAAGCCTAGACAATAGGGCAAATGTGTCCTCAAGAGCCTCAAGAAGCCAGGTGTGATGGCACATGCCTGTAATCCAAGTACTTGGGAGGCTGAGCCAGGAGGAGCACAGGTTTGAGGCCAATCTTAACAACTCAGCAAGCCCCTGATCAACTTAGTGAACCCTGTTTAAAAAAAAAAAAAAAAAAAAAGAGCTGGGTGTGGTGGCGCACGCTTGTAATCCCCGCGCTTGGGAGGCAGAGACAGGAGGAACGCTCAGGTTCAAAGCCAGCCGCGCGCACTGGCTTAGGAGACCCTGTTTCCAAAATTTTAAAAAATTGTAAAATTAGGTCTGAGAGTGTAGCCCGAAGGTAGAAGGGCTTCCAGGACCACAAAAAAAAGAAAGAAAGAAAGAAAGAAAGAAAGAAAGAAAGAAAGAAAGAAAGAAAGAAAGAAAGAAAGAAAGAAAGAAAAGCAAAGCTGGAGATTTGGAGGTAGAATACCTCTTGGATTCGATCATTCAATCTTCAGTACCAAAAAAAATTAAGGAAAAAATAATAAAAAAGATCAGGAATATAGCTCAGCGGTCAAGTGCCCCAGGGTTCAATCCATATTACTGAAAGAAAATAAATAAATAAATAGCTTTACAATATAGTGTATTAGGATGTAGAAAGTTTTCTTGCCCAAAAATTCAACATCAAGCCAGGAAATAGGAATTAAAGGACAAAGAAAAACAGTAAGAGGAAGCAATATGATAAGGCAAGTATGTGGGTCATTTTGAAGGACAATCCAATTTCTACAACAAACCCATGTTTGACTAAGGGAATATGAGTATTATAAAAAACATAACCAACCGGGTATGGTAGCTCACACTTGTAATCCCCGCGCTTGGGAGGCTGAGACAGGAGGATCACACAGGTTCAAAGCCAGCCTCAGCTACTTAGTGAGGTTCTCAGAAACTTAGTGAGACTCTGTTTCCAAATAAAGTATAAAATAAGTCTGGAAGTCTAGCCCGGAGGCAGAAAAGCCCCTGGGTTCCACCCCCAGTGCCACAAAAAATAAAATAAAATACAACTGCTATATATGGGCCTTGACTTGATCCTGACTAAAAGAAACAGACTGCAAGAAAAGACAACTGATTGTTTCAATCAGGGATGTCAAATATTTTTGCAAAAACTTGAATGAAAATAAGGGTGGATGGATAAATAAAATGAGATTAGCAAAATATTGGTAGTTGCTAAGCTTGTTATACTCTTAATTTTGGATATGCTTGCCATAGGCATCCACCTCTTCTAACACAGGCTCATCGGTGTAAGAGGGCTGGGCAAGAAATGGAAGTTATTATTACTCAAGAATTAAACATTTTATTTCAGTGACTTTCCTATAAATGTTCTTTCAAAAACTCAGAATTCAATTTTCTTTTTCTGAAATGCATATTTTTAAAGGTAAAAAAAAAAAATCCAGGCATAGTGGTGCATACTTGTAATCCCAGCATTTGGGAGGCTGAGACAGGAGGATCGCAGTTTGAGGACAGCCTTAGCTACTTAGTGAGGCTCTTTGCAACTCTGTGAGACCCTGTTTGAAAATAAAGAATAAAAAATAAGGCGAGGGGTATAGCTCAGAGGTAGAATGCCCCTGGATTCCATTTCTAGTACTGCAAAAAACAAAAAAACAAAAAAACAACGTTTCCCCTATGCTGCATTACTTTCTTTTATGATAGCTTAATAAGACATATACAGTCAATGGAAATGGAATTCCATTTGCAGCTTTGTGAGACGTTAAAAGACCTCAAAGAGCATCACTCATCTATTAAGTGAGCACAAATGATTTTCATGTAACTAGAGGAAAACAATTCTCCAATTTCAGTTGTTTTTGGTCTTGTAAAATACGTTATTTTAAAATGAAAATGTAGCCAGGGCGTGGTGGCGCACTCTTGTAATCCCCGCTTGGGAGGCGGAGACAGGAGAATCACGCTGGTTCAGAGCCAGTCTCGCTGTTTCAAAATAAAAATATAAAAGAGACCTTGTTTCAAAATAAAAATATAAAATAGGTCTGGGAGTGTAGCCCAGAGGTAGAAGGGCTTCCAGGAACCCCAGTATCACCAAAAAAAAAAAAAAAAAAAGTATCTCAGCAACAATGTATTTGTTATGAGTAGTTTAAAGAATGTTCACAGCTTACCTTGCTCTTGATCACCTTAAAGAAAATGGCTTCAGGTTCAGAAATAAAACTTCCTAGCCGGGCGTGGTGACACACGCTTGTAATCCCAGCATTCGGGAGGCTGAGACCTGAGGATCGTGGTTCGCAGACAGCCTCAGCTGATTAGTGGGGTCCTTTACAACTCAGTAAGACCCTGTTTCAAAATAAAAAATAGGGCTGGGGGTGGAGCTCAGAGGTGGAATGGCTCTGGGTTCCATCCCCAGTACCACACAGAAAAAATGAATTCCCCTGGGTTCAGTCAAAAAATAAATTAATAAATAAAAAATAAGTTGCTGAGCATGGTGGTGTACACCTATAATCCCATTACTCAAGAGGCTGAGATGAGAGGATGGTAAGTTCAAAGTCAGTTTCAGCAGTTGTGTGAGACTCTCAGTTCTATCCCTGATACAGATTCTATCTATATCACAAAAATAATGATAATAAAATAAAAATAAATAAAAGTAATATTTCCAATTTAATTTTTAAAAATCCTGGTGACCTCTGACATGTTGGCATATCCCTGTAATTCAATTACTTAGGAAGCTGAGCCAGGGGAATCACAGATCAAGGATTGCCTCAACAATATAGAAAGACTTTCAGCAACCTAGTCAGATCCTGTTTCAAAACAAAACAAAAAGGCTAGAACAAGGGGTGTAGAAATCCCTTTGGTTTAATCCCTAGTACCTCAAACAAACAAAAATAATTAGTGACCTGCAGTTTGCTTTTATGGCATTTTCTGTGAAATGCCAAGTGTCATTAACATTAAGACTTAAGGGCACATAGTAATGTTTTGAAAATTGTATTCTGGTATGTTTCTCAAAATTTCATTCAGTATCTGCATCAACTGGTGTGTTAAACATGTAGATTCCTGGGGCTCCTCTTGAGCTTATGAAATTGGACTGTGGTGATATGGCCTAGAACTCTGTACCTCTAGAGAGCGAGCCGGGTGATTCACTTCGAATAAAGTTTGACAATCAAGTTTTCAAAAACATCAGGTTTCTCCCAAGTCTACAAGAATAATAGGGGATTGAGAAACAAATTGAACTGTACCAAGAAAGCATAAGCAATCAGCCAAATCCAATATGTATGATGCCCTAAGACAACTGATCATGTTTATTCAAATAGTCAAGGACTTGTACAGCAACTGATAAATAGGTAAGCAAAATGCAATATATTCATACAATGTAATGTTGTCCAATCATAAAATGGACTGATACACAATACATGATACGACACAGATAAACCTTGCAAACACTACTTTCAAATGAAAAAAGCCAGATACAAAAGGCCATATCTTATGTGACGTACACAAAATGTTTAGAATAGACAAATCCATATAGATAAAAGCCATGGCTGCCAAGTGCTAGGTGTTTCTTTTTTAAGTGAAATGTTGAGCATAAAATGTGTCAGAATTAGATTATGATGATAATTATGCAAAACTTGATGACTATATTAAAAGCCCCTAATGTGTACACCTAAAAAAGTTGACTTTATAGTGCCTGACTTAGAAAATATAAAACAAAAATATTATACTTAAATTATATCTCAAAATTTGTTATTGAAACAATTAAAGGCATTAAAATGAAAAGCTTATTTTCCTAGACTAAAAGAAGCTTACAAGGAACTTCAGAAACATAACAACTAAACACAAGCACACCTTATTTGCATTCTGATTGAAACAAACTGTAAAATGACATTTTAAGACAATGGGAGAATTTGAGTATAAACTTTAAATTATTGTTTATTTTCTTAGTAATCATGCCAGTACTATTGTCAGATATAATTATGCTTTTTTCTTTTGAGGTGAATACTAAAATATTTAGAAATAAAATGACATGATATTAGAGGTTTATTTTAAAATACTTTGACAAAAAGAGTGGTAGATGGAAAAAAGTATGGAAAACCCGTTTTCAGTTGATGATTGTTGGCTGGCAGATGAATACACCGAGATTTGCTGAACTCTAATTTTTTGCATGCTTAGAAATTTTTATAATAAAAAGTTAAGAATAAAGGAACTCAATGTTCTCCTAACCATCTTAATTTGGTTTTGATTCCAAAAATTTCACTTGTGCCATTGAATACCAACAATGTTAAGGTAAGGTTGAAGGGCAAATATTAGAAGTAGGTCATTATTTTGAGCAGGTAAAAGCTAGAGGAGAAAATTTTGAATATCTCCATTAACTAGACAGAGTAACTCTCCATTAATGGATAGAGTAGGAAAGACATTGGGCTCAAAGTTCCTTGGTCTTTGTGTAGGGGCGGGGTGTGGGACAGGTACTGGGGATAAACTCAGGGGCATTCTACTCTGAGCTACACCACTAGACCTTTTTATTTTTTGTTTTGAAACAGGACATTACTAGTTTGTTGTCTTGCTGCATTGAACCTGGGATCTTCTTGTCTCAGCCTCCCAAGACCTGGGATTATAGGCACGCACCACCATGCTTGGCCCTTGGTCATCATTTTTATTTATATTTTTTATTTTTTTCCATCCTTTTTTTAAGAGAAAAATAATTCAAATTGTCTACTCAAAAGCACTCAAATTTCTATGAGGATGAAGCCAGTCTATTTCACATCAAGGTATTGTGATGAGTTTAACATTTTATTGTGGATGGATTCCAATGGTTATATATTGTTTCTAGAACCTAATTTTACTCTTAAAAACTTGTTAATTTATTTGCCTTAAAAATATACTGACTATGCTCTATACACACCTATAGTTTAATGCTGAATCTTAGGCCAGAGAGCTAATCTAAATTATCACTTTTTTTTTCTTGAGTGCTAGAGAGGTCTCATATACAAGGCATGTGCTCTACCATTAAGCCACACCTCCAGCCCTATATCTTTCTGTGGGAACATACCATCTATTTTGTCACTAGATTCAGTATCAGAATGTAGTCTCCTCACTTTATAATCAGAATCCAGTTCTCTTGCCAGATGTAACCTGGCCTCACAGAGAACCCTCTTGTCATATAATTATGATTTGGAAAAAAATTGTTTTGAGGTTAAGCATGCTAAATCACCTTGACTAGTAATCAAAAAAATCTTGAACACATGAGAGTTTGAAAGGTTAAAATATTCTTTTCAGATTATTAATATTGACAGGTTGGTTACACTACCCTCTTTATGAATATCCATGGAGGGGATATTCTACAGGAATAATTGTGCTTCTCTTGAGTGTCTGGTTTATTCCTATTTTATGATTTTTACATTGACTGGCAGGCATACAGAGCAAGATTTTTGGCCTTCTTCAGCACATGTTCCCCACAGGTTATACAGTATGCACTGGTTCTGAACTAGATCATACTTGTCCTGGCTCCCTCCAAACTCTTGATCCTCCTGCCTCAGCCTACTGAATGGCTGGGATTATAGGCATGTGCCACTGTGCCTAGAAACTCACGGTTTGGTTTTGTTTTTAAATTCACTGTAATGTATTTTTGTAAGTTCCATTCAAATCTTTTTGGACTAAAGTTGAATTAAAGCAGAAATAAGCCAAAGACCTGCAAATTATAATTACAAATAAATGCAAAAACATACAGACACAAATTTGACTTTAGTTGCTGATGAACTCCTTTTACTCTATGTACTATCTCCCTTTTCTTTCATATAGGTGAGGCTCTAGCTGCTTTCAGACATTTATCAGCCGTCAATGTGCTGGGTTTTTGCCACAAAAATGGAATGAACAGAGAGAGGACAGGACTAAACGGACATTTGATTTGTTATTTCTACATTTGTTATTTCTACATTGGAAACCAAACGAGTGGCTTAAAAGAAGGTCTGAGCCAAGTGTGGTGGCACACACTTGTAATCCCAGTCCTTGGGAGGCTGATACAGGAAGATCACAGGTTCATGGCCAGCCTCAGCTACTTAGTGAGGTCATCCTTAACTTAGACCCTGTTTCAAAAACAAAGAAAAAAAGTAGGGCTAGGGTTGTAGTTTGGTAATACAATGCCTCTGAGGTCAATCCTCAGTACTGCAAAAAAAAAAAAAAAAAAAATCTGACCAGGGCATGGTAACTCATGACTCTAATCCCAGTACTTGAGGCTGAACAAGAGAATGGCAAGTTCCCAGCCAGCCTTGGCAACCTAGCAATGCCCTTTGCAACTCAGTGAGGCCCTAATTCAAATAAATAATAAAATAGAGCTGAGGTATAATGCCCCTGGGTTTAATCCCCAGTACCACACACACATCAAAAAAGTATAAAAAATATAGAGAGATTGCTCTGACTGTGCAAGACAATAACCATGAAGAAAAGTATGGGCAGTGTATTCACCCCAGTAGGTGAGGTCAGATGAATGTAGTGCTAAACCAGTTGTCACATTCTTTCCAGAAAACTTTGTGCCTAGACAGAAAATGCAGACAGTTGGCCATTTTTAGAGTTTGTGGATGTTGGGAAACTTTTCTGCAGATTGATCCACCCTTTTAATATGTATGTATGTGTG
Source organism: Muscardinus avellanarius (assembly GCF_963383645.1). Lineage (NCBI taxonomy): Eukaryota > Metazoa > Chordata > Mammalia > Rodentia > Gliridae > Muscardinus > Muscardinus avellanarius. Next base: position 96,986,819 of record NC_137791.1, on the reverse strand, counting down.
TATGTATGTATGTATGCATTTTGGTACTGGAGATGAACCAGGGCTTCAGGTGGGGTAAATACATGCTTGACTGATGAGTTAATCCCAGCCAATCTACCTTTTTTGTTTTGTTTTTGCGGGTCTGGGGATGGAACCCAGGGGCATTCAACCTCTGAGCTACACCCCCTGCCCTATTTTTTAGTCTTTATTTTGAAATTGGGTCTCACTAAGTTACGGAGGGCCTCACTAAGTAGCTGAAGCTGTCTACGAACTGCGATCCTCGGGTCTCAGCCTCCCAAATGCTGGGATTACAAGCGTGCGCCACCACATCCGGCTGCCAATCTACCGTTTTTAAGTCTTTAAAAACAATATCGTTTTATATGGCAGAGGTTCCTGGGGCTTAGGACTGAGCTTCTCCAACCTTACTCCCCAAATGTGGCTGAGTCCTTTGGTCCAGTTCTGGAAACTGGATCCATCTTCTAGTGACCTGTTAGGTCACTTAGAGTCAATTCTGCCTTCTTCATTCTTACTACAGCAGAAGTTGCATTTTTAAATCTCAGTTGGGGACCTAGCAATGCTTTCTGCACTGACCCTACAGGGCTAAAAAAAGCATTGCTCCAGAAACTCAAAGGGAGAGACCAGTTCATACCTCTACCTGAATTTTAGCACTCACTTATCTTCTTGGACAAGTTATTAACCTCTCTGGTCTCTTTTCTATCTGTAACATGGAGATCATGCAATCCATATTTCTCAGTATTGGCATGAAGATTCAAAGAGACAATATAGGTCAAAATTTTAGTATCTAGCACATAACAGAAGTGCAATACATGCTGTTCATTATTTTGACTATTAAGGATGAAGTCCATGTATAAACTCAGAATCTCCTCCTTAGATTGCTGTGCTTTGGCTGTGATTGAAGGATAGCCAAAGTGTTCCATCTCTAAAGCATCTGAGCAGCACAGGTAGATTTATTCTAAGACCACAGATGTGAAGTTTAGATTCCACTTTCTTTATTTGCATAAACCTTATTCAGGGCCTGGGAGGGGAATCCTCCAAGGAGACTGCATGAATATATATTTTTGTAAAAGACATTAAAGTATGATATTTGCATCACTTTTCTTAAGAAAGATCGCCCAAACTGACCTCACCCAGTCTGGAGTGCATCCTGGTATACATGTGACATTATATTTCTGAAGTCACCAATACATGGTAAGGTGGGTGCTGATTATAGTAAATGTATAAATGATTATAGGCTTATAAATATGGCCATGCATGTACAAAAGACCCATTTAAAACAGATGGTTTGAGCCGGGCGTGGTGGCGCACGCTTGTAATCCCCGCGCTTGGGAGGCAGAGACAGGAGGATCGCACAGGTTTGAAGCCAGCCGCGCGCGCTGGCTTAGGAGACCCTGTTTCCAAATGAAAATGTAAAAATAGGTCTGGGAGTGTAGCCCGGAGGTAGAATGGCTTCCAGGAACCCCAATACCACCAAAAAAAAAAAAAAAAAAAAAAAAAACAGGTGGTTTGAGCCGGGCGTGGTGGCGCACGCTTGTAATCCCAGCATTTGGGAGGCTGAGGCCAGAGGATCGCAGTTTGCGGACAGCCTCAGCTACTTAGTGAGGCCCTCCACAACTCAGTGAGACTCTGTTTCAAAATAAAGAATAAAAAATTGGGCAGGGGTTGTAGCTCGGAGGTCAAATGCCTCTGGGTTCCATCCCCAGACCTGCAAAATAAATACATACATACATACATACATACATACATACATACAAAAAATGTGGTTTGTCACTCATTTAGATGAGCCACTTTTGTTTTCAAATAAAGAACATAAGTCAGTCATAGTCTTTTTGTGTGTATGTGTATGTGTGTGTGTGGTACTGAGGGTGGAACCCAGGGGCTTTTCTACCTCAGGGCTATACTCCCAGACCTATTTTATACTGGAAACAGGGTCTCACTAAGTTGCTGAGAGCCTCACTAAGTAGCTGAGTCCGGCTTCAAACCTGTACGATCCTCCTGTCTCAGCCTCCCAAGCGCAGGGATTACAAGCATGCGCCCCCATGCCCGGCTAGGCATGATGTTTTAAGATAAAGAATATAAGCCAGGCTTGTAAGCCTAGTACTTGAGAGGCTGAAACAGGAGGATCACAAGTTAGAGGACAGCCTAAGCAAAGAGCAGTAAGACTCTCATCAACCTAGTGAGACACTGTTTCAGTATAAAAATAAAATAAGACTGGGGTTGTAGTTCAAAGGTAGAATGCTCCTGGGCTCAACCCCCAGTGCCACAAAATAAATAAAGAAATTATGTAAATGTTCTGGATTTTAGAATTGATTTAATGCTTGCATAACACTATTAGCCATCTAACCAAAAAATGCTTCCTTCACCTTGCTGTTTAATCAAGTTTCACAAAATATGATTGTTTTTGTAGATTGGTTGATGTGCAGAATACTATCACTGTTTTGGCCCGAGGCTACATTGCCTCTGTTCAAACTGGTGGTTTTTTATGGCTTTACCCTTTAACCAGAGCCCACTGACTTCTACAGCTGAGACTGCCAAGCTCTACAGAAATTGCATCCCACAGCTCAGCAAAACACATTTTGCCTTGAATTTAAAATAACCTCTCTAGGTAATTGCTACTTTTTTTCAGTGACAAAAAAAATTGCCAAAATTTAGAAAAAGAAAAATAATAGCCAACTCTGTTAGTCAGCTTTTATATCTGTGACCAAAATACCTGACAAGAGCAAGTTAGAGGAGGAAAGTTTTATTTTGGCTCCTGATTTTAGGAGTCTCCATCTATGGTCAGTTGATTCCATTGACCTGGGCCTGAGGCCAGGCAAAGCGTCATAGGAACAGGGCATAGTCAAGGAAAGCTATTTAGCCCATGGCAGGTGGAAAGCAGAGAGAAATCAAGGGGCTGGGGAGAAGACAAATCCTTTGAGAGCGTGCCTCTAGTGGCCCATTTCCTTCAATGTAGTCCTCCCAGTAGTCCATCCAGTGACTGAGAGATTAATTCACTGAGGTCAGAACCCTGTGATTGAACCATTACTTATAAACCCTACCTCTGAACCTTGTTGCACTGGGGACCATGCTTTCAACACACAAGCTTTTGTGGGACAGTCCAAACCCAACCATCACACCAATATAAAAATAAAGAAACATTGGTTCTCAGTATTCAGTGGAACAAATCCTTGATGCTTCAGGCCAGGTAAGATGCTACTCAGGTCACTCAACATATCTAAGTCACTGTGGCTGCTTCTAATGGTTCCAAGTGATACTCTCAGTACACTTTATGGCCCCTGTTAGAATCATGTCTCTGGGTGGGAGGTTAGATACAGGAGAATACTTTGTGTCCTTCTGCCTTCAGTGGTCCTCATACCACCACCACTGCTGGCTCAAATGAGGGAAGTATTATGAGGAGGGCATGCTCATGGGCATACTGTGGGAGCGGTGGGCTCTGTTTTCTTGCAAAGCACTACACTTTATTCTGATATGTTTTTGCAAGTAGACATGTTTTTGAACTTGTAGTTGGGTTACATCCTCTGTAAAAACCCATCATTTTTAAAAATTTTTCTTTCTGTTTTTTTTTTTTGTAGTACTTTCTCACTCACCTATACCCCAACCTTGTTTTATTATTTATTTTGAAACAGGATTTTACTAGGTTATGATGTGCTGGCCTTGAACCTGCAATCCTCCTGTCTCAGCTTTCCAGATACTGGAATTACCTGGCTCCCAGTAAACTCATCTTAGGTAGATAATGTTTTAAGTCCAAAATGTACTTACTAATACACCTAATGTTCTTTATTTTTATTATTTTTTATTATTGGTGCATTGCAATCATATCCTGATGAAGTACAGGTTGATTGAGACATACATACACACAGCATTCATTACGCCCTGCTCCATTTCCTACCCCTCCCCACCTTCCCATGCATGGCATAGTGACTGACTTTGATAAGTTCATGTATGTACATCATGTCCATTGAGGTGTTCCCCTCTTCCCCCTCCTGTATCCCTCAGGTAGGTCGCCTTCTCTTCCTTTGTCTTTGTCTGGATCCCCTCCTATGTCCCATCTTCTCCCTAGCATACACATATTAGGGAGAACGTCCAACTTTTCACTTTCTGTGACAGATTAATCTCACTTAGCATAATGTTCTCCAGTTCTATCCATTTCCCTGCAAATGACACAATTTTGTTCTTCTTTATGGCTGAATAAAATTCCATTGTGCACATTATCCTACAGTTTTGTAATCCATTCATCTGTTGATGGCCATCTCAGCTGGTTTCATACTTTGGCAACTGTGAATTGTGTATTTGTAAGCATACATATGCATGCGTTACTATGGTAGCTTTATTTCCATTCTTTTGGGTAGATCTCCAGCCGTGGTATAGCTGGATCATATGGTAGGTTCATTCCCATTCTTCTGATGATCCTCCACACTTTTTTCCAAAGTGGTTGCACTAATTTGCAACAATGTACTAGAGTTTCTACTTCTCCATATCCTCTCCAGCAATTTTTGTTGTGTTTTTAGTGATTGCCATTATAATTGGCATAAGGTGAAATCTCAGAGTAGTTTTGATTTGCATCTCTGATTGCTCATGATGTCGAACATTTTTTCATACATTTGCCATTTGTATTTCTTCTTTTGTGAATTATCTATTTAGTTCACTTGTCCATTTCTTGTTTATTTATTTATTTTTGGTGGTTTCTTGAGTTCTCTGTATATTCTATATATTAGTTCTCTATCAGAGGAGTAGCTGGCAAAAATATTTTCCCATTCTGTTGGCTCTTTGTTGAGGTTCTTGATAGTTTCCTTTGCTATACAGAAGCTCTTCAGTTTAATGTAATCCCATGTATTGATCTTCATTTCAATTTCTTGTACCTATGGGGTCTTGTTGTGGAAGTTTTTATCAGTGTTGGAGTGTTAGTCCTATTCTGTCTTCAAGAAGCTGCAAGTTGTGTAGTCTAATTTCCAGGTCTTTGACCCATCTTTAATTGACTCTTAAAACTACCTAATATTACTAGCTTAGTCAAACCTACCTTAACTATGGTTAGAATACTTAACCTTTGCCTATATCAAGTCAAAATCGTCTAACACAAAGCCTGCTTCATAATGAAATATTGATTATTTCATGGACTCTACTGACTGTAGTACTGAAATGGAAAAACTGAATGAGCAGACAGGTCCTCTGAGTATGCTTTCTGCTGATTGCATGCTGATTTACCATCATAGACTGAAACTCATAAGCCTAGAACCATCTCTACTTAGAAAAAGATAAACTTGACTTCACTGTGTTTTCTGTAATGAAGATGATTATACAAATAATGTATGTTCAGTGTGAAGAATTTGAATAATACCTCAAATATGTAAAGAAAGACACATGAAATCCTACCACCTTGAGAGAACTACCACTAACAATTTTTTTTGTGTGTGTGGTACTAAGGGTGGAACCCAGGGGCTTTTCTACCTTTGGGCTATACTCCCCAGACCTATTTTATACTTTATTTGGAAACAGAGTCTCACTAAGTTGCTGAGAGCCTAAGTAGCTGAGGCTGGGTTCAAACCTGCGTGATTCTCCTGTCTCAGCTTCCTAAGCACTGTGATTACAAGCGTGTGCCACCATGCCCAGCTACCACTAACTTTTTTTTTTTTTTTTTTGGTGGTACTGGGGATGAAACCCAGGGGCCTTCTACCTCCGGACTACACTCCCAGACCTATTTTATATTTTATTTGGAAACAGGGTCTCACTAAGTTGCTGAGAGCCTCACTAAGTAGCTGAGGCTGGCTTCGAACCTTTGCGATCCTCCTGTCTCAGCCTCCCAAGCACGGGGATTACAAGCGTGCGCCACCACACCCAGCTACCACTAACATTTTAATGGCCATCTTTTCACACACAGAGACTATGTGTATACATACATGTATATACATAGTATATATGTGTAGACGAAAAGATCGATGTGGTTTTATCATAGAGGTTTTCTCATTTTCACTCCTTCTCCAACACCCTTTGTCCCTTGTTCTCTAGATGACCACATAAACATGCTTGACTACAGTAGAAGCTGGGTGGGTTTTTTTGTTTGTTTGTTTGTTTGATTGATTTCACTTTTGTACTAGGATTGAACCCAGGGCATTCTACCGCTGAGTTACACACCTAGCTTTTTTCTTTTCTTTTCTTTTCTTTCTTTCTTTCCTTTTATTTTCTTCTTTCTTTTTTTCAGTATTAGGGATGGAACCCAGGGGCATTCTATCTCTGAGCTATACCCCCAGCTCTATTTTTTATTCTTTATTTGGAAACAGGGTCTCAATGAGTTGCAAACGGCCTCACTAAGTAGCTGAGGCTGTCTGTGAACTGTGATCCTCCAGTCTCAGCCTCAGAATGTTGGGATTACAGGTGCGCCCAGGTTAAGCCTTTTTTTTTTTGGAAACCGGGTCTCGCTAGATTGCTGAAAGTCTCACTGAGTTGCTGAGGCCGTCCTCAAACCTGTGATCCTTCTGTCTCAGTCTCCAAGTACTGGAATGACAGGCATGCACCACCGCACCTGGCTAAGATGCTGGGTCTTGAGTGGTAAGGAGGAATTAAAGAGCAAAGGAAAGGTTACAGCAGCCCAGACAATGAGAAAAGCACTTCCAAAGGCAAGGAAGCAAGAGACAGTGCAGGACATGGCTCCTTGGAACTTACAAATCCTCTAGGGATTTTTTTTTTTTTTTTTTTTTTTTTTTGGTACTGGGAATTGAAGCCATGAGTGTTCTACCTTTAAGCTACACCCCTACCCTATTTTATTTTTTGTTTTTGAAACAGGGTCATGCTGGGTTGCTGAGAATATCACCAAGTTGCTCAGGCAAGCCTTGACTCTTCAATCTTCCTGCCTCAGCCTCCCATGTACTGAGAATACATATGCCACCACGTCCATATTCACCTGGGAATTTTGTTGAAAAGCACATTCTGAAGTAGCATTTCTGAGATGAGACCTGAGAATCTGCATTTCTGATAAGCTTTCAGGTGCTGCCCAAGCTGAGAGTCACACTTCAGGAAGCAAGGGTATGAACTGTGCTGTTTAACATACTATCAACCATATGTGACTTTAAATTTATTTATTTATTTATTTATTTATTTATTTATTTATTTATTTATTTTTGGTGGTACTTGGGGTGGAACCCAGAGGCTTTCTACCTCCAGGTTATACTCCCAGACCCATTTTATATTTTTTTTGGAAACAGGGTCTCACTAAGTTGCTGAGAGCCTCACTAAGTAGCTGAGGCTGGCTTCGAACCCATGCGATCCTCCTGTCTCAGCCTCCCAAGCACGGGGATTACAAGCGTGCGCCACCACGGACGGCTGACTATTTTAATTTAATTAATTAAAAGTAAATGAAGCCAGGTATGGAGGTGCATGTCTGTAATCCCAACTACTCAAGAGGCTGGGGAAGGAAAATTGCAAGTTCAAGTCTAACTTGGTGAGACCTTGTCTTAAAATAAACAATAAAAAGGCTGGGGGTATAACTCTGGTAGAGCACCCCTGGGTTCAACTCCTAGTACCAAAAAAAAATGTAAATGAAATAAAAAATTCAGTTCTTGTGTTGTGCTAGTCACATTTCAAGAACTTAGTAGCCAGCCACATGTGGCTACTATATTGGACAGCACAAAGAACATTTCCATCAGTTGTATTGGACAGTTGTATTGGACAGTACTGGACAGCATTCAGGTAACTATAATTAGTTCAGCATGGCTAGATCATAATTGGTGTGCGGGAAGTGGGAGATGTTCAAAAGATAGGACACTGGTCTTGTTCCTGTGGCAGTGAAGAGCCATTTAGAGTTTATAATGAAGATGACAATGTGAGAGCATGACTAGGGGAGAGAAGACTGAACAGAGGGAGAGTGAGTGGAGGCTGGTTCAGTGGCCAGAACACAGATCCGAGAGCCTCAACTAATGAAGATGTAGTGGATGGAGAGAAAATACATGGATGACAGCAGGAAGAACTGACTAACTAGAAGAGGGTGAGGAAGAGAAGGCTCAGAGGGGAAAGCATGTGCACTGAGTCCTACACAGCTGGGCTAAAATGTTTTGACATTTGTATTTTGAGCTAGGGTCTCACTCTGTGGCCCAGGCCAGCTTTGAGTCCTGGATACAAGTGATCCTTTGGATTCAAAGACCAGGGATTGTTATTTATCAAGACAGAGGACACCAAAGGCACATGTAGGGTTGGATGAAGAGAGCGAACTCTACTGGGGACAAGCTGATTTTGTGGTATCTCTAAGACATCCAGATGATGTGTCTTCAGGGCTTCTGAATATACTGAAGTGTAGCTGGAGAGAACAGCGCGGGGCGTAAGAGTAGGCTGGCGGAGACTCAGGATTGGAACTCCAGCACTGCTCTCAGTTGCATGGTTTGGGGCAGTCACTCAGGCCTTCTGGGTCTCAGTTTATCATCTCTTAAAATAGCAAGACTCTTAGCAAGACCCAGTTTCCAAATAAAAACAGGGCTGGAGGTGTAGCTCAGATGTAGAATGCCCTTGAGTTCAATCGCCAGCACCACAAAAATCAATAAACATTAAAATATTAACTGTGCCAGGCGTGGTGGCGCACGCAGCTTGTAATTGCCGTGCTTGGGAGGCGGAGACAGGAGGATCGCACAGGTTCGAAGCCAGCCATGCTGGCTTAAGTGACCCTGTTTCCAAATAAAAAAGTATAAAAATAGGTACTGGGAGTGTAGCCTGGAGGTAGAAGGGTTTCCAGGAACCCCAGTACCACCAAAAATAAATAAATAAATAAATAACTATAAGGAGCTGGGGTATAGTTTGGAGGTAGATTGCCTCTGGGTTTAATTTCCAATAATACACACACATGTGCACACACACACTTAAAGATACCTCATGTAAAGTGTTATCTTAATATTTTAATATCTGAGAAGTTGGTCACCCAGAGTACATGAAATAAAAAGAGAAGGGAGTTGAGGAAGAAAATAGGCAGGATCAGCACTTGAAGGGTAAGACAGAAGAGTGGGCTGCAGGTGTGTAAGAACACTGGGGAGTGAGACCCAGATCCTATACAGGGCAGTGGGCAAGGAGAATGGGCAGTTGTGTCAAGTAAGAGTAGCTGGTAAGTTAAGAGCCACTGGATTTGGTCACTAGGAAATGACTGGTGACCTTGGAGAGCAGTTTTAGGGAAATAGTAAAAGATAGTCAGACTATGCCAGGATGGGAGTGAGTAGGGCCAGGGTGATGGACACTTGTACATGTAGTCTTTTCTAAAAGTTAGAGAGGGGAAGAATATGTGTAGTACCTGGGGACTGGAAGACATTCAGGTATTCAGTGTTAGAGACAGAATATGTATACACATAGAAGGCAGAAAGAAAGAGAAAGAAAGAAAGAAAGAAAGAAAGAAAGAAAGAAAGAAAGAAAGAAAGAAAGATAGAAAGACAAAGATGAATACTTTGTGGAGTCTAAGGAAGTTGGCAGAGATGGAGCCCCAGAGTCCAGGGAAAGAGATTAGCAGTGGTCACAAGGAGCTGTACCTGATTACTAAGCGAGGAGTCTAGGGAAAATGGAGACAGTTCGTTCCCATCAGGACTGTCAAGTCTCCTGTGCCTTTCCAACAACAGGTTAAATTTGGACAGATAAACTCTCTTGAATAATCAGGTCCAATAAAAAAAATCCATTGGTTCAATTCCCTCTAAACTATATTAAGTGTGTGTGTGTGTGTGTGTGTGTGTGTGTGTGTGTGTGTGTATTAGTTACTGAGGATTGAACTCAGGGGCATTCTACCTCTGAGCTATGCCTCTAGACCTATTTTTTATTCTTTATTTTGAAACAGAGTCTCACTAAATTGTGGAGAGCCTCACTGAATAACTGAGGCTGGCTGCGGAGCCTCCCAAGTACAGGGATTACAAGAGTGTGCCACCACACCCAGCCTTAACAAGGATTTTTAATACCACAATTATCCTGAACTTAAGTCAAAGCCTCCGCAATTGGATTTTACTCCATCATTCTTGGCACAAAATACTAACTACCCAGGCTTACTTCAGGACACACTGCTCCTACATGCCAAAGTTCCATTTACACTGAGGAGCCTAAAGTCATTCGAGCACTTACCTGTTCTGTCTTAGGGTTCTGGGCAAGGTTTCTCAGTGTCTGTAGACTATCAATTTTACCAGAGCTGCCTGTCTTTACCAGTCAATCAAATGCAGGCTATAGTTTGGTTTCCCTTCCTGCCCCACCCAGACCTGGAGGAAGGACAATACAGTTCAGTGTTTCAAGAACCAGTACTTGCTAGTGCTCTGTGACCTTGGGCAAGTTGTTTGGCACATCCTTGGTGAGAAAAGACATTTTGAAGATTAAGTTTGTTAACAGATGGTAAGCACAGAACAGCACTAGTTCTCATTTTAGCATATACTCCAGTTTTATTTCACTTATATATTTGTTTGATTCTTTCACCTTGGGAATGCTTATGGTGGCTTGCCTTACCCGCACCCCCAGTCCTGGCCTGCTTAATCTACTTGTTGAAGTTGTAAACGAATGAGCAGGGGGGCAAGAGGAAAAGAGGGAGGATGGTGCTTTCAGGTTCAGGAGAGGCCAGGGGTGTTAACTTGTTGAGCAAGACATGATTGAGGCCCTGGACAGACTCTGGACTTTTAGGAGGTGGAATATCAGGGTGCTGCCAGCTCTGAAGAAACGACAGCCCCCAGCCCCCCTCAACCCATCCCACCCCGACACACACACACACACACACACACACACACACACACACACACACTCCAGAAGGACTCGTAGGCCTGATAGACTCAGATCCACCAGGGCCAAGGAGTGGTGGGGAGCCTTACGAATCAGTTCTCCTACGAATCGAATCGGTTCTCCTGCCTGGGATCCCTGAGGCTCCCAGAAAGATGATCCTCGCGGACTCAGCTACTTCTCGGGCCACAGAAAGAACCCGAAGACCCGGGCTGGCATGAGACCTCGAGCAGCCAATGGCTGAGCCAGGCGCTCCAGCTCGAGTTCCCAGGGATTGGCCGCGCGCCCGGCTCTTCCCCGCCCCGCCCAGTCTTCCCGGGGATTGGCTCTCGGTCCCTGCCCCGCCCCGCTCCGGGATTGGCTGAACGTTCTCGGGGGACCCTCCTCTGGCCACGCCCCTAACCTTCCCGGGGATTGGCTGTCTTCAACCGCCCTCCTTCCAGCCCCGCCCCGCGCTCCTCATCTCCGCGCATGGCTTGGACGATCGGCCTTTTTGCCGGGTGGAGTTGCTCGGTGAGTGTGTCGGCCCTCGGCTGTGAGGCTTGCGGCCTCGGGTGGAGTGGAGGAGGTATCGGGTCGGGTAGGGGCTGGGCTCGCCCCGCGTCCCCTCGAGCTTTGCCCGTCCGGAGCTCCGCTGCTCCCGGCGGCCAGAACGGAGGGGTAGAGCAGCCCTCGGCGGCCCGGGGGGCGGGCGGCGGTGTCCGTCCCGGGTCCGCGCGAGACACAAGCTCCGCTCAGCTGCGCCAGGTCCCCCTGGACCGCACGGGCCCTGTAATAAATCTGCGCTTTGCTTCCCTAGGGTGGATCCGCAGCTACTTTGTAGCGGGTTCCAGGCTGGCCCCTGCCCGCTGCTGCATGAGCCCGGTCTGTGGCCGACCTTGGCTCCGGGGGTGTTTTTGTAATGTCAGCGGAGGTCAGCAGCCTCAGTTCTAAGCGCAGGTATGTTCGTATCCTTGAGTGAAATGAAGACAATCGACCCACGAGCACGTGGTCAATGGCGAACCTAAGGTTCGCAGGCTCGTACTTGGTGCAGAGGCCCGAAACTGGCATTTCCTTAACAGAAAGGAAATGTACATGCTCGGATCCGCTAGTAGAACAGCTGCTTTAAATGGATTTTAGATTAGTTAAAGAAATTGCTAAGGCCTATGATGTATTAAACAGCAGTGTTAAAACCCCAAATCTCCCTTTCCTGTGCCCTTTTAAGGTTGACGCAGTGCTTTAAGAGGCTAACACAGAAGGGTAAAGGAAACCTCCATAAAACCCAAAGAAGAGATTGCACCTCCTCTTTGGATCCTGTCTGGAGTTACAGCCAAACTAGAAGATATTTAGTTACAGTTTTAAGTATCTTTCTGATATTATATACAGTTAACCGAAGAGTGATACATTTAAACCTAACCTTTTAGTACCTTCAGGTTTTAGGCTTAGTTTTTAGACTCCTGGGATACCAGATAGTGTTTTCAAGTGGACAAGGGCTTTTCTGAAGGTGGAGAAATCCTAAAGATTTTTCTAAAAATCAATTGGCACATACTGAAAAAATTTAGTTTAATATTCAAAAGGTCACTTAAAACCGTTTTCTTTTTATAGGTTGAAAACTGGAAGGACACGCCATTGAAGCTGAGATGTACTCATGCTGGTATTTCAACTGACCTACACTGGTATACTCTACTGTTAGGATGGGAAATGTTTCATGAAGTGAATTTTTTCTTTTACATGTAATATCCGTGCCTGTGCACTGTGGCAGGAGTATCAGGACAGTGGTCATGTTGACAGCAATATGGTAGATGATTTATGTAACCCAACTTATCACATCTTTGAGGTAGATATTATTTCACTTTGCAGATGAATAGGTAAATGGGTTAGGTTGGAACTTGTTCCCACCACATAAGTAATTCTGAACAAGGATCCCTTGTTTTGTTATCCCTTTTTCTTTGTGATACTGAGAATGGAACTAAGGAGCATTCTACCCCTGAACTACACCCCCAGCTCCATTTTTTACTTATTTTGAAACAGGGTCTCGCTGAGTTGCAAAGGGCCTAAGTAGCTGAGGCTGGCTGAGAACCCGATCCTCCTGTCTCAGCCTCTCATGCTGGGATTATAAGTGTGTGCCACCATGCCTTGCATGGTATCCCACTCTTCTGCTGGGCATGGTGTATACCTGTAAATCCTCAGTACTTTATGGGCTGAGACAATTGCAGCAACGTAGTTAGGCACAATTTCTAGATAAATTGGAGGTAGGGTTGTAGCTCAAGGGGTAGAATGTTCTTTGGTTTAATCCCCAGTAATTTATAAAATAGATACCATATAGTGGCCTTGAGCCTAGCTTCCTAAATTGGGATCAAAGGGAACACATATCAGCATGTTAGGCATTTTTGATGTAGCATAATGAGGTATAGAAAGTTAAAGGACATGGCACTGATCCTGTCTTGGAAGCATACTCTTGTAATCACATTTGGAAGGCTGAGATAGGCTCAAAGCCAACCTTGGCAACTGATCAAGGTTCTCAGCAACTTAGTGAGACCCTGTTTCTAAACAAAATTTGGGGCTGGGGCTTGGAGGTATAATGCCTCTGGGTTCAATTCCCAATACCAAAAAGACATGGTGCTAGATTATCAACTGGGGCAAGTTTTCATAAGGAAGAAAAGTGACAATCTGACAAGATACACATATGGAGCCTGCTATATGCTAGTAAACATTCATTCCTAGTAACAGTCTGCATGTGGAACAATTGAGGGGTTTAAAGCCTGTATGCCAAGTTACAAATAGCTCGTTTTCTCGAATTTTCAAATAAAAGTATTTCACATTTACCTTGGAGTCATTCTTTAATGCTTATAGTATATTCTGAGTTTTCTATCTAGTTTTTATATATTTCATGTTCTATTTTAAATTCTAATCTCAAAGTTCATTTCATTTAAATGTTTTTGTTGTCCATAATTCTAGGAATTGGGCTGGAGTGGTAAGCACATGTGTAAATGGCCTAGTGGAGGGCAGTTGTTTAAGATAGTATCTGCCAGGGAAGGGATTTAGTGTCTGTGGCCTAATTTAAGTCCTTAATTGTATTTCTAGTCTCTATTCAAAAGTGTAACATTCTGGGTTCTTAAAATTATTCTAAGTGTTCCACAGCTGCCGGTTCCTGGAGCAGTGGTGTTGTGGGATTACAGTGCAACTGCTTTGTGTGTGGGGGGGGGTTGTTTTTTTTTTTCCAGAAAAATAGAGAAATAGGCCAGGCAAGGAGGTATGTATCTGATTTGAGGCTGAGACAGGATTGCAGGTTCAAGGACTGCAACCTAGTGGGACCCCTTTTTTTCTTAAAAAGGTTGAGGGTATTGCTTGGAGGTATGATGGCCCTGGGTTCAAAAAGATCAGGAGCCTACAGAAATAGTGTGATAGGCTGAGTAACACCCCACATAGATGTCACTGAGTCCTTATCTCTTCCAGAACTTGCAAAAGTGGTCTTATTTGCAAATAGGATTAGATTAAGGATCTTGATGTTAGGAGATTATACTGGATAATCCTACTGAACCCTAAAGGCAATCACAAGGTCCCTCTTGAGGGAGAATCCATACACAGAAGGCAGCTGTGTGAAGATTTGAAGGTTCTGTCCTTGGCTGCCACTATCTGCTGGAAGAGGCAATGATCACATTCTCCAAAATAGTCTCCTTAGGGAGCTTGCACTGGCTTCTAGCCTTCACAATGCAGAATTCATGTTTTAAGCCACCAAACTGGTAATTTTGTTATGGTGGCCATGAGTAACTAATATAGATGAGAGTTTTCAACATCACTGGGATTAGGACATCATCAGACTGCATCCTACACTTTATTAGTGCCTATGTATGAGTGGAAGTAGAGTCAAATATTTGTATTGAAAAACCCACAATCTATACCTGAAGCTCTTAAATTTTTGAGGTGGGTTTTTGCTAAGTTGATGAGGCTGGCCTCAAACCTGCGATCCTCTTGGCTTAGCCTTCCTGGAATTGCAGGCATGTGCTACCTTGCCTGGGTCAATTTTTAAAAAGACGTGTGAGGCTGAGAGGAGGAGGATCGCAGGTTCAAAGCCAGCCTCAGTCTAGTGAGGCTCTCAGTAACTTAGTGAGACCCTGTTTCCAAATAAAATAGGTCTGGAGGTGTAGCATCGAGATAAAAGGTCCCTGGGTTCCATCCCTAGTACCACAAACGAAAACTTGAGGTGTGGCAGTGATTTTTAAATTCATTTAAATGACAGAAGATATTAGTGTGTAGTTAAAACACAGGAAAAGCAACCTTGGTGGTGCATGCTTGTAATCCTAGCATTTGAGAGGTTAAAACAGGATTGCAGTTCTCCAGCAGGCTCTGGTCCTTTGCAACTCAGACCCTGTTTCAAAGTAAAAATAAGGCTGAGGGTGTGGCTTAGAGGTAGAATGCCCCTGGGTTCCATCCCCAGTACTGCCCCCCCCAAAAAAAGTCCATTTATGATGAGGATGTCATTTTTCAAAAAAGCTTCATTTAAACCAAGAATGGTGGCTTACTTGTAATCCCAGCATTTGGGAGGCTGAGACCAGAGGAATGCCGTTCTCAAACAGCCTCAGCTATTTAGCTAGGCCCTTTGCAACTCAGACCCTGTTTCAAAAAATTAAAGGGCCGGGAGTGTAGCTTGGAGGTACAATGTCCCTGGGTTCCACCCCCAGTACTGCAAAATATTAAAGCTTCATTTAGACTGCAAAACTATATTCCACAAACAAAACAACTGGAAAAACTTTTTTTTTTTTTGGTGGTACTGGGGTTCCTGGAAGCCCTTCTACCTCCGGGCTACGCTCCCAGACCTATTTTATATTTTTGAAACAGGGTCTCTTACGCCAGCGCGGCTGGCTTCGAACCTGCGCAATCCAACTGTCTCCGCCTCCCAAGCGCGGGGATTACAAGCGTGCGCCACCACGCCGAGCTTGGAAAAACATTCTAATATTTTACCTCATGGGTCTTTGACCAGCAGTATCCCAGAGGTGAGACAAGAAGATGATTTTTTTCTATAACCCCAATTCATTTAGGTCTACATTCCAAAGAAGGTAAATTTGAATCTGGGAAGCTTTAAAAAAATAAAGGTGGGTGCAACAGCACACACTTGAAATCCCCGTACCTGGAAGGCTTAAACAGGAGAACCACAAATTCTAGGCCATGGATTATTCATCTGGATTCAATTCTAGTACCATGGGAGGCTTAGTATAACTAATAAAACAACGTAGGGTCAACTACCAAAAAGCTCTGGCATAAGTGTGTGTGTGTGTGTGTGTGTGTGTGTGTGTGTGTGTGTGTATGAATGTTTTAAGAATACTAAAAAAAAATTTTTTTTTTAAACTTTAAGTTTTTAAATGGTCTCTATAAGATGCTGAGGGTCTTGCTAAATTACTGAGGCTGCCCTCAAACCGATCATACCTCCTGTCTCGGCATCACAATTACTGGAATTATAGCTTTGTGCCACCATGCCAGACTGGAAGGAAAAGCAAATGATTTGATTTGTTCTTTGAAATGTTAAGGGACAAACACTGAAATTTTTTTTTGCATCATTTTACTAGGCTTATCTGAATTTCTTCTGCCTGAAACCATTTTTTTCATCTATTCTGCATAAGAATGCCTTATATAAACTCTGACATGAATTTCTAATGCTCTGATTAAAATATTTCAACAAAATTACCAATTGACTGGACCATATTATATATACTTCCACTATTAAAGGACTCGTGAATATTCAAGATGTCTTCCCTTTAATGAATGCTATTAGAGCTGGTGATTAGGATATGAACAGCTATATTCAGTAATACACAAGAGAGAGTGAAGGCAAACATTCAGTCCCTTGTGGATGCCGAGTGTGTTAATTGCAGTTATGCTTTGTGAAAACCCAACCTACAAAATCTTATAAATGAAGTTAGGATTCCAACAGATATCTCTGACTACCTTTCATACCAAATCTCACACCTGAACAGTTTGCTATAAAACTCCATTTAAAATTGAAACTTTAACTAGGTGTGGTGTGCATACCTGTAATCCCAGTATTCAGGAGGCTAAGACATGAGGATCATAAACTAGGAGCCAGCCTCAGCAATTTAGGAAGGTCCTAGGTGACTTAGTTAAATCCATTTAAATAAAAGTAAAATTTAAAAATAGGGCATAGGGCATAGCTCAGGTAGAATTCCCCTGGGCTCAATCTCTAGTAAATAAGTTGAAATTTAGAGGTGGTCCTATTCCCAGCTATCTGGGAGGCTGAGGAAAGAGGATTAATTATGAATCCAGCCCTTGGAAGACCCTGCCTCAAAATATAAAAAGGGCCGGGGTCTAGCTTAGTGGTATATTGCTTGCCTAGCAGATGCAGGGCTTGGGTACAGTTCCCAGCACCAAAATGATCAAAATCTGGCCTCATCCTTTCCCTTTTTCACACCCAGCTCTACAGCCTTAATGCAGCTTAAGTCATGCACCCACAAAGCCAACAAAAACTAGATGCTCAAATGTTTTTCCAAGACCAACCAAATGAAATGAGGATTGTGTCCTGTTGTAGCGGGTTCTTATTGTAGCTCTCTTTTGATTTGGCCTCCCAAGATCATCAAACACAATAGCATGAGAAATAATCTTTCCAGAAACATTGTGCAAGTTTTCCTTTGGAATGAGTCTGATTATTTGTTTAACTGATTTTCAGCTATTTTTCAATTAATTGGCTGTTTAAGCAAATCACATTTCTTTTTTTAATATTTAAATGAGCTTATTAAAAAGATAGAAATACAGAAAGCAGTTGCAGCCCCATCCCATTCAGGAGTGGCATGGGGGGGATTCGAGTGAATTCACCTCTAGCAAATCAAGTTTCTGACCCTTCGTGCTTTTCATGGGTTCTGTGGGTGACTGTACATGGCCACTGTGCGTCACCATGAAGATCTTCATCCTTACTTTTTCTTTTCTTTCTTTTTTTTTTTTTTCACTACTGAGGAGTGAACCCAGGGGCACTCTACCACTGAGCTATATCCCCATCCTTTTTCATTTTATTTTGAGACAGGGTCTTCCTAAATTGCCCAGACCGGATTTAAAACTTGCAATCCTCTGGCCTCAGAGGATTTGCTAGGATTTGTGGCTTGCTCCTCCTACCTTCTTAAAACCTTTTATATCAGTCAAAAGCACTTGTTCTTAACATCTCTTTGTCACCGTAAACTACTTTTAACATTTCAGGTGTGTCATTTTCAGGTTTACTTAACCTTTTTCAAAGTTTATTTTTTTGGTGGTGGTGGTGCTGGAGAGTGAATCCAGGGGCTTTTCTACTCCTGAGCCTAATCCCCAGCCCAGTATTTTTTCTTTTTTCCTACTTTTATTGGTGCCTTGTGATTATAGATCATTCCTGAGGTGTACAGTGATAGGAATATTCATGTACCAAAAACGTGGAGCATTTGCCTCCGATCTCAACCCTTCCTCCCCTTCCCTGTACATGTCTTGGAAGTTTCCCAGCCCCGTTTTTAAATTTTTTTATTTTGAAACAAGTTCTCACTAGGTTGCTAACAGTCTCACTAAGTTGCTGAGGCTAGTTTAGAACCTGCAATCCTCCGGTTTTGGCCTCCCAAGTACTGGGATTACAGGTGTGTACCTCCATGCTCAGCTATAATCACTCATTTTTACTGTGAAAAAAAAGATAGTACTCACATCTACTAGCAAGGTTAGCTGGCCATTTTTATTTATTTATTTTTTGTGGTACTTCCGGGATGGAACCCAGGGGCCTTCTACCTCCAGGCTACACCCCCAGGCCTACTTTTTATTTTTTACTTGGAAACAGTTTCACTAGGTTGCTAAAAGCCTCACTAAGTTGCTGAGGGTGGCTTCAAACCTGTGATCCTCCTGTCTCTGCCTCCCAAGTACTGGGATTACAAGAGTGCACCAGCACGCCCACTTTAGCTGGTCACTTTGAAAACACTGTTGTGGCCAGTTGGGAACATGTTATAACTAGTTCCAGCATTTACTCCTCTAATTTCACAGGCCACACATGTAAAATTACTAGAAGTTTTAGCAGAAAAGCATAATTACTCTTTAGCAGAAAAGTATAAATACTCTTTGGAGAAGTTGGTGAAGCTCCATACCACATCAGCTGGAGTACTATTTTCCCACCTCCAAAAGGCTAAATTGGCATTTTCTCACTTATCAAATGAATAGAAAAATGATACTTGAAGAACATTATCAGGTGCAAGAAAGCATACTGCCCCAAAGAGAACCTTAGATAGTGAAAATACATCCCAAGACTATGTAAACTAGCCCTTGTTGTAACTATATTTAAAATGAGCTAGTTTAAAATTTATGGTATAGCCGGGCGTGGTGGCGCACGCCTGTAATCCCAGCACTTGGGAGGCTGAGACAGGAGGATCGTACAGGTTCAAAGTCAGCCTCAGCTACTGAGTGAGGCTCTCAGCAACTTAGTGAGGCCCTGTTTCCAAATAAAGTATAAAATGGATCTGGGAGTATAGCCCGGAGGTAGAAAGACCCCTGGGTTCCACCCCCAGTACCACACACACACACAAATAAAATTTGTGGTTTTTCTGTTGATATTGGTTGATGCGCTCAAATGCAAGATATCACAATAGTCTATTTTAAATTTATTTATTTTGCGGTACTGGGGATTGAACCCGGGGTGCTCTGCTTCCATGCTGTAACTTCAGCCCTTTTTATTTTCTGTTTGAAATAGGGTCTCCCTAGTTTGTTGAAAGTTACTGAGGCTCAGCCTCACAAGTACTGGAATTACAGGTGTGTGCCACCATGCCTATTTTATTTTAAATTTATAACAAGAAAATGGGTGTTGATGTCTCCAGTGTCCATGATACAATATGTATGGTCGGGTCCCTAGGAACCTAAGTATTTTTCCTCAAATTCTTCCTGCAAATACTCGTTAGTGTATGCAGAGTAGAAATCAACACACATGTATTAAACAGAGCATCCTACAAGCTTTGAACACATATCTATCTCAGTTCTCAAATCAAAGTTAAAGTTGAATTTTTTTTCACAAATTAAGACTATATAATGCAGATTAAAAAAAGTTTTCCAATGATTGGATGTGACTTTAGACTGTACTTATTGATGAGCTTTTTTCTTAGGGGGGTAAAATACAGAACATAGAATTTATCCTTTTGTGTGTGGGGGAGGTCTAGGGATGAAACCCAGGGGCATTTGATCTCCGAGCTACACCCCCTGCCCTATTTTTTATTCTTTATTTTGAAACAGGGTCTAAGTTGTGGAGGGCCTAAGTAGCTGAGGCCGTCCGCAAACCGCGATCCTCCGGTGTCTCAGCCTCCCAAATGCTGGGATTACAAGCATGCGCCACCGCACCTGGCTGGAATTTATCCTTTTAACCACTTTTGAGTGTGCAACTCTTTGGCATTAAGTACATACACAGTTTTGTACAACCACCACCATCCATTTCTGTAGCACTACTAACTCCTTACTTCTCCTTTCCCCAGCTCTGGTCACCACTATTTTGGTTCCCACCCCTGTAAATCTGACTAAGAACGTCATATGGATCAAACCATGCAGTATTTCCTCTTGTCTGGCTTATTTTATTCTCTATGTGTGTATGTGTGTGTATTGGGGGAGTACTGGGGATTGAACCCAGAGATGTTATGCCTTTGAGCTACATGCCCAGCCTTTTATTCTCTTGTTTTAAAACAAGGTCTCCCTAGGTTTGCCCAAAGTCTCACTAAATTGCTGTAGCTGGCCTCTAACCTACAATCCTGCCTCAGCCTCCCAAGCGCTGGGATTACAGGCCTGCGACGCTGGACAGCTCACTCAGTATGTTTTTAAGGTTCATCCATTTGTCAGAATTTTCTTCCTTTTTAATCCTTAATAGTAATTTCATTGAATGTATGTACCACATCTTATTTATCCACTCAACTGTTGATAGACATTTGGATTATTCCCTCTTTTAGGCTACTGTCAATAATTGTTATATATACACTGGTGTACAAATAATCGGTCTGAGTCCCTGTTTTCAATTCTTTCAGATATATACGAAGAAATGAAGTTGCTGGCTTACACGATATTTCTATTTTATTTTATATATAACACTGATCATATATAAAAACTGTTATGTAATATCTATATTTAATATATAACAAATCTATTCAATATAAAATATATACTATTTTTTATAGTAGGCATTGAACTTGAGGGCACTGTACCCCCTAACTATAGCCCTGGTCCTTTGAAACAGGGTCTCTAAGTTGTTAACGCTGGCCTTGAACCTGAGATCCTTCTGTCTCAGCCTCCCAGCTCCTGGGATTACAGGCCTGCACACGCACTGACGATTCTAATTTTAATTTTTTGAGCAACCGTCAAACGTTTTCCACAGCAGCCATGCCATTTTACTTTAACGCCAGCGACACACAAGGGTTCCAATTTCTCCACCGCTTCACCCATACTTGTTACTTTATGAACCTTTACAGCTGTACATTTAAGACCTGTGGTATTAACCATAAAATACATTTAAAGATAACGTTGTCTGTCAAGTGCAATAATTCGATACGTATTTACTGTGTTCCTTTAGGGGAGGAATCTACATTACCTTTGAGGGAGGTGAACAGGACTGCTAAATGTTTGCATTGGAAAAATACAAATGTCACCTTATCACACTCGAACAATCTAAGTTACACAAAGCCCGAGTTAGAAGCCAGTGAGAACAAAAAGAGCCACAATTAACTAAGGTAGAGAATCCCCATTAGCATAACATAGTCTACTCCAAACACTAAAAAGTGTGCTAACAACAGGACCTCGTGTTCACCCAGCATGTGTGTGTTACTGGGGATTGAACCCGGGGACATTCTATGCGGGCTACACCCCCAGACCTTTGTATTTTTTATTTTGAACAGAGTCTCCGTAAATTGTTGAGGTTGGCCTCGAATACGCAAGCCTCCAGTGTCAGCCTCTCAAGTACTGGGATTACAGGGGTGTGCTACCCGGTTCTCACCAATAACAATAATAATAGTTACAATAATAATTATGGTACTGGGTAAATAATTATTATGGTGCTGTGTATTGAACCCAGGGCCCAGGGCAGTCTACTTCCCAGCTACAGCCCCCAGAAACAGGATCTAGGTTGCTGAGCCTTGCCATATTGCTGAGGCTGGTCTCAAACCTGCAATCCTCCTGTCTCCGCCTCCCGACTAGCGGGGAGGGGGCTAACCAGGTCGCTTTACTACCACGGGTTCCTTCCGCCAAGTGGCAGCAGAGCCGCTCAGACCCTTGCGGAGGAAAAAGCAGGGGGACTCCAGGAAGAGCACGGGCTCCGCAGAAGAGCGCCGCTTGCTCGGAGTCCTTGGCCGCGCCCACCTCCCCACGAGGCCTAAGGATCAAAGTCTGAAGCAAGCGGAGGGCGCCGATGGGAGAGGAGGAAGCGCCGGCAGGAGCAGGACCTATTGACCAGGACGAAGCCCTGAGCCCTCGCGAGAGTCCAGCGAGATGTACCTACCAATCACCGAGTGGAGGCGGCCTTCCGTGCTGTCATTGGCTAAACTCTGGGGAGCTCGCGCTCCATTGGCTCCCTTGCCGTCCTCAACCCCGCCCCTCGGCCTCATCCCAGTACCCCCACTTCCTGCCGGCTGTCTGGCGTCTACAGCTCAGCTGAGATGGGGAGGGGGCGGCGGAGCTGGGGACTCTGCCCGCTGGCTCCTCCCGCTCCGAGCTGCCTGCACCCAACCTCTGGTACCTTACCCTAGTACCTTATGCCCATTTCACACCCAGATTCTGGCTTGTCCGGACCCATTCCTAATTTCGGTCTTGCACTCAACGTCCTAGACTGACCCAGTCTTAAGCAGGGAGGTGACTTTACCTGTGCTAGGGCGGGGTGGGGTGGGGGTCAGGATCACTAAAACTTTATATAATAAAGGTATTTTCTTCAAGCTTTCTCATCTCAATACTTATGTCATGCTCTGTATAGTATACAATGAACATTGATGGGAGAAAGAGGACAATCATTACTTAAGCTCCCTTAACACAATAAATGATCAAAATAAGCCCGGCGTGGCAGTACACACCTGCAATCGCAGCACTCGGGAAGGTGAGACAGGAGGATCGCAGATTTGAGGCTAGGCTCAGCAACTTAGACCCTATTTCACTATGAAAAATAAATAAGATTGGGGGATGTAGCTCCGAGGTAGAATGTCCCTGGGTTCAATCCCTGGTACCGAAAAAAAAAAAAAAAAATCAAAATAGCCCCAACGAAGCAGGTACTGTTAGCATTCCCATTTTTCAAGCAAGAAAACAGATCTGGGCATTTAGTGATCTATGCAAATCCTGTCATGTTTGCTCTCTAAATAGTCACTGTATTCTGTCCTTTTCATTCCGTATCACTCTTGCTTTAATTCAAGCCTTCATAATAGCTCGTCTGGATTACGTCTACAAATAGACTGGTAACTCATCTCCTGGCCATCTTCTATTAATCTTCCTAATGCAAATCTGATTCTGTCTTTCAAATCCTTCTCGAGCCTCTCAAATGTCAAATCTTTCGGTGGCACCTTTTTGTTTATAGTTTCCGGCAGACTGTGTGTGTGTGTGTGTGTGTGTGTGTGTGTGTGTGTGTGTGTGTGTATTAGTCATAAATGCAGTCTACTGACATTTTACACACTAATCACACTCATGTAACCAGGAACTAGCTCAAATAACAGAATATAACTAGCATCCCAGAAGTGTTTTTTTCCAGATCCTAACCACTTTTTTTCAACACAAGGGTGATCACAATTCTGACATTTAACAGTATCCTGTGTTTGCATATAAGTGGACCCATTTCAACATATATTCTTTGGTTCCTGATTTTTAAAATTCACTATTATGTTCATGATGTTTATACATATTCTGAGTATATAGTTTGTTCATAAGAAAACTATCACATTCCTTGTATGAATATACTACAATTTATGTTCTAGCTAAATGCAGATAGGGATTAGGGCATTCTGTATTTGGAACTATTCAAATATTGCTACTGTGAACATTATGAATATATCTTTTGATGAATGTGAGTGGTGTATTGCTGTTAGCTACTCCTAGAAATGGCATTCTTGGATCATAGGTTAATACCATTTTAAATTTAGTAGATGTTTTTAGTTTTCCAAAGTGATATAATTTACATTCTTATGAGCAACATATGAGTTCCACTTGTCAGTTCCACATTTTCATCAATGTTTAGTTTTCCATTTTAGCTATTTTGGTTGGTAATAATTAAGTCTCAGGTCATCTTATTTTGTTTCTCTTTGATGTTTGATGAAGTTGAGCACTTTTTCATCTGTTTATTGGCTATTCAGATATAACTTTATGAAGTATCTTAGAATTTTGGACCACATTTCTTAGTTTCTTTTTTTCCTAACATTTGACTCTAAAACTTCAAATATTTAGCAGAGTGTAGAGAATTCTATACAGTAAACACTGTTAAGCCTACCACATTGATTCTGCCATTAATATTTTATGAAACTTGCTTTATAACAGTTATATCCTTCCCTCTATCCACCTTAATGTTGCTGCATTTCAAAGTAAATTGCAGATAGTAATACATATTTATCCCTCTAAATATTCCAGCATATATATCATTAACTAGAAATCTGTATCTAAGGTTTTCTTTGATGTAAAATGCACACATCTTCAGCCTATGTTTGCTAAGTTTTGACAAATGCATTCACTTATGTAACCAAAACCTCTATTAATTATATGCCATACCATGACCCTCTATGCTAATGTGCTTCCCCACCGTAGATTGGTTTTGCCTTTAGAACTTGGCATAACCAGAATCCTACAGTGTGTTCTTTTGTGTAAGACCTCTCTCACTCAGCACACTGTAAGATGTGTCTGTGTTGTTGCACATGTCATTAATTCATTTATTCTTATTTCTAAGTAGTATTCCATTGGATGAATATACTGCAGTCGTTTATCTATTGTAAGTGTATTTTTAAGTCACTTTATTGGGATATGAGTACCACACTAAAGCCTGGACATATTCGATATGTGCAACTTGATGCAATTGGAAATAATTATATATCCTTGAAACCATCAGCACAGTCCCTGCCACAAACATATCCATCACTTCCAAAAGTTTTTTCTTGCTCTCTTTATTATTATTATTATTGAGAAAAACACTTAAGATTTTTGGCAAGTCTTGGCAAATTTTAAGTATATAATGCAATACTTTTGTTTTTAACATGCTAAATATTTATCCTTTGTCATATATATGCATCTCACAAATATCTTCTCTCATTCTGAGTTTCTTTTCATTCTTTTATTGGTATCTTTTGAAGAACAACTTTCTTAATATGTAGAGGTGAGTCCAGATACTCTGTTTTCCATGTGGATAGCAAATTTATCCAGCACATTTATTTTTTTAATATTTATTTATTTATTTATTTGAGGGTCTGGGGATGGAACCCAGGGGCATTCAACCTCCAAGCTACACCCCTTGCCCTATTTTTTATTCTTTATTTTGAAACAGGGTCTCACCAAGTTGTGGAGGGCCTCACTAATTAGCTGAGGCTGTCCACTAACCGAGATCCTCTGATCTTAGCCTCCCAAATGCTGGGATTACAAGCGTGCACCACCACACCCGGCTTCTATTTTTTTTTTTTAATTTTTATACTTACAGTACTGAGGATTCAACCCAGGGGTGCTCTACCTCTGAGCTATACCCTCACCCTTTTTATTTTTTATTTGGAGACACAGTCTCACTAGGCTAATCAGGCTAGTCTGGAGTCTGCAATCCTCCTGCTTCAGTCTCCCAAGTACCAGGATTACAAGCATGTACCACTTTGCCCAGCCCATGCATTTACCACCCCCCCCCCCAAAACACACAGGCACCTGTAACTCCATCTTTCTAAATCTCAGGCAGAAAGTTCTTTGAGTGAGAAGGATAAATGTGAAGTCCTCCAGTCAAAGTGGAGAGCTTCACCTGCTGAGGCATATCCATAGCACCTTTGGACTTGATGGACTCCATTCTGAAAACCACTTCCTTCTTTCCTCCCACAGCATCACTCTTGTGGTCCCAACCTGTTTGTGCTCTATTCATTGTGTGTGTGTGTGTGTGTGTGTGTGTGTGTGTGTGTGTGTGTGGCACTGGGAATTGAACCTAGAGCATTTTACCTCTGAGGTACGCCCCTAACTTTATTTTTAATTGTGAAATGGCCTAAGTTGCAGAGGGCCTCATGAGGTTGCTGAGGCTGGTCAAAACCTATAACCCTCCTGTCTCAGCATCTCAAGTCCTGGGATCACAGTGGCTTACCATTGTACTTTACGTCGAGTAATTCCGACAACGTTCTGTAAAATGGCTACCCTTCCCCATTATATAAATGAGTCCAAGGACAAGTCCTGAGAGGCTAAACAAGTGAAATGAAGATAATTTAAGGTTGTTCCCTTTAGCCATTGCTTCTCAGTAACCAGGACGATCTACTTTGAGGGGAGACCAAGGGAGATCTCACCATCAGCTGGGCTGATGTTGTAGGTGAAGGTGGTCATGGTCTGATTCTGTGGGTCCACAATAGAGTCCTCTAGACTGTACACTGAGTGAGCAATGTTGGCAGGAAACATTAGCTCTGCCCAGCGGGGCATCCTGTTGGTCTTGGTCAGGAGTCTCAGGAACAGGAGCTTCTGGTCAGGGTCACCTCCTGGTGAACTGTGTCTTCCATCAAGACATGATTACCATAGGGACTCGGGTATCGCAGCGAATACTTGGTCCCAGGAACTCTGGAGCACAGTCTAGCCAAGGAAGTACTTCACTATTGTTGCGGCTGGTGCAGACTCAGCAACCGCACAGCATCAGGGCTACGGAGCCTGAGGCAAATGGAGGCCGGCCCAGGGCTCGGCACACACCCACCACATTCGCAGCTCAGCCACCACTGCGACGCTCCCAAGTGGCATCTGCAGCCGTGAGGGGTTGTACAGCCGCCCAGCACATTTACTTTTAAAGATCCCTTTCTTAATTGCAGTTGCCATAAATCAAATGAACATTAATGTGTGCATTCATTTCTCAACTCTATTCTGTTCTCTCGGTTGGTTAGTATATCATTACACCAATACCACACTGCCACCTAACTATTGCTTCATAGTAAGTCTTGATTGTGTATCAGCGATCTGAATGTTGAATGTAATAAAATTTCAACTTAAATAGCCAGGTGGCTATTTGCTGCCATGTTAGACAGCCCAGATTTAGAATAGAAGCATCTTCACAGAAAGCCCTACTGGGCAGTACTGCTCTGGCTGGCACTTAGAAGCCAATAGCAAAGGCTTCATTATTTAGCTGTGTGCCAACCTGAAGGTAGTGTTGGGCTGCTTTTTTTTTTTTTTTTTTTCCAGTACTGGGGATAGAATTCAGGGGTATTCTACCTTCAAGCTACACTCCAGCCCTGTTTTGTATTATTTATTTTGAAATGAGGTCTCACTAAGTTGCAGAAAGTTGCAGAGGGCCTCACTAAGTAGCTGAAGCTCTTCAGGAACCCCGGATCCTCCTATCTCAGTCTCCCAAGTAGTGGGGGATTACAAGCGTGCTTAAGAGAAATTCAGGACACACTTTCCATACATGGGTAAGACACCCAGTTCTTTTGACCTTGCACTTTTAGAAATAAAAACATTACTTCAGGTGTGGGAGAGCCTGATGCATTGAGAAACATTTTCTCTGGTCATTATGAAATATGTAGCCCCACAATCTCAGGAAAAGATTCCTGAGGAAATACAGTAGCCACTTGCCATAGGGCTACATATTAAGTTTCTTGGTGTGGTAGACCAAACAATGACCTCTATCTATGTCCATACCCTAATCCCTGGAACCTTATGTGGAAAAGAAAAAAAAAGCAGGAGTAATTAAACTAAGGATCTTAGCTGAGTGTAGTGGTGCATGCTTGTAATCCTGGCACTTGAGGCTGAGAGAGGATTGCAGGTTCTCTGCCAGCCTCAGCAACTTAATGAGGCCTTCTGCAACCTAGTGGGACCCTGTTTCAACATTAAAAAATAAATAAAATAAAATAGGGTCGGGGTGTAGCTCAGAGGCAGAATGCCCTAAATTAAATCCCCAGTACCACCAAAAAAAAAAAAAAAAAAAAAAGAAGAAGAAGAAGAAGAAGAAACAAAGAAACAAACGTAAGGATTTTGAGATGGGAAGATTATCCTGGATTATTTGGATAGGCCCTTAAAATTACTAAGAGTGTCCTTACAAGGAGACAGGGAGATTTGGCTACAGAAGGTAGGACTGGGATCACTGAAGCCAGAGGCTTTGCTGCTGGCTTTGAAGATGGAGAAAGGGGCCTCCAGCCCAGGAATGCATGGAATGCAGCTCTAGAAGCTGTGAGCAGCAAAGAAACAGACTGTCCCCTGGATCCTCCAGAGGGACAGAGGCCTGCTGACACCTTGGTGTTGGCCCAGTGAAATCAGTTTCCAACTTCTGGCCTTCAGAAATGTAAAAGAATAAATGTGTATTGCTTCAGTAAGCCCCATATTTTCAATTAATCTAATGAAACTAATTTATTTTTTAAAGTTACTATAACCAGTATATTTGTTGCTCAACTTTTTTTTGTAGGTGTTCTACATCTGGGAAAATGGGACAAAATGAGTCAAGCTATCACATTATTTTTAATTTGTGACTGCAGCCAGAGAGAAAGAGAAAGAGAGAGAGAGAGAGAGAGAGAGAGAGAGAATGTGTGTGTGTGTGTGTGTGTGTGTGTGTGTGTGTGTGTGTGTGTGTAGGGTACTGGGTATTGAACTGAGGTGTATTCTACCACTACGCTAAAGCTCTAGACTTTTCTGTTTGCTTGTTTGTTTATTTTTTATTTTCTTGCAGTACTGGGGATTGAACCCATGGACATTCTACCTCTGGGCTACACCCCCATCTCAGGGCTGGTTGCGAACCTGTGATCCTCCTGTCTCAGCCTCCCAAGTCCTGGGATTACAAGCAATGCTACCATGCCCAGCATGTTTTAGCCATATTTGAAGGACACACTTCCAACAGTTCAGTGCTAGAGTCTTCCTTGCCAATGAGGCATGTATGGTAGATCTCTTGGATTCCATATTGATTGGAATTAAGGTATTTTGAGTATAAGCTTGATACATACATTCAAGATGAATTTATCATCTAATTGTTTTGCTTAGGACAACCAAGCCACAGACGCTCACCCATCTCCTGCTGAAGCAGAATATGAGAATTCCAGTAGTTAAGACCTTTCTTTGACATTGTGATCCATTACTTTTCACTAGTTAAGGCCATTTATAAATGACCTCAGGTTTCTTACAAAAATTGATATCAAAGAGAGATACTTCAGTTCAATTTCTTTTTCTCTTTGGGAGACCAAAAATATTATCAAAGTTGATGCCAATGGTGCTTTCCTCTCGCTCTACTTTTGGTTTGAACCCGAAGGTGTTTTACCTCTGAGGTACACCCCCAGCTCTTTTTATTTTTTTAATTTTGAAACAGGATCTTGCTAAGCTGCTAAGTCTGGCTTCAAACCTGCGATCCTCTTGTGTCAGCCTTCCAAGTCCTGGGATGACAGGTGTGCACCATCGTGCTGAGTGCATATTCGTAATAGAGTGAGATTATAGGCAGAAAGTATAAGAGGTGACAGAAAATAAACACTAGATGGCTGGGTGCATAATTAAGACCACATATTTTATATGTCTGTTTTCTCTACTTTTGATTTACCACTGCATGAAAGTATACAAAGTTTTTATAGTAATACAATTACCATTAAATATAGTGAATGCTAAATAGAGAAAACATTTATAAAATTCACATGGAAAATAATTTAATTTGAATACAAAAGATTATCTGAAAAAATAAAGGTGATGAACTTTTCTTTGTTTTCTGTTTGTTTGTTTGTTTTTTGTTTTTGTTTTTTGGTACTAAGGATTGAACTCAGGGACATTCTACCTGTGAGCTACCCACCTCCCAACCCTGTCATGTTTTTTGAAAAAAAAAATTCCCACAGCCAGGTGTGGTGGTACTTGGAGGCTGAGACAAGAGGATTTCAGATTGCAGGCCAGCCGCAGCAACTTAGACTTTTAGCAATTTAGGGATACCTTGTTTCAAAATAAAAAATAAAATAGGGCTGGAGTTATACCTCAAAGGTAGAATGCCTCTGGATTCAATGGCCAGTACAAGAAAGAGAGCAAAGGAAAGGAAAGGAAAGGGAGAGAAGTATCCCTAAGTTGCTGAGGGTTTTGCTAAATTGCTGAGGCTGGTCTTCAACCTACGATCCCGTCTCAGCCATCCAAGTACTGGGATTAGAGATGTGCACCACTGCACGCAGCTAGGAAACAAATTTTTAAACACAGCTGTGGGAGCAAAGTCAAATTCTCTCTGCTTTGAAGAGTTAGTAAAAAAAAAAAAAAAAGAAAAGGACTGAAATCTCTGAATATTTATAACAACTTTAATTATCTATAAAATGAAAGACAAAATCATCATAAGAGAATATGAAGTTTTAAAATCAAGATGACAAAAATATGAGTCTAGAGCCAGGCGTGGTGATGCCGCTTGTAATCCAGCATTTGGGAGGCTGAGACAGGAGGATCGTGGTTCACGGACAGCCTCAGCTACTTAATGAGGCCCTTTGCAACTCAATGAGACCCTTTTTCAAAATAAAGAATAAAAAATAGGGCTGGGGGTACAATTCAGAGGTAGAATGTCCGTGGGTTTCATTCCCAGTACCACAAAAAAAAAGAAAGAAAGAAAGAAAAGAAAAAAGAAAAGATAAAGAAAGACTATCCACTTTCTGTAACTGGGTCATGGTGGTTGCATAATCTACATATAACAAGATGACTTAGCAACTGTGGAAAACGGGCACACGTCTCAATGCCAGTTTTGTACTTACACTGGGAAATCTGGAATCTACTATTTTGTAACTTTTTAAAAAACTATAATTCAGAATATACAGATTTTAAAATGACATGTCAAAGTCTCACACACACACACACATACACACATGATTGTGTGTGGTTGTCTTTTTTTTCCAGTCAACAGAAAAAAAATTTGTTAACATCAACATTAGAATGAATAAACCTACCTCTAAAGGTGTGTGTGTGTGTGTGTGTGTGTGTGTGTGTGTGTGTTAGGGATTGAACCAGAGGGACATTCTATCACTAAGATACACCTCCTCCAGGCCTTTTTATTTTTGTTTAAGAACTGGCTTTCTCTAGGCTGCTGCAAGTCTCACAAATCACTGAGGCTGGCCTTAACCTGTGATCCTCCTGTCTCAGCCTCCCAAGTACTGGGTGTCAGGGAATATGGGGATAAAGGAAACACGACTGGATAGACCAGAACAGATGTTATTTGGCTAAAGCCTGGGAGGGGATACTGACCAGAGAAGGGAGTCCACGAGAATCAGGACTCCCCTTCCTTACAGACTAGGGCCTTTTTATGGAAGGAGGCGCGAGTACAGGAGTCGTCGTGTATGCGCTGGTTGACAGGCTAGTAAGCAGTTTAACCCAGAGCCAAGTAATGGTTGGGGGCATGTCTCTATCTTTCATGTCTTTCTTGGGTTCCTTTGTTCTGTCTCCTCCAGCAAGACCTCATAGCCAGGCCTCACAGTCAGACTATCATTAATTAGCAGTGCCCATACTGGGATTACATGGGTGTGCCCCCCCCACACACACCTGGCTTCAAAATACTGTTTTTTATGTGACTTGAAATAATTATATTAATGAACTACTAATTTGCTATAATGTTCATTAGTTTATATTCAACATATAAACTTATTGCCTCTCTCTCTCTCTCTCTCTCTCTCTCTCTCTCTCTCTTCCTCCTTTGGTATTGGGGATTGAATTTAGTGAGGGATTCTACCTCCAACTCTTCATTTTTTATTTCAAAATAGGGTTTAGCCGGGCATGATGGTGCATGCTTGTAATCCCCATGCTTGGGAGGCTGAGACAGGAGGATCACACAGGTTCAAAGCCAGCCTCAGCTACTTAGTGAGGCTCTCAGCAACTTAGTGAGACACTGTTTCCAAATAAAGTATAAAATAGGTCTGGGAGTATAGCCCGGAGGTAGAAAGCCCCTGGGTTTCACCCCCAGTACCACACACACACACACACACATACACACACCAAGAAAAAAAAAAAGAATAAAAAATTGGGCAGGGGTTGTAGCTCGGAGGTCAAATGCCTCTGGGTTCCATCCCAGACCTGTAAAATAAAATAAAATAAAATAAAATAAAATAAAATAAAATAAAATAAAATAAAAAACAGGGTCTAGTTAAGTTGCTGAGGCTGGCCTCAAACTTGTGATCCTTCTATCTCAGCCTCCCAAATACTAGGATTACAGGTGTGTGCCACTATGCCTAACCCTTTTCTCTCTTACATCCAATCATACTTATTAGCTTCATACTTACCCTTCCAGTTTTACTTGAAAAATATGTATGTATGCCTATTACCTGCCTTACTTCCTGTTCTTTTTATAAACTCGCCACAAGACTAGGTAGAATGAAATGTTAAATACAATAAACCTCCTCTACACTGTCCCTACAGTGCTAGTCTCATCTGCCTCTTAGGGTGGTAGGATGGTTATACTCATAGGAGACAAATGCCCCTTAGACTGTAGATTAAAATGGTCACAGGAAATCAGGAAAGCACAAATCATAAAGTAAATAAAAAGTGTAGTTAGTTCTGCCAGGCATGGTGGTGCATGCCTGTAATCCCAGTATTTGGGAGAATGGGACAGGAGGATTGGAGGTTGAGACCAGCCTCAGCAATTTAGAGAGACCCTGTTTCCAAATATATAATAATTTTTTTAAAAAAAAGGGCTGGAGGTTTAGTTCAAGGGTTAGAACAGATATGGGTGCACATACATTTGATCAGTTTCTAAACACACACACACACACACACACACACACACACACACACACACACTTCTTAATTATACAGAATGACTACCTAAATTTCATTCTCTGAGACAAATTCAAAAAAGAAAAGAAAGCCTTCTGTGTATGTATACACACTGGATTCTTCTACCTTCAAACAAAGCGGAGGTTCCCAAATTCCCCTATGTGAACTTACTCTCTAGCCTATCCAGAAAGATCTATAAACTGTTGCTAGGAGGAAAATTTTTTCTCTCCCAACTTGGATTCTAGTGGTTGGGGTTCTGAAAATTAATGAGCAGATTTATATAATAAAGGTTTCTTATACATGCATGTGAGAACACTCTATATGGATTGGCTTTCTGAACAACCATGGTCTCGGGTAGATGTGTATGCCAAGACTTCAGAAGGAAAGTGTAGAAGGTTCCAATAGGCTTAGGTATAATATACCTTTAAATTCCTGCAGAGGTCCCAGGGCTCAGTCCCTCTCTTATTTTCACAGGGGGCTTTCACAGGGGGGTTATGGCAGCTGCATTCTCAGAAAGGCCTGTACTGCTCATCAAAGAGAAGTTTAGATAAGGCTATCCCCTGCAGCTGCTGTTTATTCAGATGGGCTCAGACTAAGCAGTCGTTAGGCTGTTCAGATGTGTTGTTAGTCTTTTTCTGTCCATTTGAACACTGACATGAAGTTTTATAGACAAGGAGCTGGCTCCACTGCTGTGAAGAGAGGCCTCGTGTTAAAGGTCGGACTTAAGAGATCCCTGAAAGGCATGAACACAGATTAGAACCAGGGTGGATAAGCAGAGAAGAACAAATAGGAGCACATAGGTACATGTTCTGCAAACCATTCTCTGACTCCTGGAAACGGGTCAGTCCAGTTAAACAACCATGCCTCATTAATTGGTTGTGGAATGTTGACCTGTTCTCTTCTGTGCTATAGATTGGATATTGCTTCTCCTTTCTTATTTATATTGAAGCCTCTCTGCTTGCCAACAGTTGCACAAGTTCTTCCCTGTTGGGTGGTCAATGTAAGCAGATACAGTTTTCGATCAGTAGGCTATACCAGTAACTTTGGGTTGGTGTACTTTCCCAGGTCAGTGCATATGGCATTAAACACTCATTCCATTACTTTGGAAATGTTTAGAATTGCTTTTCTAGACCCTAAGTTCCCAAACTTGGAAAAAGGGTCCATACCATGGAATGACTTTGAGATACATGGGTGGATTGTCTCTGATGTCTTGTTAGGTGTAACTAGGTGGTATTTATTTATGCATGAAGGATCCCAACTAGCATTTAAGGTGGGATATCTGCTGGAGAAGTGCCAGGTAGCCAAGTCCATGGTGCGCTATTTGGTGGGAGCCTTTGATATACCTGATATACTTTATTGTACATAGAGACCAGGGTTGTTCATGAATAAGGTCAGAGTGGACCTTTGACCTACAATGTTGGGATCAGGCATGTACCATGACTTGTCACTAGTTATGTTAGCATCTGTACATCTCCATGTTCCATGTACCTCTGTCAGGTTATAAAAGCAAAACAGATTGCAAGATAACTGGGAGACAAGACCTTTCACTTGATGTTGGCAGTTCTAGAGACAGATGTCATCACCTAGACAGGTCAATTCAGAATCCTGTCTACCCATTTGTAGTCTTGAATATTGGACAGATCAATCAAGGGTACACCTAAGTTTTTACAGTCACATTTGTGTAGTCTTTAAGCCAGGAACATTGTCTAGCGACCAGAAAACCACTTCTATCACAAAATCTGGCTTGGATTCATATATAACATCTATAGAGAATTTGAAGGTGTCATCTGTAAAATCAAAGCACAGAGTTCAATTACAGTATTACTAAGGTATGTTACCTGGGAAGGTCCAGTGCCATTTTTACTGTTAATGCAAAGAGAAAAAAAAACCACCTCCAATACATCACTTGAGTAGGAATAGACTTAAAGTTCTTGTGCAGATCTCCCAGAGCCACATCACTCTAGCATGGGAGGAAAGCAAGTGATTGTTCTTCTTGTGGATGCCATTCCCTTTCATGCATCCACTGTCCAGAATGGGTCCACCAGGTGCTAGTGTTGGCAGGAACAAACACTAGTTCAGGTTCTTCAGTGTTATCTAGATGTTGATAAAACTAGCAGTCACACTGTTTAGTTAAGATGGCCAGAGTTTGGAAGACTGATGTGAGCACATGTTGGGGTTGTGTGTCAAAAAACAGTAAGGGATGGTTGTAATCCCAGCATTTGAGAGGCTGAGACAGGAGGATCGCAGTTTTGAGGACAACCTCAGTGACTTAGCAAAACTCTCAGTAACTAAGAAAGATCTTGTTTGGAAATAAAAATGGCTGAGAGTATAGCTAAGAGGTAGAATGCCTTGGGATAAATACTGAGTACCAACAAAACAAAACTAAGCCCAGTAAGTGTTAAAACAAGACCGAATTTGGAATGAAACCCATAATGGAAGAACAGAGGAAGAACAGAAAGATTAAGGCAAGCAATTGATAGCTAGTTGAGATTAAATGGAAGCAGTTAGAATTTTGTTTAAATTTCTAAGTCAGAGAGTTTTCCAGTTCAGGGAAGGGATGTTTCAAATAGAAGGAGATGAAATTCTTGGTGTGCGATAAGGGCTAACACTTTCTATTTCATGATGTCACAGGCTCCTGGGCCTGTGAGAAGGCTCCTGAAATTCTCCATTGAGGTGACCCATAGAGGTGGCCTTTCAACTGTTATATGATGATCTGGATTTAGCTGGCCATAGTTAATTTCATTTAGACAGCAGTGTAGGTGCTTAGCAGTACATGGTAAGACCCCACTCGGAGAGGTACCAGTACATGCTTTCTTTAATAAACTTGTATGTAGATTTGATCACCTAGTTGAAAGAAGTGGCATTGAATTTATGGTTCAATTATAACAATTCTTGTATATAATGAGTCATAGTATTATATTATTCACTCAAGTCACTGTATTGCTCACTAGAAATGAAAGGTTTAGAGTGGATAGTAGATATCGGCAACTAATAAATACTTAAATGAGTCAATCCTCCTATTTAGAGTAAGGGACAGTAGAGTTTAGTAAAGTCTAGTTTCTAAACAGATTTTTTTCTCCCTAGAGATTTTTTATGTCTCGATTTTTGTTTCACTTGCTCTGAGAATTAAGGAGAATAAGGTGTACAAAGCTTTAATGACTATTCCAGAATTTTTGCAAACAAATGATTTATTTCTCTTGTCAAGTGGATTCCTTTTTCTGATTCAATTCATAAGGGAATGCCAAAATAAGGAATAATCTCAGGCATTAGATTGCCAATGATTAGCCTGTCTAGTTGGACAGCACAATCCATCCACTAAATATGCAGTGAGAATATCCTGCGACTTTAAGTAAATCTAAAATCCATACTGAGTGCCATATAGGACAGTGTGGGTCTTGGGATGACTCCCTGAAATATCCTGGTAACCTCCAGATTTTTGGTGATATTTACAATACATACATCAAGAAGTAATTTGATCAGAAATGCTGTGGATGTCAGGGAAGCACCAACCATCTTTTAGATGTTTTATTCCATTTGCATTAAACATATATTGTTTTTTTTTTATGAATCACAAGTCATCTTTACTGAAGAATTTAAAAACTTAATGAAAAGAGGATGGGGGGAACTATTTCATGTATAAGAAAACTGATGGTATAGCTTAACAAACTATTTTACATGTAAGAAAGAACGTAAGGTTTTTTTTTAAAGAAAAATACAGATTTCAAATGTATCTTCAATACCTGCCAAATTTCAAATATGACTGAAACATATATAAATTAAATAAAGAAATATTTGAGTACACAAATCTACATAGTAAAACCAAAAACTAAACGGTTGATTAAAGATATCTATTAACTTCTTGTATGTAACCTTAAACAGTTAGCACAGCATAAGAAAAATCAACTGATTGGAAGTAAATTTGAGGCACGTTTATTTTGGACTCCAAATGCCTTTGTAGAAAAATCAAAAGAAGCATAATGAAAAAAAAACTAAATGAAAATCTTTATGTAATGATCCCCATGTTCCTACCCCTTTTCCTAGCATTGTTGTTCCGGTCCATCAATCCTGAGTACTCTCACTTTTGATTTATAATGATATTCCTTCAAATATAATTTCATAGAAGAAGGAATAGGAAGGGTATCGATGCCATCATAAGTTGTACAATTACAAATAATCATTCTGCAAATATGCTGCAGGGAAAAAGGGAAAGTCCAAATTAAAGGAGTGGATAAAAGTGGTTCAAAGAACATACAGGCGCTTGGGTCCTTATAATGTTCCAGGAGTCCAGTAACATCAGGAGA
Source organism: Muscardinus avellanarius (assembly GCF_963383645.1). Lineage (NCBI taxonomy): Eukaryota > Metazoa > Chordata > Mammalia > Rodentia > Gliridae > Muscardinus > Muscardinus avellanarius. Next base: position 96,950,007 of record NC_137791.1, on the reverse strand, counting down.
ATGGAAGACACAAGGATCATGTGCATCAAAGCTAAAGTTGTGATTCCACTGTTCGATTCTACCATGAAGAGAACGACTATAGTGTCTAAAAGTAACAGAGAATAAAGAGTCTTCTTGGGCTGAGTCTTGGAGTAAAAAGGTCCCTTCTGGTTTTCCTTCTAGTAGAGCTTCAGCTGCATATTTGTCCATAACTCCCCAGTAGCACGGCTTGTTATTGATCTGAAGGAGGTCTGGTACAAGACAGTGGACATAATCAATCTGGGTGTGGTACTTAGGAGGTGTTTCCAACTGTATGGTTTCATCATTCATTTCCCATTTAGGTTTGTTTCTCTTTCTGGAACTTGTGCAAAGTGTTATAATTTCATCATCTGAATCCATATCGCTATCTTCTATACTGTTATTTGAAACCAGGTTCATCACAGAGCCAGTCATGGGTCCACGTCTACAGGAAGCACTGTTGGTAGTTATAACACGGGGCTGCACGCTGGTATGTGACACACAGTTTACATCTTCTGTGTTCCTTCTGTGTTTCAGTTGACCATCCCTCAATTCACTCTGTGACAAGTCTGTGCTTATCCATTCATCTGACTTGGGAGTCAGAGGTGCAGTATGTTGTTTAATAAAATGCCATCTAAAAGCTAAATCTGATCAAGGCAGGAAAGGACACTTATCTAACATGAGTTCACTGATGTGAATTTTTCTTTTAGATGGAAGCCCTGAGGAGGGCCGACTACTACAATTCCTTATTGGGAAACACTGCCCCACAGCATCTTGTAGTTTCTGTTTAAGTGATTGGCCTAAAAATCTATGCCCACAGGAATGATCTAAGTCCAGCTCGATGGATGAACAGCTGTGCTTCCTTTCTTGGGTTCTTAAAGAAATTTCGTTTTTCTCTATAGCATCCACTATTTCAGCATCTGAACAACTCTCACTCTTTTTGGACCAAGATAACTTCTTTCCACTTCACATGTAACCATCCTTTCAGTCAGCACTTCTACTCTGACTAGTTTTAGGCCTTATGTCTACATTTTTACTTTTATTTTCACTACTTTCTGCCATTTTAGGAAATTATCCACAAATTCCAGTATTATAAATACTGCTCTTTCAGTTTTTCAGATAGTAAATTCCTTCTGGATGAATCTAGGGTTGGGGGGTGTATGCATCTCTGCGGTAGAATGCTTGTCTAGAGTGCTTGAGGCCATGGCTATTTATTTTTTAAAAAAGGGCAAAAAATATCACTTCTGAGAGGCTGCTTTGGCTTCTAATCCAATAATTAATTTTTTATACAGGGAGCTATGTTACATTTCCCTGCCGGAGCACAGCTTTGCTGGCGCCGTCCTGAGAGTAAGCGCCGCCATCACCATCGCCATCACAGCCATGGCCCGCTGAAGCGAAGAAAGAAGTCCCCGCCGCTCCTGCACGGCGTGCAGACCACATTAAACATATATTGTAAATATTTTAAATTTATATGTATATTATTGTTTTGACACATTAGAAAACCTTTTTGGCTAGAAAGAGACTGGCCAACTTGAGGATGCTGGTTCTTGAAGATAACAAAGGGCTCAGCCAGAACACCATCCTTAATATATACAAATTAACCAATTCAGAGCCATATCTCATTCATATGGTCCATACATTCCAGGACTCAGTATTCCTTTGCTTTCATCATCCCAGGGGCAGGTGCTAGGTAACTGGGGATCATCCCTGCTGCCTAAAGCCTGCTGAAATTATTCAAATCATCCAGTCCTAAACCTTTCCCCTACTCTGATCTTTTGCTTCCTGACCACCTCATCTTTCCCATGTGATCCTTTGTGATATGACTTGACTCATGTGCCAAAGACCTGTGTGTGCAATACACTGAAATAGAGAAGCGCTTTTTTTTTTTTTTAAGGAGAAATAGCTTTATGTTGGAGATGGTAGGAGCTGCTAAACCATGCTGGAAATTATAAACCATGTAAAAAAAAGTCTTCATAAATGATACTCATTAATACTGTGTTACATAAATGCATAACAATAAAGTTGATGTTCAAGACCAGCCTGCATTCAGGTGAGCATATTACATACTAATGCTAATCTTCATCACATTTTTTGGGGGGTACTGGGGATTAAACCCAGAGGCATTCTACCTCAGAGTTACATCCCTAGCCATTTATTTTGTTTTAAAACAGGATCTTACTAGGCTGCTGCTGTCTTGCTAAATTGCTGAGACTGACCCTGAACTTGCAGTCTCCTGTTTTAGCATTCTAAGCACTGGACTTACAGGTGTGCACCATCATGCTTGGCTGGCTCTGTACTCCTTTAACTTTTTCATATAGATTATCTCACTTAATCTTCTCACTTCTCTACCCAGGAGGGATGATAAACTCCTCGTTTTTCACCAGGGGATCCATGTATCCCTAATATTTTGTGAGACTATTGGATTCCTCAGTCTAAGAGTATAGATGCCCAGTGAACATATCAGACACTCTAAGCACATCCAGTAAGCAATGTTGCAGCTAGTGACTCCAGTTCCAGCCTAACGCTTGCACACTTGTGTATACAAACACACAGATTTATGAAATCTACAATGGCAAGATGGTAGACACAGGACCGTAACATGGAATTTTAATATCTGTAATCTTTAAGGTGCTTTTCCTTAAAAGTGATTGTGAGATGAAATTTAGAATCCTTTAAAACTCAGAATTACATGAAAGCAATAATATTAAAAGTTGTGGATTGACCTTTTGAACCTAAATAAGAGATTCCTCTCTCAAAGCACAATATATATATATATATATATATATATATATATATATATATATATCATATAACACACACACACACACACACACACACACACACACATATATATATATATATATATATATATAATTTTTTTTTAGTACTAGTGTTATTGTTTGGGGTGAGAGTTACCACTGTTTGGGGGAACTGTCGCTGGGGACAAATTAACCAATTCAGAGCCATATCTCATTCATATGGTCCATACATTCCAGGACTCAGTATTCCTTTGCTTTCATCATCCCAGGGGCAGGTGCTAGGTAACTGGGGAGCCTAACGGCTCCCAGAAACAATTCCCATAAAACCGCAGGTTCTTGTCCTGAGCTAAGGATAAATACACAATAGCCCGGACTCTTGCTGAAGACTTAAATGAGTTTTATTAAAAAGATAGAAATACAGAAGACAGTTACAGCCTCATGCTACCCAGGGATAGCATGAGGGGGTGCCCCGAATGAAGTCACCAAACCACAAAACACGGAACAGCCTTTATAGACATAAGGCCCTTCATCTTTCTCTCCTACATACTTCTATGACATAGGTAAAGTCCATCCCCTTAATTTTCCTGCCTAACTTTTGGTCTACACCCAGGTTTCTTTGTTTAAACCAGAATGATTCATAGATCAAGGGCCATGTGATATCTGTTCTCCTTGTGAAGGTTAGTCCTCTCCTCCCATCTTCTTGGGGAATATGCAAACCTCTCTTTAGAATGTGGAAGTCCTAAGGTCTAACTCCCCTATGGACTTGCTAATTACTTTTTTTTTTTTTTTTTTTTTAGTGGCACTGGGGTTCCTGGAAACCCTTCTACCTCTGGGCTACACTCCCAGACCTATTTTCATATTTTTATTTGGAAACAGGGTCTCTTAAGCCAGTGCGGCTGGCTTCGAACCTGCGCGATCCTCCTGTCTCCGCCTTCCAAGCCCTAGGATTACAAGCGTGCGCCACCACGCCTGGCTAATTACTTTTAGCTAGGTTTTGCTCTTTCCTCTTACAACTCTAAGCTTCTTCTTCTGTAACCCAATTTTTGAAATATATTTATTAATAAGCAGAACTTCTTTCTCAAATCTTCCTAGGCCATTCCCAATACTGGTATACTAGGGATGGAATCCAGGGGTATTCTACCTCTGAGCTACACCCCCAGCCCTATTTTTTATTCTTTATTTTGAAATAGGGTCTCCCTGAGTTGCAAAGGGCCTCACTAAGTAGCTGAACTGTCTGAGAATCATGATCCTCCTGTCTCAGCCTCCCAGATGCTGAGATTACAAGCATGCGCCACTATGCCTGGTTGATCATTTTATTATATTGTTGTGTGTGTTGGTGGAGGTGCTAGGGTTTGAACACATGGGCATTGTATCTCTGAGCTACACTCCCAGCCCTATTTTTAATTTTGAAACAGGATCTCACTAAGTTGCAAAGTGTGGACACTGTGAAGTCTTGCTGGAGGAAACCAAGGACAAAGAGATGAAAGAAATGATGCAAAAGAAGAGAAAAACACCCCTAAATATCCCCCTGATCACAGGCTATAAATTTACCAAACCTGACTCGATGTCAAGCCAACCAGTTGGTGGGATATATAACTATTCCTGTACTCCCTTCCTTCCTAAACCCCATAAAAAGCCCCAGGTCTGTCAAGAAGCAGGCTTGTGACTCTAATGGATTCTTTCCCTGGTCAGTTGCTCCCTTCCAGGTCTTATCTCAAATAAAGCCTGTTCCTTGCTGTCTAACTGTGTTCCTTTTTGTCCCTATAATTCCTAGCATTTGGTACTGAGACCCAGGAGGGGGTCAGTGGCTAAGTCTAATGACCTGGGAAGTGACAAGAAGTCGCACTCACCTCATGCTGGGTGCAGGCCAGCTTGTCCTGCTATATCCCATATCCTGAGAGATTTCTGGCTGGCCACCCTCCAGGAGACCAGCTCTTCTTCTCACCTGTCTCCCCCCCTCGTTTCTTCTCTCCTGAGTCCAGCCAAAAGGATCACAAGGGAATGGGACAAAATCCCAGCAGGAGTGCGACTGCAACACTGGGGGTTAGGCTCACTCCCCTGAGTGGCCCTCTGGGTGTTCTGGTTAGCCAACTCATCCCCTCCTCCTCCCTCCTACACACAGTGTCACCATTGGAACGTCCTTTGCCTATCCAGGTTCCTGCATTCAACATTAATCATTAATTTGGGTCCCAAAAAGGCCCTGAAAAATATCCCTCTTCCCCAAGCCTGGGATTCCTAGCTCTTGGAGATTTCTATTGCAAAATAGAAACTGAACATCTGGCTTCCTGTTTCTGTCCTCGCCCATCCACCAGGCATGTAATTCAAACTCTGGACACCATCACATAGGACTCTTTGTGAAGGCCCCATTTTGCGGCATCTGTCCTGCCATCCCATGGATTCCCAGATTTCAAAAATTTCTCCAGAGTACCCTTTGGCATGCCTTTAAAATATCCTTCCACTTTAAGACTGAAGAGGGAGCCGGGCATGGTGGCGCACGCTTGTAATCCCCACGCTTGGGAGGCAGAGACAGGAGGATGGCGCAGGTTCAAAGCCAGCCGCACGCGCTGGCTTAGGAGACCCTGTTTCCAAATAAAAATGTAAAAATAGGTCTGGGAGTGTAGTCCGGAGGTAGAAAGGCTTCCAGGAACCCCAGTACCACACACACACACACACACACACACACACACACACACACACACAAAAGACTGAAGGGGGAGCCTAAACTTTAATGCCTTATTTATTTATTTATTTATTTTTGGTGGTACTGGGGGTGGAACCCAGAGGCGTTCTACCTCCGGGCTATACTCCCAGACCTTTTTTATATTTTATTTGGAAACAGGGTCTCACTAAGTTGCTGAGAGCCTCACTAAGTAGCTGAGGCTGGCTTCAAACCCGTGCGATCCTCCTGTCTCAGCCTCCCATGCGCGGGGATTACAAGCATGCGCCACCACGCCCGGCTAATGCCTTATTTTTTATTGTAACACAGCCTGGCCTCAATATAAAGTAGGCAACGAGAGCCAGTGACCTGTCTGAAAATGGCACATTCAGCCTCCGAAGATCCTACTTAGGTAACTTCAATGCCCAAACAGCAAGTGATAGGAGGTCCTGTATCGTCTAGCCTTTTTCCTCTCTTCTCCAAGTTAAAAAAAAAAAAAAAAAAGCCTCTCCCCATCCCTTTGATCTGACTGCTGGGCCCTTTCACCTGCTCACATTTGATCCTTATCCCAAAGACAGCACAAGCCACAGTTGGGCCTACTCATGCGACCTCCTGCAGCTGGTCGATTGGTTGGTCAATCTGGCGGTGCAAAGCCACTTTGAGCTCCTCAGGGCTGGACGGGCTGGACACTGCTGGAGTTCTCCCTTGGGAGCTGCACTTGGAGCCCACACTCACAGGTGGAGCTGCTTCAGTCTTCTGATGCCACCACCACCCGATCCTCCTTCGACCATGGTGTCAGCCCTTCCCATTCCCAGTCTACTCCGCAAGCCATCCACCCACCACCATGGGGACTCCATGACCCCTATTTTTCTACAAATTCTTCCCCTGTGCACAACATTGATCCCGCCACCTCTGCCCTGCTGCCCCAGACTTGCACCCACACCACCCAAATCCCTCCCTACCCTCTGACTATAATGGTAACTTACATCTCCGTCTCTAGCTCTTGTTGCAGAATTGTCAGCTACTTTGTTGGCCATTCCCAGATTAATGGTAGGTGCTCATTTTCAAATAAATCAGCTGGCCTACCCAAGCACCTAAACTATTAATGACAGCCTCAGCTTTAGAAGCCATCAGTGAAGAACTAGTCGAGGTGTGTCAGGCAACTCTTGAAAACAGGGCAACAATTAATTACCTGCTCCTACTCTATCACCTTGGATATCAGGAAGTTTCCTGAAATGTGTCATTTTAATGTTGCTGGTCATTCACAAAAGATAACTAGTTTAATATATGATATGCAAAAACAACTAGACCATATTCACCAATCACAAGGAATCTTTGGATATGGTTCCTCCTGGGTAGCACGGCTCCTCCCCTTTCTAACTCCTTTACTCATTTTCCTCCTCATCCTATTCTTTGGGCCATGCATAATCAACCTGGTTATGGTACAAATTCAAAAAATCACTAACTGCTCTATTAATGAGCTTCTTCTCTTACAGTCCAGAGGCTAATACATCCTCCTTGTGAACACGCCGGGCCTCTAAGGTCCTCACAATGTCTGCAGCACAGCTTCTCACCCTAGATCTACCTCCATTCCATTGTCAAGCAGGAAGCAGCTCAAACAAAAGCAGTGCCCTGTTTCCCAGTATAAATATTATAAAGCCTCTAGAATATGGGCACTGTGAGGTCGGAGGAGACCAAGAACAATGAGACTCAAGAAATGGCATGGAAGCAGAGAAAAATGGCTCTAACCATTCCTTGCCCCCAGCCTATAAATTTACCAAATCTGGCTTGGTGTCACACCCACCAATCAGAAGGATACGTAACCGTTCCTCTTCTCCTAAACCCCATAAAAGTTCTCAATTCTGTAAGGAATTTGGCCTGTGAATCTCATGGGTTCTTTTCCTAGCTAGTTGCTTCCTTCCAGTTTTTAGCCCAAATAAAGCCTGTTCCTTGCTGTCGATCTGTGTTCCCTTTTGTCCTGACAATTCCCGACACAAAGGGCATTGCTTTGTTGAGGCTGGCCTCACATCTGTGATTCTTCTGTCTTAGCCTCCCAAGTACTGGGATTATAGGTGTGTGCCACCATACCTGGCTTATATTGAACTTTAAATATTGCTTTTCTACTGGGCATGGTAGCGAACATCTGTAATCGTAGTACTTGAGAGTTTGAGATAGGAGGATCAAAGGTTTGATGACAGCCTCAGTGAGTAGTGAGACTCCCATCATCTGAGTGAGACCCTATTTCCAAATAAATAATAAAGTAGGACTAGGGGTACAACTCAGGGTTCATCCAGGGCTCACCCCAGGGATCAATCCCAGTATCACACAAACACACACAAGTTTCCTTAAAACAGTTACTCATTATCCATTATGCTTGCATGCAATGTATTTCATGAGGCCACTATATAATTCACATTTGGTTGGTCACTTAAACTAATAAGCACGAAGCATCCAATTGAAAGTACAACTGAAGTGAACTACTTCATTCTCTTAAAAAAACTGAGAAAAGAGATAGACCTGATTCTTCTGTAACATGATTTTAATAAGACTGTTTGAGCTAAGTGCTGTTCTACATCAAAAGGGACACAAATCCCTTGAGTTTCTATTTCTGGCTCTACCACAGGCTCTGCTGTTATACCAAGAGCAAGATGGAACCTGTTACTTTCCTTCCAACCACAGAATGTAGGCCACGCTTTTAGCCTTTTTCAAAGGAGTCGCAGGATTAATGAGCGCCCCGAATGACCTTGACCTGCTTTGTAACTGCAAATGCATCTCAACTGGCATATTTTCACAAGAAATAAAAATCCACTAGTGTTTTTTTTTTTTGCACAGTTAATAGAGGCTAAACCTTTAAAATCTGGAATGTGTAGTTGATCTGCAGCTCTTTAAAATTCCAGTTTCTAAGTCTAAACAAAAAGAGAATAAGATAAATCTTTCAAGTGATAATCAAAACAGTAAGAAGGAAGTGAAAATATTGCCCTATAAACCGAAGTCTCTTTTCCTTTCTTTCTTTCTTTCTTTCTTTCTTTCTTTCTTTCTTGCTTTCTTGCTTTCTTGCTTTCTTGCTTTCTTGCTTTCTTGCTTTCTTGCTTTCTTGCTTTCTTGCTTTCTCATTTTCATTCCTTCTTTTTTCTTTCTTTTTTGAAAGGCACTCTTTATTTTCAGTAAAATTAATAGTAATATCTAAAACACATTATTAATTCTTATGTCGAATGACGCTGAATTCCTGGGAAATACAATGTCAAAAGTAAATTGCTGACTGCGTGTGGTGGTGCACACTTGTAATCCCAGTACTTGGGAGGTTGAAACAAGAAGAATCACAGGTTTGAGGTCAGCATCAGCAACTTAACGAGGCACTTTGCAACTTAATGAGATCCCGTTCCAAAATAAATTGTAAATATGACTGGAGATGTAGCTTTGAGATAGAACACCCCTGGTTCAATTCATAGTAACACACACGAAAGAAAGAAAGAAAGAAAGAAAGAAAGAAAGAAAGAAAGAAAGAAAGTAAGTTTCTGGGCTGGAGATACAGCTCAGCGGTAAAACACTTGCTTAGCATGCACCAAACACTGGTTTCAAACTCCAGCGCCACACACACACACACACACACACACACACACACACACACCAGGAAATCACCATGTGTATGGGAATTTACATGGAAGACCATCTGAGAAGATTATGGTTGTGCATTTTCGAATAAGTTGATCATTCGAAGGTCTTTCTATGGCTCCCAATACTGAGCCAGAAGTAGTGGCACATGACTGCAATACCAGTACTTAAGAGGCTGAGTCAGGAGGATCACAGATTCAAGGCCTCTCCTGAAAACTTAGCAAAACTTTCAGCAACTTAGCAAGAACCTGTTTCAAAATAAAAAAGGGCTAGAGGTGTAGCTCAGAGGTAGGATGCCCCTGGGTCTAATCCTCAGAAACAAATGAACAGACCCCATACTGATGCTGAGGGACATAAATTGATGGCACAAGAAGAGAGAAAACCTTTTTTTAAAATCATATTGGAGATTGAACCCAGGAGGAGCTCACATATACTACACAAGTGTTCTACCACTGAGCTATACCCCCAGCCCAATAAATACCCAACCACCACAACCCTGCAGTACTGGGGATTGAACCTAGAGGCATTCTATCTTTGAGCTACACCCCCAAACCTTTTTATTTTTAAAATTTATTATTATTATTATTATTATTATTATTATTATTAATTGTGGTGCTGGGGATGGAACACAGGGGCTTCCTACCTCCGGGCTATACCACCAGACCTATTTTTATATATTTTTTTGAAACAGGGTCTCACTAGGTTGCTGAGAGCCTCACTAAGTAGCTGAGGCTGGCTTTGAACCTGTGCCATCCTCCTGTCTCAGCCTCCCAAGCGCTGGGATTACAAGTGTGTGCCACCACACCCAGCTTTATTGTTTATTTGAAACAAGGCCTTGCTCAGTTTCTGAGAGTCCTGCTAAGTGCCTGCGGTTGCCCTTAAACCTCTGATCCTCCTGTCTCAGTCCCCTAAATATTGAAATTATAGCTACTGTGTCTGGCTCTACTTTCCCTGATTTCTTGGAGCTTTTCACATCATAAGCTGCAGCTGCCCTTCCCTGCTTCAGTTGCCTGCCCTGCCCCTGGTTGTTCTTCACCCTTTTTAGACTCTTGAGGATTTGCTTTTGCCCACTTGGTGAAGTGTGTTCTGCACATCCCCTCGTGCACTTAATCAGACAATAGGTACTTAGTGAGCACTGACTGTGTGCTGGATGCTGGGTTGGGTGCCTGGGATACAAAGATGATTCATCCAGGGCCCTGAAACTCAGAGAGCTCTTGAGTGATGACTGTCCAGTAAACGAGGCAGCCAACATAGCATCGGGCATCACGCCAGCCTGGCAGAACTTGCCGGGGCAACACTGCCTTCCCTGGGCTTCTGTGTCCCAGAAGAACATTGATTTATGAAGATGAAATTGAGAATCGTGACCAAATCTAGACTCAGACCAAAGGCTTTTAAAGCTGACCATGTTTCTGGGAGAGAAGAGCTAGATGTAGGCTGCAGAAAGGAAAAAGAGTTCTGTAGACATTACAGAAAATGCTAGAAGTTTAGATCACTGAATTTAGAAACATCATTCATACAGCTTTTGGAGGGGACTTATTGGCACCTTTTAAAGTTAGTCATAGAGAACCAGAGGTAAGGGGAAAAACAGTCAATCACCTAAAATTTCTTATAACATCAGGAAAAAAATGTGTAATATGTATGCTGTAGGCTCTAGAGGATGTTTTTGGCTTCCTAACATGTTTTCATCATCACAAGGCATGCACTTGTACAGACAAGTCGAGGAAAAAGCCTGATTGACGTTAATCTCAAATGTAGTGCTGGGAAGGTGTTTTTGTTTGGTTGTCTTTGAAGTGAAGATCAGAGGTGATTCTTTGTCACCCACCAAACTTTGATGTTTCCTACAGACTGCTCACAGCCAGGAAGTAAAGATCAGCATACACCTGCAACATCCAGGATTGTTTTATGATTAGGTAGGAAATTTGTTAAGGAGAACATAATTTGTTACTGCTCAGTGGTAACTTTGAAATGTTCCCCAGACACCCTAGAGGGAAAGCTCGCTCCAGAACAGAAGCATCAACCTTCATTAGCAAAGTCAATTTAAAAACCTGTTTAACTGACTGCGCACAAATGCATCCAAGTGGCAAAGAAGGATTTGCTTTCCAGGGAGGGAATCAAGATGTGAGTCTTACTTCGAGGCGGGCTGGACTAAGCCTGGGATCTGGGAGGTGGACAGGCTCAGCTTTAAACCCTGGTTCTGTCCTTCCCTAGCTGTGTGCCCTCAAACAAATTATATCCTCTCAAGGTTCTTCATAAACAAAATGAAGATAATAAGATTGCTGTTAATATTGAATGCGATTACAACCCTCACAATAGCTATCTTATGGAACTAGCCTTGGTGTCCCATCAACAGATGAATGGATTTTAAAAAATGTAGCTGGGCGTGGTGGCGCATGCTTGTAATCCCCGCGCTTGGGAGGCTGAGACAGGAGGATCGCGCTGGTTCGGAGTCAGCCTTGCTGGCTTAAGAGACCCTGTTTCCAAATTAAAAAAAAAAAAAATAGGTCTGGGAGTGTAGCCCGGAGGTAGAAGGGCTTCCAGGAACCCCAGTACCACCAAAAAAAAAAAAAAAATGTGGTATATACACAGTGGAATTTTACTCAGCCAAAAAGAAGAACAAAATCACGTCATTGGTAGCAAAATGGATGGCACTAGAGAATATTATGCTGAGTGAGAATAGCTCGTCTCAGAAAGTCAAGGGTCATATGTTTTCTCTCATATGTGGAAGCTGAAGAAAAAGTAGGAGGACAAAAGGGACATAGATGAGGAGAAACGAGCAGAATAGTGGAAGAGGATTTGGGGAGGAGGTGGGGAGGGGAAAATGAGGACTGAGGAAGCAGACAACTCAAATAAAGCTACATGCATACAGGAAGTTTTCACTACTAATCTCATTAACATGTCTGCGGAGAGAGGAAAGGGGGGGGGATCAGAAACAAAGAGAGAAATGGACCAAGTGCTGTGTGCACGTATGTTTGTATTGCTTTGAATTTCACTATGATGTATAATTACAGTGCCTCAATAAAACTGAAAAATTTAGCCAGGTGTGGTGGCTGGGGATATAGCCCAGAGGTAGAAGGTCCCTGGGTTCCATCCCTAGTGCCCTCTTACCCAAAAGTGTAAAAATTTAAGTACAATTACACATTTAAAGTGTCTAGTATATAAGTAGATGGCTAAAATGGTAGATATGTTGATATTGAGCAAAATAGTCACTCCAAAAAAAAAAATTTACTCTGAAGTTTCAAATGATATGGCATGCGCTTTAAATGTACAAAAATATTCCAATGTCTTCCTTGCCCATATCTTCCTGGTATGATATTAGCTTCTGTCCTTCTTGATTGATATAAAAGGCCAAAGAAAATGGAGCAAACTCATCAAAGGATACAGATGAGATATGGCAGAGAACCTGAGGAACAAACCTGGGTATTCTATACATGCCTACAATTATTCTATATGTTATATTAATAAATGCATGGGTAATCTGTGATTATTACCAGCTCTCTTTGACTAATACTACCCTGTCCTTAACTTATAACCTGAAAGGTGCCACTTTCATCTCCATTTACTGATTTAATTTAATCAGCAGAATTGTCCTCCAACCTATGAAAAAATTCTATCATGTCGTGAAGATTTAAAAGAAAAGAATGGGAGATTGAGAAAGGAGGGAAATTCCTGCCTGACCCACTTGGACAACCAAAGCCACATACCCATCCATACATGCATCTATCCACTCATCCACCCATCCATTCATTCATCCACTCACCCATCTGTGGACCCACCTATCCATTACCACGCGCTGAGGAGTGAGGACATATGTTAGGCACATACCTAGCCTCATACAGTTTACCCCCTATTTGCCAGCTAGATTACCTTTACATCAGATGAGCAAAAGAAGAATATTCCATTCCAAATATATGCCTATTCTAAAAAAAAAAGTGCACATAAATAAAGAAAAGCATAATCACTTTTCATCTATTTCCTTAAGCTTCTCACCATTAACATTCTGATGCATTTCCTTAAGGTCTTACTCTGTTGGTGTATGTGTCTAACAAGAGTGAAATAATGCAACACACATTATTTATTTATTTATTTTTGTCGGTACAGTCTCACATCATAATATGGATCATGTTGACAATGGCGTATATTCACATAGTACTTGGTGCCCCCACCCCTGCTTCCTGCTTTCCCTCCCTCCCAAAACTGAGTGTCCAGGTTAACAATGTTGTATTCACATCACATAGTCTCATGTAGCTTTTCCTTAATGAACCTCAGCCTTCTTCTTCCCCTACCCTTCCTTCCTGGCTTTGCTGAGGTTTCCCTTCCATTATCCGGAGTCCCTCTGGTATCCCTAACACTCCCTAGTTTGGGCATATTAGAGAAAACCTATGTCCGTTCTCTTTCTGTGCTTGGCTGATCTCACTTAACATAATGTTCTCCAGCTCTTTCCATCTTCTTACAAGTGACATAATTTTGTTCTTCTTTATTGCTGAGTAAAATTCCATCGGCAATACATAATTTGTTCAATCATGGGACATTTTCTATTAAAAAATTTTAAGCAGGGTGCAGGGGTCCATGCCTCTAATCCCAGTAACTTGGGAGGCTAAGACAGGAGGATTGCAGGCTTGCAGCCTGCCTCAGTAACTTAGTGAGACCTTTAGTAATTTAGTGAGACCCTGCTTAAAAATTAAAAATAAAATAGGGCTGAAGGTATAGCTTAGAGGTAGACTGCTCCTGGGTCAATCCCCAGCACCGCATACTTACATACACACAAATAATAAAAATAAATAAATAAATAAATAAATAAATAAATAAATAAATAGGGCTAGAGGGTGGAGGCCAGGGATAGAATGCTCCTGGGTTCCATCAACATACTACAAAACAAAACAAAGCCACTTCCAGTGGTCTATGGTCCATACAATTAATTTTTTCCTAAATCTTTAGATTGTTTTCTCCTTATATTTTGCTATTGAAATTAATACTACAATGACATCTTTAAATAAAAAATCATACCCAAATCTCCACTCATAGGATAGATTTTTAGATGTGTAAATTTCTGGATCAATGGATATGGAAGTTTTGTAGTTTTGCCAAAAAGCTAGATAATTTAAGGAATAGTTCAGTTCAGTGATTAGTCACACTTGGCCAAAAGATGGTGTCTCTTCACAGGCCAGTGTTTGAAGTTACAAGTTTTGGTACTGGGGATTGAACCCAGAGGCATTCTTCCTCTGAACTACATCCCCAGCCCTTTTTCTATTTTTCTTTGTTTGTTTGTTTTAAAAAAGAGTGTTGCTGAGTGAGGCTGGTCTTAAACTTCCAATCCTCCTATCTTGGCCTCCCAAGGACTGGGATTACAGGCATGTGCCACTGCATCTGACTAAATATTTCGTGTGTGTGTGTGTGTGTGTGTGTGTGTGTGTGTGTGTATGATACTGAGGATTGAACCCAGGGCATTCTATCTCTGAGCTACATATCCAGCCCTATTTTTATTTATTTGTTTATTTATTTATTTGTTTATTTACTTGTTTATTTATTTTAGTGGCACTGAGGGTGGAACCCAGAGGTTTTCTACCTCCGGGCTATACTCCCAGACCTATTTTATATTTTATTTGGAAACAGGGTCTCACTAAGTTGCTGAGTTCTTCATTAAGTAGCTGAGGCTGGCTTCAAACCTGTGTTATCCTCCTGTCTCAGCCTCAGAAGCACGGGGATTAAAAGCGTGCGCCACCATGCCTGGCTTTTTATTTTTATTTTGAAACAGAGTCTCACTAGGTTGGTGAGAGTCTCACCACGAATATAACTTTTTGTGTGTGTGTGTGTCTGGGGATGGAACCCAGGGGCATTTGACCTTCGAGCTACACCCCTGCCCTATTTTTTATTCTTTATTTTGAAACAGGATCTCACTAAGTTCCGGAGGGCCTAAGTAGCTTGAGGCTGTCCGTGAACCGCGATTCTTTGGTCTCAGCCTCCCGAATGGTGGGATTACAAGCGTGCGCCACCACGCTCGGCTATGAATATTACTTTTTAAAGGCGATGTTATGAAGCGGGTATGGTGGTACATGCCTGTAATATCAGTACTTGGGAGGTTGAGAAAGGAGGATTGCAAGTTCAAAAATAGCTTCAGTAGTAAGTAGTGAGACTTTCCAACCTACTGAGACACTGTTTTGAAAAATAAAAATAAAAATAAATAGGCTGGAGGTAGAATAGCTTGGAGGTAGAATGCTCCTGAGTTCAATTACCAGCACCAAACCAAACCGAACAAAATAAAAGTGATGGTCTGGCCTGCATTGTGTCTTCCCCATGTTTGTTTGTTTGTTTGTTTGTTTGTTTTTTGGTGGTACTGGGGTTCCTGGAAGCCCTTCTACCTCCGGGCTACACTCCCAGACCTATTTTATATTTTTGAAACAGGGTCTCTTACGCCAGCGCGGCTGGCTTCGAACCTGCGCGATCCTCCTGTCTCCGCCTCCCAAGCGCGGGGATTACAAGCGTGCGCCACCACGCCCGGCGTTCTTCCCCATGTTTTTATATTGAATCCTTGAACTCCAGTGTTACTGCATATGGAGACAGGGCCTTTAAAGAAGTAAATTCGGTTACAAGAGGCCATTAGAGTGGGGCCCTAAGCGATGTGACTGGGAAGAAGAAACTCGGGATGTGCAAAGACACAAACAAGGCCATGTGTGGGACAGCGAGAACATGGCTGTGTGCAAGCCAGAGAGGCCTCAGGGAGCTGCCAATACCTGAGCTGGATTCAGCCTCCCAAACTGAGAGGATAGACAAGCCACTCTGTCTGTGGTATTCTTTTATGGCAGGCTTAGTAAACTAATATGGATGGGTAAACAATTGGATCTGCATCGCTTTTTACTTAGTCATTTCCCCTCACTGAATTGAAATGCTGTTTCATTGTGCATAAATTCATATATGCTCGGAGACCCATTAATGGATTTTCTGGTCTACTCCTCTGTTTGTCGTCGTGCCTGTACCATTTGATTGGTTTCATGGCTTGCTCTGGTATTTGGCAAGGCAAATCCCCTCTCTCTGTTCTTTCTTTCCTCCCTCCATGGATTATTCTTTGGAATGTATCATTTTCCTAGGTAAAATATGCACATAATTTGAAAGGCCCAGTAGCCCAGTAAAACTTCTAACAAAAATAGAAGCTCCTTTCCTCCTTCCTACCTTTGCAGTGTGCTGGCCACTGCTTACCAATGGTCCTCTCTCAAAACAAAAAGGAAATGCCCTGATTTATAGTGTTTTCTCTCCACATGGCGTGATACCGCTTGACAGGGAGCAGAGACGGATGCACCCAGCTGGCTCCCACACGGCAGTTGGTCAGCTCCAGCCGGCCAGCACATTCCCAAGCCTCTCTTCTAAGACTTCTTCTTTCCTTCCTCCCTCCCTCC
Source organism: Muscardinus avellanarius (assembly GCF_963383645.1). Taxonomy (NCBI): domain Eukaryota; kingdom Metazoa; phylum Chordata; class Mammalia; order Rodentia; family Gliridae; genus Muscardinus; species Muscardinus avellanarius. Next base: position 96,933,595 of record NC_137791.1, on the reverse strand, counting down.
CTTTCTTTCTTTCTCTCTTGGTTGTTTTTTTGGTACTTATATCCTTATCTTTATTTTCAGTACTATTATTGGTGCATTACAGCCTCACATTATAATGTAGTTGACAGTGATAGGGACACGTGCACACAGCATTTGGTGGGCTTTCCCCGGCTCCTTCCCCTCTCCCTGCTTCCCCATACAGGATATTGAGACTGGCATTGGTATTCTCACAGATGTCAGTGGTTGCTCACATGACTACATCCTGGTGTATAAATGCTAGGCATTAGTTATTGAGTCAATGGAAGATAGTATGTCGTCAAATGCCTTTTCTTTCTCTGTGCCCTCACTTTGTCTTCCAAGAGTTCCATCACAACTTTGTTTACATGAATATTCAATATTTTATTTTATTTTTTGTAGTACTGGGGATGGGACCCAGGGGCATTCTACCTCCGAGCTACACCCCCAGTCCTAGTTTTTTATTCTTTATTTTGAAACAGGGTCTCACTGAGTTGCAAAGGGCCTCACTAGGTAGCTGAAACTGACCTTGAACCTGGATCTTCCTGTCTCATCCTCCCGAATGCTGGGATTATAAGTGTGTGACATGCCTAGCCCTCAATATTTATTTTAATTGCATCATTTATAGGCCCAATTATATACCAAATTATAATGTGGTTATTAAGATTGTATGCTATTGCTGAGCCAAGTAATGTATGGTTAAATGTCTTGTTTATACATTTTTATTTGTTTTTAAAATATATTTATTTATTTGATACTGGGAATAGAACCCAGGGTATTCTACCTCTGAGCCACACAACAGCTCTGTTTTTTATTTTATTTATTATTTGTTTGTTATCATTATTGTTGTGGTATCAGGGATTGAACCCAGAGGCATTCTACCTCCAAGCTACACCTCCAGCCCTTTTTACTTTTTTTGTTAAAAATAAAACCAGAATCTCTCTAGGTTGCTGAAAGTCTCCCTACTTGCTAAGGCTATGTCAAGCCTGCAATTCTTCTGTCTCAGCCTCCCAAGTACTCAATAACCATGCCTAGCTCTATTTTTTTATTTTAAATTTTTTTGTTGTTGTTATACTGGGAATTAAACGAAGGAACATTCTACCTCTGAGCTACACCTCAGCCTTATTATTTTATTTTATTTTATAAACAGGCTCTGAGTTGCTGAGAGCTTTGCTGAGTTACTAATGCTGGCCTTGAACCTGCAGTTGTCCTGTCTCAGCCTCCCAGATACTGGGATTACAGGTATGAGCCACCATACCTGGTTTATTTTTCAATTTTGAAGTAGAGTCTCACTAAATTGCTGAGGGTCTAAATTGCTCAGGCTGATTCTGCTGTCTCAGCCTACCAAGCACTAGGACTACAAGCGTGTGCTACCACACCCAGATTGTTATACATTTTTAAACTTTTTTTCTCCTGATGGTTAAGTTTCCTCAGTCTCTATCCTGTTCCTCTCAAATCCTCAATGAGCAATATCCTATTTAAAGCAAAGTGGGATCAATCAAAAATTATAATTTAGTGAAAATGTAGCTAATCCGTTTGCTGCTGGAATTTGAAGCTACAAAGAAAACTATTTTTACCTCTTTGGGGGTAGAAAAAAGTAAAGGTTTTATGTGAAAATTTCAACAACCCAATGCATGACTCTGGGATCTAAATTTGTGTTATGCTAGGTTTGGTGGCACACATCTGTAATCCTAGTATTTGAGAGGCTGAGACAGGAGGATCACAGGTTTTAGGACAGCCTCAGCATGTAGTGAGACTCTGAAACCCTGTTTCAAAATAACAAAAGAAAAGCCTGACATGGTGGCGCACACTTGTAATCCCAGAGCTTGGGAGGCGGAGACAGGAGGATCGCGCAGGTTAAAAGCCAGCCTCGCTGGCTTAGAAGACCCTGTTTCCAAATAAAAATATAAAAAATAGGTCTGGGGGTGTATCCCGGAGGTAGAAGGGTTTCCAGGAACCCCAGTACCACCAAAAATTAAAAAAAAAACATAACAACAACAACAACAACAACAACAACAACAATAAAAGAAAAACTAGGGCTGAGTGTGTTGCTCAGAGGTAGAATGCCTCTGTGCATTCAATCCCCAGCACCATACATACATACATACATACATACATACATACTTACTTAACTATAAGAATAAATAAATACAATTGTGTTAGCATGCACTCAGGAAAAACTCCAAGCACAGAGCTAAAAAACAATATATATTGGTGGTCACAGTTTGCAAATGCCTTTTGGCATGTGGCCAAGGCAGGTGCAGAAACCATTCAGGAGAAAAGCATCCGCAGCTCAGATTGCTCAGGATTTTTGAAGACCAAGTGCAGTGAAACAGAGGCTCACAATAAAGCATGAGCAAACACAAGAAAATGACTCATCATGATTCATCTCGAATGAAAGCCAGCAAAAAAGAAAGAAAAAGCCTAACAAAAAAATTAGATCCCCCAAGATTCCATATACTGGGATTATTAGCTACAAACATAAACTATGCATAAAAAGCTTAAAGAAATAAAAGATGGAAGCAAAAAGTGAGAAAGGAGCAATTTTTTAAGAATAAAACTTGTTTAAAGAATAATTTTGAAATATGACTTCTAGGAAAATATATAATCATTGAAATTATGCTTCATTTCTGAAGTCTTCCTTCACTTAATGGAAATTGGAATCTTTTCAGAACAGTATTTTTATTTATTTATTTATTTTTGTTTTTGGTACTGGGGATTGAACCCAGAGGTATTCTACCCCTGAATTATACCCCCAACTCCTTTTACTTTTTATTTTGAAACAGGGTCTGGCTAAGTTGCTGAGTATCTTGCTAAGTTGCTGAGTCTGGCTTTGAACCTGTGATCATCCTGTCTCAACCTCCCACATTCAGGGATCACAGGAGTGCACTACCATGCCTGGCTGGACAGTGTTTGTCTTGTAGACAATACCAGGGCTGGCTGCTTGGCTTCTGACTGCCTCTTCTCTTCTGAGCTCGAAGGTCTGTTTAAGTGTCCCCAGTTCCTCACTGCTTCTCTTTCTCCCCCTTGCCTATAATCTTCCAGCTATTAATTTTAATTAGCCACCACCACTTTACTGCCTTTGGTAAGTGATGTCCACTGTGGCTTGGATATGGTCTGCATGTGTCCCCTAAGGATATGTGTGTGTTGACAGCTCGGTCCTCAGTGTGTTGAAGGTCCTCTGTGTGAAGGGGATGGAAACTTTAAGGAAACTCATCTTGTCATCTATTAGTAAGCATGAACACTCTTTAAATATGCAGATGTTACTCCTCTAATTTAGTTAATAGTGTTAAACTATAAATTTAAAAAGTCTTGATTCAAAATTAAAGTGATTATCAAAATAATGAACTGTCAAAGCAAATGCAAGTTCTATTTTCTCAGATTTTTGTACACTCTTGTATGACAGCTAACAAACGAACTCTCATACCACCCATTGTCCCGTGGCCCCACTGAGCATACCTGGCACTTGATTCCACACGTGGCTACCAAGACAGCCTGACAGCTCGTGCACTGGTCCAGACTTTGTTCAATGAGATGTGCCTGCTAATCACACACCTAGATGTCTCAGCAGCCACAAATTGCTGCAGAGTGTGTAAGTGCTTACTCTAGACTTCTCTACTGGTAACCAAGAATATACAAGCAGAGGCTGCTTCAAGGAGAACTCTCGCGTAGCACAAATCTAAATTGTTACTAGTGCTGCTGGCAGAGGTTAATGCAGCCTCTGATGGAACGTGAATGTCCAGTCAATGGGTGGTGGAATTGGTAGGCAAAGGAAGCAACAACTCTCGTGGTTACTACACTTTCTCGCTGTTCCTTCTTTGTTTTTGTAGATTCTTTTCTTTTGAGAATGTCCATTTTTAAAATGTTCTTTTTATGTTAATCTGCCATGTCTATGTCTTTGAACTTGGAGCAGCATCTCTTGGCTCATGAATAAGATTGCCTGGGATCTTTTGAAATTTGTGTGTGTGTATGGCAGGGGAGTACGTGGGTTTGAAACCAGGCAGGGGCATTCTACCTTTAAGGCACAGCCTCAGCCCTATATATATATTTTTAAACACAGTCTCACTATGTTACCAGATGTTGGCCTTGAACCTGCCATCTCCTTGTCTCAGCCTCCCAAGGACTGGGGTTATAGGTTTGAGCTACTGTACCTGGCTTCTGTTAAAAAAAATTAAAGAATTTATTTGAGTAGAGATCCATGGGTTGGGCAGCATCAGACTGAAAAGAGTTCAGTGGTCCACCATGGGAGAATGAAGAGAGGCAAGTAAGCAACTTTTATAAGGTATTTGTGGAAGCAAAATAAGGAGACTATTTAATTTGTTAAATGGAGAGTCCCTACTTAGAGGTTAGTTGAACATTTTTATTGTTTAACTTTAGGTTTTATTTTACTGTTTATATTGAGTTGGGCTTGGTTTGCTTAGGTAGGAATCCAAGGCCCCAGAGCCTTTTCTGAATGTTGGCCTCCAATCAGTGTGGTTAATAGTTTTAATATTAGGTCTATTGGATACCACCTGCACAGCCTAGGACAGGTTACTCTGTCCCTTCTAGGCTTCCGCTCCTTCACCTATAGATCGGGAAAAATAAGTGTCACCTATGAATGGCAGATATAACAGTAAATTCATGATGAGGATTGTATGTAAAGCACTTGGACAAGTGTCTGGGACATAATTATCATTGAATAAGTTTTTATTTTTATCATTAATATATTATAATAAGTATTTTATATAAGAAATATATTATGTCAAACTCTTGGAAAAAATTGACCCATATATTAAGTTTTAAAAAGTCAATTTGATCACAAACTGAGTGTTTTAGCCAGCATTCTCACCGCTGTGACCCAAAATACCTGCCTCACAAAACCTAGAGGAAGAAGTTTACTTGCTATGGATCGGGAGATTTCAGTCTACACATATATAATCCATTTATGCTGGCTGCCAAGCAGGAGCCAGGGCTGCAAGTCCTTAGGGCATGATGGTGGGGATCAGAGAGAAAGGTGAGAGAGAGAGAGAGAGAGGATTAGAGCCTAATGCTATAGGTAGGTTGAGTTAACACACACACACACACACACACACACACACACACACACACACACACACACTGTGCTTGACCATGCTCCCAGGGACCCATTTCTGAGCACAGCTTTCTCAAGAGTGTGATGTCTGGGAGACATCTTACATATGAACTCTAACATGGAGAACGTCTCCTATGTCCTGAGGGAAGCAATGAACACTATTGATTTTGGGGGTAGAGGAGCGGTGTGGGATGAAGGATTTGAGAAATAATATCACATATGCTTTCCCATAAAACGTCATCAGCATATCAAAATTTGGTAATTTGAGACAAAGCCACCCTTGTTGGCTTGTTTTTTAAGGCAATAAATAATTAAGTAAAATATTGTTTTAAATGTGATAAAAATAATAGGGTATAAGAAAGAACTACTGAAGCCTGCTGTGGTGGTGCACACGTGTAATCCCAGTACTTGGGAGGCCAAGACAGGAGGATCACAGGGTTATGGCCAACCTTAGCTACTTAGTGAGATCTTATTTCAAAATAAAATAGATCTGGGAGTATAGCTTGGAGGTAGAATATCCCTGGGTTCAGTAACACACAAACACACACACACACACACACACACACACACACACACACACACACTATAATATCAGACTAGGATAACATGAAAACAAAACATTTTGGCTGCATTATCTATTAAGGTAAACTATTTGAACGTCAGAGCTGAGAAATGCCTTTTTTCGGTGTTGTTACAGCTCAGTTCTGTTGTGAAATGATAACTATCATTTACTGAACAGCTTCCAAAGTTTAAATGCCCTTAATAGGATTTCTCTGTGAAGTCTCTGGATATGTTCCTGATTAATATCAGAGCTCTGATCTATATACTATGTTCCTTTTGTTGGTGTTTTAAGAACATGGCAGTCATTCTGAATTTCTTTGTTTTATCTGTAACAGCTTATTCTCTTCACTCCAAAATAACACTAAGTGTTCTCAAGTGCTTAGTTTATTTTGGTAGAATCATAAATCAGTGTATCTATGACCTCTACCAGGGTCCCATTCTGATTTGAAGTCAGCAATCCTTTCTTGGACCATTTTAATTTGATCACATCTAAAACAGTATTTTACTAAATTATTCAATTGCTAAAAAAGTCCATAACAAATCAAAAAATGATGGCTATATTTAACATTATAAACACATGCCCATAATTCTGAGGATTCCTTGGTAACTATTCATTTTTGCTTTGGCATTTTTATTTTGCAGTGTAGTAGAGCCTATTTAAACATATTTATTTTGATGTTGTTTTTGGCGTAACATAAAATTCTAGTTACTTAAAGGAAAGAGGGTCAAAAAAGTTATACATTCCAAAGAAATATTTTGTTATAAAAAGTTTAGGGAATTCTTCATGTTAGAGGTAATTTAAAAAAAATTTACTGGTGCATTGTAGTCATACATCTTAATGGAGTACAAGATGGTGGAGGCATACATGCACACATCACCCAATTAGCCCTTACCCAATTCCTGCCCCATTCCTTCCCTCTCCCTCCTTCTCATGTTTGGCTTAATGATTGATTTTGATATGTTTGTTAATGTACATCATGAATATTAGAGAATTTCCTTCTTCTCCCTTCCCATACCCTCAGTTAAGTTGCCTTATTTGCTCATCTGCAGTATCTCCTTCTTTGTCTAGAGTTCCTCCTATGACCCATTTCCTCCTTAGCTTTCACATATTAGGGGGTGCATCTTATTTTTTGTGACTGACTAATCTCACTTTGCATAATGTTCTCCAGTTCTGTCCATTTTCCTGTAAATGATGTAATTTTGTTTTTCTTTATGGCTGAGTAGAATTCCATTGTGTACATATCCCATAGTTTTGTAATCCATTCATCTATTAATGGACATCGTAGGTGGTTCCATAGTTTGGCGATTGTGAATTGTGCAGCTATGAACATAGATACACAAGCATTAGTTAGGTAGTTTGGTTTCTGTTCTTTTGGGTAGATACCCAGAAGTGCTATTGCTGGATCATATGGTACATTTGTTCCCATTCTTCTGAGGATCTTTCATACTGTTTTCCAAAGTGGTTACACTAATTTGCAGTCCCATCAACAATGCATTAGAGTTTCTACTTCTCCATATCATCACCAGCATTGTTGTTGTCTGCATTTTGAATGCCTGCCATAGTTAGAATTAGGTGAAATCTCAGGGTAGTTTGGATTTGCATCTCTCTGATTGCTAATGATGTTGAGCATTTTTTCATGCATTTATTGGCCATTTGAATTTCTTCTTTCATGAAGTGTTTATTTAGTTCTTTTGCTCCCCCCACCCCTTTTTTTGGTACTGGGAATGGAACCTAGGCGCATTTTACCTCCAAGCTACATCCCCAGTCCTATTTTTTTATTCTTTATTTTGAAACAGGGTCTATTTTTTATTGGGTTATTTGTTTTCTTAGTGTTGAGTTTCTTGAGTTCTCTGTATAGTCTAGATATTAGTCCTCTATTGGAGGAGTAGGTGGCGAAAATCTTTTCCCATTCTGTTGGCTCTCAGTTGAGGTTCTTGACAGTTTCCTTTGCTGTACAGAAGCTTTTCAGTTTAATGCAATCCCATATATTGATCTGCCTTTTAGTTTCTTGTGCCTTTGGAGTCTTGTTGAGAAAGATTTTATGTGTTGCATAAAAGGACGTATGCCCTCTTCAAGGAGACTCAGAGTCTCTGGTCTAATTTCCAAGACTTTGATCCATATTGAATTGATTCTTGTGCAGAGTGAGAAAGTGTGGTTTATTTCCATTTTTCTGCATATGGTTAACTAGTTTTGCCAACACCACTTGTTGAACAGACTATCTTTTTTCCAGTATATGTTTATGGCCCCTTTGTCAGAAATCAATTGGCTATAAGTGTGCAGATTTGTTTCTGGGTCATATATTCTGCTCCATTAGTCTATGTATCTGATTTTGTGCCAGTATCATGCTGTTTTTTTATTTTAATGGCTTTGTAGTATACTTTGAAGTCAGGTATTGTGATTCCTCCTCCATGGTTTTTGTTGCTGAGAACTACTTTGGCTATTCTGGATTTTTGTTGTTGTTGTTGTTCTAAATGAATTTAAGAACTGCTTTTTTCTATGTCTGGAAGGAATGACCTTGGTAATTTAATGGGTATTGCATTGAATCTGTAGATCACTTTTGGAAGTATGGCTATTTTGATGATATTTATTCTGCCTATCCATGAACATGGAAGATTTTTTCATCTTCTAAGGTCTTCTTTGATTTCTTTTTTCAATGTCTTATAATTTTCTTTTAGAGGTCTTTTACCTCCTTGGTTAAGTTTATTCCTAAGTATTTTTGTGTGTGTGTGAGATATCTTGAGTGAAAGTGTTTTCTGGATTTCTTCCGCAATGGATTTATGGTTGGTATACAGAAACACTTTCGATTTTTAAAGATTTATTTTTGTATCCAGACACCACACTGATTTTGTTGACCAATTCTATAAGCCTTTTGGTTGATTTTTGGGTGGTATTCTAGGTATAGTATCATATCATCTGCAAATAGTTAAAGTTTGCGTTCTTCTTTTTCTATTTGTACTCCTTTGATTTTTTTTTTCTTGCCTTATCACTCTGGCTAGTCTCAAGTACTAAAAGAAGTGGTGATAAAGGACATCCTTGTCTTGTTCTTGTTTTTAGGGGAAATTCTCAGAGTTTTCCCCCATTTAATACGATGTTGGCTGTGGGCTTATTGCAGATCGCCTTTATGATGTTGTAGATTGCCTTCTATTCTGATTTTCTGCACTGCTTTTAGCATAAATAGATGTTGGATATTGTCAAATGCTTTTTCAGCACTAATTGAAATGATCATGTGATTTTGTCTATGGTTCTCTTTATGTGATAAATTACATGGATTGATTTTTGTATGTTGAACCAGCCTTGCATCCCTCGAATGAACCTTACTTGGTCATAGTGTATGATTTTCTTGATGTGGTTTTGAATAAATGTTGATAGTATTTTGTTTAGCAGTTTTGCATCCAAGTTCATCAGTGATATAGGCCTGTAGTTTTCCTTCCTTGAGCTGGCTTTATTTGGTTTTGCTATTAATGTGATTTTGGCTTCATAGAATATATTTGGGAGAGTCTTGTTTCTTGGAGGTAATTTTTTTCCTTTGGGGCACTGGAGAAAATGTGTTTTTTATTTTGTTTTGTTTTACTTTTAATCCTCTACAATTATCAAATGCTGTCCTTTTTTTTTTTTTTTTTTTTTTTTTTTTTTTTTTTTTTTTTTTTGGTGGTACTGGGGTTCCTGGTAATCCTTCTACCTCCGGGCTACACTCCCAGACCTATTTTATACTTTTTTTTTTTGAAACAGGGTCTCTTAAACCACGCTGGCTTAGAACCTGCACAATCCTCCTGTCTCCGCCTCCCAAGTGTGGGGATTACAAGCATGTGCCACCATGCCCAACTCAAATGCTGTCTTCTTAAAGAGGTCAGAGGAAGTCACAGTTTCCTATTCAGTATCTGATCTTCTTGCTTGGGGCACCCCCTAGTTTATTCTCTACTTTAATGGGAATTGAGAATTCCCATTCCCAAGTTTCTAGAGAAGAAGGGGTCTATTTATCAGAATTCTTTTTCCATTGTTTAAAAAAAAACAAACAAATACAGGACTGTTTTAGCTATTATGGGTTTACAATATATCTTTCATGTCTCAAGAGGTGATTTCTCATCTGCCCAATGTTGTCTTGGCTCTTCTCAAACATTTGTTCTTCTCTCTATATATTAGAATCAGTCTGTCATGCTCCCCAGAAAATATTATTGGCTATTGGATTGAGATGCTGTTGAAAGTATAAATCAATATGAAGAGAATGGACACTTTTGAAGCAATATAATTATTTGATAATTTTGCAAAAGCTATTCATAAAAAAAACATTTGAATGTGTTACCTTTTGTTTGAGTGGGAGGGAGATTTAAATTTTTCTTTCATATTTATACATTCTGACAGATTTTTTTTTCATGTTTACTGTCTAGCATCCAGCTTATCTTCCTGTTTGGGGCATCCCCTACTTATGACTCTTGCCTAAAACAGGACCTGTCTTCCATTGCAAAAGATGAAATGATCAAACATGCTTTCTTCTGCCAGCATACATCGAGGGCATGGAAATGTGTTATAAGATAAGCTAATAAGCACTACTCCTATAGAAGTTCAAGTCTGAAACACATTAGCAAAGAATCAAGGACTTTATAGACTTTTTTAAAAAGTGGTAATGTTACAAGAAATAGTATCAAGTGTCCAGTGATGTCATGGTATCTTCTCCAGTTTGCCTTTAGATTTTTAAAAAGATTTGTTGCTACATTTAATAAGCTAGTATTTTACTTTGACTATTTGTACATGTTCATAAGAGAGATTGGCTGGCAACTTCATGTGTTTTCTGCTGCCATAACAGGATGCCACAGGCTGGGCCTGGAGCTAAAGTCCAAGAGCACGGTATCAGCATCTGGCCAGGGCCTTCTTGCTTCGTCTAAGTCTGGCTGAAGTGCAGCAAAAATGCACAAGATAGAAAAATCAGTCCAAACCCATCTTTTTTAATCAGGAGCCCACTCCCATGATAACTAACCTGCCCCAGCTACTAATAACATTAACCAGTCACAAGGACAGGACCTGCATGGCCTCATCACCAAAATGCCGACCTCTTAATAGTAATTAAATTCTTTCCTTCCTCCCTCCCTCCCTCCCTTCCTTCCTTCCTCCCTTCCTTCCTGGGATTGAACCTAGGGGTCCTACCTCTGAAGTACACCCCTAGCCATTTTTTTTAAGCAGATCTAAGTTGTTGAGGCTGGCCTTGAACTTGTGATTCTCTTGACTCAGTCTTCAAAGTACTGGGGTTACAGGTATGTGCCACCACACCCAGCTGACCAACAACAAATTTCAACATGAGTTTTAAAGGGGACATTCAAACTATAGCATCTTTTTTGAGTTTTTGTAACAAGCCAAAAGGAAAAATTTTAGTGCTTCAACAAAGGAACTATGGGTAACATAATGCACAGTTTGAATTTTTTTTGTTTGTTTGTTTTGGTATTGGGGATTGAACCCAGGGGTATCCTACCTCCAAGCTATGCTCCCAGCCCTATTTTTTATTCTTTATTTGGAAACAGGGTCTCACTAAGCTGTGGAGGGCCTCACTGTGTAGCTGAAGCTGGTTGCAAACCTGTGATCCTCCTGGCTCAGCCTCCCTAGTACTGGGATTACAAGTGTCCACCACCATGCCCAGCCTTGAATAAATTCATTCTTCTCTCCTCTCCTCTCCTCTCCTCTCCTCTCCTCTCCTCTCCTCTCCTCTCCTCTCCTATCCTATCCTATCCTCTTCTTTCTTTCTTTCTTTCTTTCTTTCTTTCTTTCTTTCTTTCTTTCTTTCTTTCTTCCTTTCTTTCTTTCTTCCTTCCTTCCTTTCCCCCCCCCCCCCTCTCTCTCTCTCTCTCTCTCTCTCTCTCTCTCTCTCTCTCTCTCTCTTCCTTTTGTTAGTGGGAATTCATCCCAAGGGCACTCTAAACTCAACTATATCTCCAGCCCTTTTAAAAAAACAAATGTATTGGTGCATTGTAGTCATGTTCCAGACCCCTCTTTTTTGCAGTACCAGGGATGGAACCCAAGGCCATTGTACCTCTGACCTACATCCCCAGTCCTATTTTTTAGTATTTTTATTCTTTGAAACAGGGTCTCACCGAGTAGTGAAGGGCCTTGCTAAGCAGCTGAGGCTGTCTGCGAACCGTGATCCTCTGGTCTCCATCTCCTGAATACTGGGATTACAAGCATGCGCCACCACGCCCGGCCTCCAGCCCACCCTTTTTTGGTGGTACTGGGGGGTTCCTGGAAGCCCTTCTACCTCCAATTACACTCCAAGACCTATTTTATACTTTTTTTTTTTTGAAACAGGGTCTCTTAAGCCAGCACGGCTGGCTTCGAACCTGCGTGATCCTCCTGTCTCTGCCTCCCAAGCGTGGGGATTACAAGCGTGCGCCACCACGCCCGGCCCCCCCAGCCCTTTTTAAAATAATTATTTTACTTTGATGCAGAGTCCCTCTAAGCTACTGTGTGCTGGCCTCAAACCTGTAATCCTTCTGCCTCAGCCTCCCAAGTACTGGGATTACAGGTATGTGTGACTGTGTCTGGCTCATAAATTTTCTTTTAACAAGATAAAAACATTTAATGACATACTCCCACAAAAATATGAGACTATGAAAAGGAATATTAAGTGGAGTTTCTAGATAAGATTTAGTATTTTATATATTCTAGAAAGTCTTATCATATACATTTCCTATCCCATTAGTATAACTTTGCTCATAGAATACTATTTTTCATCTCTACTGCACCTGCAGTTATGATTTATTTTCTGCCCTAATATTGCTTATGTATATTTTTAAACAATTCAGTGCTGTTAGAGACTCATTTCTCTTATTGGCCTTTTCCTTAGGTTTCCACAGGTTCTCTTACGTGTGATCATCTCTATGGTTAGTCTTGTATAGTTTGTGAGTTTCTTGAACTGGGATAGATGCTTTGCTTTCTGCTATAACCCTACAACCCCTTGTAGACCTTTCCTGGTCTCAGTGAACTCATGGCTTAGCGGGTTTCTGGCTCCTGTATCCAGCAGATTCCCACTGTTGCCCTGTGTAATTCAGTGCTCTGTTGTTCAGTCTTTCGGGGACATTAACACTCAGTCCCGAAGCCTGTAACCCATTTTCTGTCTGCAAATTCCACCGGTTTAACCCCTGCTAACTCCTGTGGCTACAAATGATCTCTTTCACTTTAAGCTCTATGAATACTGTTTTCCTACTTTTTGCATATGAGTATGTGTTTTAAACAATTTTCAGGAGACATTTGTTCTACCGCCTCTATTTGTTTAAAGTAGGATTGATATTCTTTCTTTTCCACTTGTCTTTTGACTAAAGGCCACTTGTGCATGTGTATGTCTGTGCATGTGTGTGTGTGTACGTGTGTGTATCGTTAACATACCAAGAGTCTACCATTGCTTCATTTTGCAGTTAACTTGATAAGATGTCTCCCTGACTTAGTCCTATAGAGCAGATGGATGTTAACAGGTGTTCAGCTTCATCGATAGTGACCTCTAGCTGCCCCACAATTACCACCCAGACAAAGGTCTTCACTTGGAGCTAAGGGGGTACTCCAGGCCCGCAGGATGTCTGACCCCAGCACTTCCACCAGCTCAGAGAGGACTTCGGGAGTCTGCTCTTGGAAGAGAGGAAGGGTCCTTGATGACCACAGACTCAGGAGTGACTGTCACGGAGGGTTTAATGAAGTACAAATGTTTCCACCATTTTCTGGTCTCTTCGGCCCTTGTCCTACCTGAATCTGGTTAGCTTTACTGCTCTCCCAGCTCCAAGGAGCATCCTTAGTTTGCTAATATCTGGGACTTTGGGGTTCAACATGGAGAGTGAGTATAGATGACAAAGTAAGGTAAATGGAGGAAGAAGGAAAGAGAATAAGGTTTCCAAGACAGGAGCACCCAGAAGGGCCCATTTCCTACGGGACCATAACAGCCAGAGCCTTGACTCTTTTGTGGGCCTTCCAAACTATGACTAATATCTAGAAGTACCTTTTAACTACCTACTTCCCTGACTTTATTCTTTGAAAGTGCTTAATATTTAACTCAGCAATATGAGACCAGCTGATAGCTGGGTTGACTTGGATAATCTCCTCTGTTTGCTTGGGTCAGTGACTCTTATCTATGGCCAGTTGAGTTTATTCTCCTTTCCACAGCAGGGAAGCTGCCCAGTTACTTGTTTTTAGGGATGAGAAATTTCCTTAAGAAGTTGAGAGTAGATTGGCTTTTTCTTAGTTGGTTAATACTTTTTTTCCTTTAACTTGTGCTAATTCCAGTATTGGGAGACTGAGACAGGAGGACTAGAGGTTTGAGGCCAGCATGTACTAATTTAGTGAAACTCTGTTTTAAAATAAAAAAATTTAAGATGGACCAGGAGTATAACTCAAAGGTTCAACCTCCCTAGGTTCAATCTATGACAGAACAAAACACTGTGCTGGACTTATTGTGGTCGCCAGAATTCTGAACACAGAGCTGGGTGTGCTTCAGTGGTGGAGCCCTTGCCTACCATGAGCAAGGCCTGGGTTGAGTAATTCTCGAAACACAGTTGTCTCCCATAGCTAAGGGCAACCAGTTCTAGGCTCTCAGTGGAAAATATGCAGATGCTTAAGTCCTTATATAAAATGGGGTAGTATTTGCATATGACCTGTGCACATCCTCCTGCATAATTTACCTCTATAGTACATGTAATACAGCATATGATGTTAATGTTATATAAATCATTATACTATAAGTATAGTCTAGTAGAAAAATGACAAGAAAAAGTCTGTTTCTGTTCAATACAGATAAAATGGATTTTTTTAGACTATTTTTTGATCTGCAGTTGATTGAACCCGAGGATGAAGAATCCACAGATAAGAAAGGCCAACTGTATATTTTGTTGGACATGGAAGTTTTAAGACTTATATTTCATGGTTCCCCTATTTATATAAATATGGTATTAATGTTTAACCCAATATCCTTTCTTCCTTTTTTCTTATGATAAAACCCAATGTTGATGGTCTTGAACTTCACTCTATACAAAGAGTGATCCTCTGTGTATACCTGGAGAAACTTCCAGTGTTTTATTTGTACAGGTGGCCCAGCTCCCCTTACAGGGAGGTATGGCTAAGTGATTAAATGGTATGTAAGCAAAAGTTGTATATTATCCTTCCTGGACATGTCCTTAAAAGGAGCACACATTCTTCTTTAGGTCCATCTTTCTGCTGGTTGAGATGTAGGCTCAATGGCTGGAGCTTAGCAGCCAACTTGGTCCATAAAGTAAGAAGCTTCCATCCCCTTGTACAGAGAATGGAACTCAGGGGCACTCTATCACTGAGCTGCACCACCAGCCCTTTTATTTTGAAAAGGAGTATCACTAAGTTTAGGAGGCTGGCCTTGAATTCACAATCTTCCTGTCTCAGCTTCCCAAGTACTGGAATCATAGGCGTGCACCACCACACCTGGCTAAGGAACCTCATTTTGAGGATGGTGAAAGAGAGAGAAGTCTGGGCCCTCGTGACTGCAGAGCTATTTTGTCAGCCTGTCCTGCTTCTCTATGGACTTTTTTCTCTCATATGTGAGAAGAGTAATGGATTTCTGTCTTTTAAGCTACTATGGTTACTTGGGTCTTCTGGCACATGCACCTGAATCTAGTCCTAAATGATACTGGTACCAGGTATGAAACACATATTATTTGATAAGCCAAAAAAGTCATGGTTTTTTTTTTGTTATGCCTTCTTCAGTCCCTGGAAACCTCAAAGAATGTGGAATCATAGTTGCAGACTGAGTAATTAGATAATTATTTAATATGATAAGCTATAAAGGCAGCTGGACAGTGACAGCTGTTAACAATGATGATTACAGTGTCAACCACAGGGAGGCACTGTCAGGGTTCACCCCTGAGCCCACACCCATCACAGTGCAGGGAAGCTGGCCCCCTCCTGCTCTGGGGAGGCCTTGTGACCTAACGTTGGGGAGGAGGTCCTCTCATTTCCTCCCAGGGCTTCTGAAAAGCACCCTTTCTCACATCACCTTGTTGCTGCGGGTTCCAAGGCTAGACACGTCACTACCAGCTCCCTACAGCTTGCAGACCAAGCAGCCACAGAGAAAGGCCAAGCTGGGAGGTCGTAGCCATTGAAGTAAAAAATTCTGCAGCAGGTTCTGCCCCTGGACTTTCTGTAAGGTGAGCCGATCATTCCCTTGGTATCTAAGTGCGATTCAGTAGGATTTTCTACGTTTGCAGTTATAAAACATTCTAAACTGATGAGGTGACATGGCAGAAACCAGCCATCGATTGGGACCGAGTGCATGGATTCTACTCACAGCGCTGCGGCCGACTGCCTGGGACCGTGAGTGAGTCCCTGTGCCTCTGCATCTTACCTTCCTCATCTGAGAAGGTGAAGCTTTGGGTCTAGATCAGTGGTCCTCAACCATGGGCAGTTTTACTTCCATAAGAGATGTTTAGAAGAATGTGCAATATTTTTCATTATCACAATAATTGTAGAAACATGACTGACATTTAGTGGACCAGGGACAGCTCTACACTGGTTGGAACGATCCTATACAATGAAATTGCCCCCAAGACATTATATTAAATGCTCTTTTATCTCTTCTTTTACAGCTCTGGGGGGTCTTTGTTCAATCTGCTGGCCTATATTTGGCTGTCTAAATAAGACCTGTAGTTCAGCGTTTCTCAGTTTTTCTCCCAAGGATAATATGCATTACAATTACCTTGAGGAATTGCTAAATATTCAGATTCCACGGCCCAAGCTGCCACCCACTGAGCCAGCATTGAGATTCCTAGGTGAGCCTTCTACTGTCCAAGATTTGCTTTTCTTCTTTGCCCATCTTACTAGGCCACAACATGTCAGAAATGTATGTTTTCCTCTAGGAGTCATTTGTAAGACTTCATAAATAACGTATTATCCATCTTGATATTTGTGTTCTTTAAATAAATTATTTTACTGACTTTTATGGCAACCGAATGAGATGACCTCCACTTTACAGATAAGAAAAACTAAAGTTTCCATCTCCATTTTACAGGGTAAAGAAGAAGCTGCCTCTCATCTCCACCTGGGAGCCAGGTGGACTGGCCTGACTCCAAGCCCCACTCTCCTTCCACACACTCTCAGCTCACAGGGTTCCCTCTCTGCGATAAGCTAGCAAACAGACACTCCGGAGAAATGCCCAGCTGCTACTGCAACCACACTGTTCATAGAAATAATATGTATTTAAAATATATGTCATATATATATCTTGATGGTACCGGGCATTGAACCCAGGGGCACTCTATCTCTGAGCTATATACCACCCCTTTGTATTTTTGTTTTTGATTCAGGGCCTTACTAGTTTGCTGAGCATCTTGCTCTGTTGCTGGGGCTGTCCTTGAACCTGTGGTCCTTCTGTTTTAGCCTCCCGAATGCTGGAATTACAGGCATGCACCAACCACCACACACCGGTGTCAATAAATATATCGTTACTTAAAAAATCCAGCTAATAAAGTAGCATGTACAGTATGATTCCATTTATTACCTACATTCTGAAATGTTCACAGCAGAAGGCATTACAGAATATGTCCTTTAATGCAATCACAGACAAGCATGTAGAGCTAGATGGCTAAAACTTGAATTTTCCCTCTCCCTGTCACTCTGTCCTGTTTACCCAAATCAGAGACATGTTTGCCAGCTTCCACCTCAGGACATATAGCTGATTCTCCCCAGGGGAATGTAAGCAGAACTGATACACTGCTCAGTTCTGGTGTAGGACTGTAGGAAATGGAGTGTGCCTTTCTTTTTACACTCCTCTCTGCTCTGTTATCTGGGTACAGAGAACCCTAAGGAAATGGGACCTATTGGAACTACAGCTCAGAAAGGGCATGGTCCTTAAATGAGAATGTGGAGGATCAGCCACTGGCTTCTTGGACTGGTATATGAGTAAGAAATAAATTTCTGTTGTGCCATGTCAAAAAAGTTTATGGGTCATTTGTTACAGCAGCTAGTGTTACACTGCCTAATACAAGTAATGCCCACTGACAAATAATTATTACTTTTATACATGTGTGACTTAAAAATCATAATAAAAGTAACATTTGTAGGATTCAGAGTTCTAGGCTTAGCCCGGAGCATACTTAACAGTTTTGAACTTTCAGAATGCGTATCTACAGAGAACTATAGAGATTCATAGAGAAAGGAAAAAGAAGCTAGGAGATTGACTAATTGCCTCTGAATACTTCCTTTTATATTAGAATTTGACTCTGCACAGTAAGTCATGTAAGCATCCCTCAGTTATTACTGCACCAGAACTAAGGCAGTATCAAAGATTCTCGGTAATGTCAGTTACCACAGATTTTGCTTTTCCTCAAAATGAATGGCATTTTATGCACGGTTTTGCATAAATACAGGGTGAGTGATTGTAGAGCTTTCAAAAAGGAATAAAGAAGGATAAAAGATCTGCCTACCCTTTATCATGATACCGTGTATAAATAAAGGAAGCTGGATTTAATACCTGATTCATGAAAATAGACTCCCGGGGCTTTAGAAAAGCTGCGTGGTACCTTGGGTTTAATTCCCAGTGACTTATGCTGTGGCATCTTATCCAACAACTCATAATGAAGGGGAGTAACAGACTCCAGAGGCCATAAGAGGCAAGCTCACTGAGCCTCGAGGCCTGGTAAGATCCCTGAAGAGTACTCACCAGCCGCTGTGTGGAAGGGCTTCAGTAGGTTTATGGTGTCATAAAAATTTTAAAAGAAGCTGGGCATGCTTGTACATACCGGTTATCCCAGTAATTGGGAGGTTGAGATAGGATTGCAGGTTCAAGTCCTGCCTAGGCAACTTAGTGAGACCCTGTTTACAAATAAAAAATTAAATAGGGCTCAGAGTATAGCTAGGAGGTAGGAGTTCAATCCTTAGTACCCTCTACACACACACACACACACACACACACAAGATGAGAGAAAGATGTGTAATTGCTAGAGGTAAAAGAAAAAAAATCAAAATGGTGTACTTGTTTAGCACAAGAATTCAGGTTTACAGTCAAAATTTGGTGGGAGAGTTTAAATCTATGTATAGGGAAATACTGATTTTCACGGCCAGTGTCAAGATAAGATGGCGATGAGATTTTCTTCTGAGGGACTAGTGGTGATTGTGTCCTTTCTTTAGCTTCTGTATGAAGGTAGAACCAGATCGTTGTGGACAGAAGCTTGATCTCAAGTGAATCATTTTACAATGTCTGGCGGTATCAACACAAAACCAGAATCTCTAGATAAGGAGGCTAAAGCTATAACAGGATTTCTGATGTTTCCAAATACCTAAGTGTTTGTACAGATGTTTCCAAATATGTAGATGTAGATACTGTCAGTTTAATTGACAAAGCTCAGATTAGTTCTGGACTTTTTATTTTTAGCATAGCTAATTTTAGTGCAAAATTCTACCAACGCTTAGTAATGGATGACAGAGCAACAGGCTTCAAATTCTTGAACCTGGGAAGGGCGTGTGTACTCAGGGAGGCCTTTGGAAAGCCCTTGGTCCTTCAGGCTGGGCTTTTCATTGTTGCTGTTTGCTGGGCTGGGGGTGAACCCAGGGCTTTGTGCATCCTAGGCAGGTGCTCCCCGCCGAGCCACGTCCCACCCCACCTGGCCTCTGGCTGGCATCAGCTCTTGGGTCCCTCTACCCTTGGTCCTCTCTCTTCTCCATTTAGCTCTCAGAACCTCAGGACATCAGAATCACTCATTTTTCCACCTCACTTGCCACTTGACTCTTCTTGATCTCTTTTGCAGATTCTTCTTCTCTCCCTCATCTTTCTTTTAACATATTTTTATTTTATTTTGTACATAGCTTTTGTTTGTTTTATATTTGTATTAGTCATTGAATCATACAACATAGATTCAAAGAGATGCATTCATATATGATTCATCACTCGCTGTGTTTCCCTCCCCATCCCGTCCTGCTCCCTCCTCCTCTCTCCCGGGATTTGTGACCCTCCAACCTTTTAAAGTTAGAGTGTCACAGGTTTCAGTCATTGGAATTTTTCTCTGCTCTATTTAAATTAATATTCTTGGAGATTTTATTTAATCTTATCGTGTTATTATATGTTTGTGTCTCTCTCTCAAAAATTTTATATTAAAGGCCGGGCATGGTGCCGCACACTTGTAATCCCCACGCTTGGGAGGCGGAGACAGGAGGATCACGCAGGTTCGAAGCCAGCCGTGCTCGCTGGCTTAAGAGACCCTGTCTCCAAATAAAAATATAAAATAGGTCTGGGAGTGTAGCCCAGAGGGAGGAGGGCTTCCAGGAACCCCAGTACCACCAAAAAAAAAAAAAAAATTATATTAAAACTGTAATCCTCAACCTGGTGGTATTAGGAGGACCCCTGGGAGATGTTTATGCCACAGGAGCAGAGCCTTCATGAATGGGATTAGTGCCCTTATAACAGAGGCCCCAGAAACTACTAATTTTCTGTTACTATAACAAAATACCTGAGGTTAAGTACCTTATAAAGAAAAGAGATTATTTGGCTCATGGTCCCACAGGTTCAGGAGCATGGTGCCAGCGTCTGCTTGGCTCTAGTGAGGCCTGGGGTAGATGACATCATCATGGGTGGAGCTTGCGTGGAAGAAATCACAAGGTGAGACAGGAAGCAAGACAGCTAGGCGGGGCCAGGCTCACTCATGTATACCCACCCAGCCCAGTATTTCTCTCTGTTCCACATCCCGTCTACCACACTCCGTGGACACCCTATTTGTTATGGTTTTTGGACTGTTACAGTTTGGGAAACTGTCCCCAGGGACCTTTGTTAGACCCCTGGGAATAATTCCCCCCCAAAACACAAAAAGCCACGGCTTCTTGTCCTGAGCTAAGGATAGATATGCAATAGCCTAGACTCTTGCTGAAGATTTAAAGAAGTTTATTAAAAGATAGAAATACAGAAGATAGTGACAGCCTCATGTTACCTATGAGGGGGTGCTTTGAACGAAATCACAGAGGTACAAACCACGGAACAGACTTTTTCACAACATCCTCCATCTTGTTTCACATAATTCTGACGTAGTAAAAGTCTCTGTAAGGTTCCTCCCCTTACTTTCCTGCCAAGGTGTCTCCTTTCATAAAGGTCGACCCCCTCCTCCCATCCTAGCTAGATTATCCAATTATGTAAACCTGTCTATAGAATGAGGATGAGGAAGTCCTAGTTCCCCTCTCCTATACATTTGCTAATTACCTTTAGCTAGGTTAATTTAAGTTTCAATAGCTGTTTGCTTCCTGACCGAAACCAAGTCTTTCCCCAGGTCTGCCATTTTACACAATTATTTTTGAAATATATTTATTAATAATCAGAGCTTACTCAAATCTTCCTAGGCCATTCCCAATACTGGTACACTATTGGTGCTATTTCAAAGCGTTTCCAAGTTGGGCATGGTGGCCCATGCTTGTAATCCCAGTACTTGGGGGAGTTGAGACAGAAGGATCATATGTTTGAGGCTGGCTAGTCTCAGCATCTTAGTGAAGCCTTGTTTTAAAATAAATAAATAAATAAATAAATAAATAAATAAATAAATAAATAAATAATAGGGCTAGGGGTGTGGCTCAGAGGTAGAATACCCCTGGGTTTAATTCCCAGTATGAAAAAAAAAAAAAAGCAGCATTCCCAGTGTCAGCGTCTGATTGCTTTTGGCCTCCTTCACTACCTCCACGCTGATTGGAGTCGCTGGCACCTTTGGCTCCAGAGGCCCCAATAGGCTTCCTGCATCTGCCCTTGGTGCCAATGGCCTACTCAGGGGATCTTTATGAAGCACACATCACATTGTACTGCTGCCTGCTGCGAATCCTGTGGCCCTCCTCACTCCACACGGCAAAAAGCCCTGAATGATCTGTGCTATGTTCCTTCTCTCCACCTGTGAGACCCTCCCCTTATCCCGTGTGATCCTCCAGGCCCCATCCCAGTGTCACCCCCTCACTCTCCCCTGTCAAACTCATGCCCCATAGGCCCCAGGCTCCTGTACCCAGCTCTCTCCTGTTATCTCCTCCACTCTTCTGCCCTTTTAAGTCTTGGTTGGCCTCTGCCTTCTCACCTGATTGCCCCCTTAATTTAATTCTATTCTGATTGCCCCTCTTAATCTAATTGTCTCTCTCAAAACTCCATCCCTGCCCCCTGCATTCTTGACAATCCTCACTCTGCTCTGCCATTCCTTTCCATTCTGCTGCACAGTGACTGGTCTTTGATGTGTATTTTCTATTGTCTGTCTTCTTCCTCCACTAGGGCCAGGGCTCCAGGAAGACCAAGATCTGTTTTGCTCATGCAGATGTCCCCAAGCATTGAGAACAGAACCTGACACACCAGAGGGCATTCAATAAATGTTTGTTGAGTGAATCGGATCAGTGAGTGAAAGAATATGGCTGTAAGATTCTACCGGTGATGATGGTGGAGATAGGTAACCTTTATAGAGCAGCTACGCTATCCATGGGCCTAAGCACATTGTCTTGTTCGAGTCTCACAACAGCCAGATGGCATAAATACATTTATTTGCCGGGCGTGATGGTGCATGCTTGTAATCTCCGTGCTTGGGAGGCGGGGACAGGAGGATCGCATAGGTTCAAAGCCAGCCGCGCTGGCTTAAGGGACCCTGATTCCAAATAAAAATATAAAATAGGTCTGGGAGTGTAGCCTGGAGGGAGAAGGGCTTCCAGAAACCCCAGTACCACAAAAAATAAAAATAATAAATAAATAAATAAATTTATTTCCCCTATATTCCAGGTGTGAAGTCTAAGGGAAGTGTCTATAGTTGGACCCAGGTCACATAATTGGAGGGCGGCAGAGCTAAGGTCTGACCCAGAGCCGTCAGCTTGGCTTTCTGCTCAGCCTCCCCACTGCTCTTACATGTGTCTGGAGTGAGTATGCATCCATGGATACAAACAAAAGTCTATCTCTACTACTGTTTGTTATAAAAGTGTTATATATAAAATGTCCCCTAAAGAGCTTGTTTATTAAGATTCAGGCAATTGGGTCATGAGGGTTGTAATCCCGGATATGGATACATCCACTGTGATGGATTTCCCTCCCTGGGTGGTACCTTGTAGGCTGCTGGGTGTGGCTGGAGGAGGTCCTTAGCAGTGGGGCTCTGGGGATTACATGTGGCTTCTCCTCCCCCTGGGTGCACCTTTCTCTCTCTCTCTCTCTCTCTCTCTCTCTCTCTCTCTCTCTCTCTCTCTCTCTCTCTCTCTCTCTCTCTCTCTCTCTCTCTCTCTCTCTCTCTCTCTCTCTCTCTCTCTCTCTCTCTCTCTCTCAGCCTCCCTGATGTGAGAAGCATAGCCTATGTGCTCTTCCTTGGCCTCCCTCTGCCATGCCCTGAGATCCGTGGTCCCCAGCCCCTCATGAACTGAGCCCCAAACCATAAGAAAAGAAATCTTTCCTCTAAGTTATGTCGTCAGATCTTTAGATTATGACTGTAAAAATGCTGGTGGATACAACAAGTAAACAAAAAGCCAGAAGAACCCAAGTTATGCATAGCAGGAAACTGATGCAAAAGCCACATCCAGGTGCCTCCATACAGTGTAAAACTATGTAGCCAATGATAAGGGTGGTATAAAAGACTAATAATGTGGAGAATGGCATGACTTTGTAGCATGTATAAAGGAGAAACAACAGTAACAAGGTGCATAACTGTGTACATGGTTCAATCATTCCAGTTTAAAAAAACATTATTGCTATGAGCTCCTAATTTAAAAAAAAACCCACATTATTTATGCATAAAAATGACTGAAAGAATGACACCAAAAAGTAAATTAGTGGTTCTGATATTGTGATATAAGTGATTTTTATTCTCTTCTTTATAAGTTTTGTATAACATTTTATAATAAAAGGGCATTATCTTTTATTTTTAAAAATTTTCTGCCAGGCATGGTGGCAAACCCCTGTAATCCCAGTAGTTAGGAGGCTGAGACAGGAATATCATAGGTTTGAGCCCCACCTCAGCAATTTAGTGAGACTTTGCTTCAAATTTAAAAAAAAAAATGGGGCTGATGTGAAGGGAAACACACCATGTGTTGTGTACATGTATGTTCCTCTCTTTCTGAACCTCATTGTGATGTATAATTACAACGATTGTTTTAGAAAGGGCTGAGGTATAGCTTGGAGTTAGGATACCCCTGGGTTCAATCTACAGTACCCCAAAATTTTATTGGTACATTATAACTATAAAAAATAGAGAGATTTATTGTTATATATTTATATATACACTCAAGATAATTTGGTCAGTTTTATACATTAGTACCTCAAGATGGCATTATTTTTAAAAGAAATCCCTTTCTCAACATTAAAATATGCTTTTCCATTTATTAAATATATTTTTGTAGTACTGGGGGTGGAACCTAGGGACTTTTCTACCTCCATCTATACTCCCAGACCTATTTTTAGATTTTATTTGGAAACAGGGTCTCACTAAGTTGCTGAGAGCCTCACTGAGTAGCTGAGGCTGGCTTCGAACCTGAGCAATCCTCCTGTCTCAGCCTCCCAAGTGCGGGGATTACAAGTGTGCACCACCACGCCTGGCTCATTTATTAAATGTTTTAATAAAATTTATGACAAAATTAAACATATCTGAATAGTTAATATAAAAGACTAGATCCTCATGGAATAACAAATGAATTATAAGAAGTTAGAATATAACAACTGTATTTAAGGCATCCAAGAATAAAATGTGCCCATTGTGTTGCAGTATCTTTACCTAGATAAATTGTACTGAGCCATTTCATTTAAGCACATGAGATTTTCACAGTTTTAATAAGGTATATCCTTTTTTCTTTTTCTTTCTTTCTTTTTTTTAGAGGCATGCCCAAAGTGAGTGTTTAGTTCTACTTCTCTGTAGAGCACTTGGTTCTCTTGAGAACAGAATCTCATTCCCTGGTACAGAGGGCCCTAGAAGTTGTTTCAAGAACATTACAAAGAAAATGCAATTCCATGTGTAGTATTCAGCACATTCCTAAGCAACTACTTACACAAATTTTTCTCTTTTAACCCAATTCCTGGAGCATTATCTTTACTACTTGGAAAACAGCAGACTTTTTTTTTTTTTTTTTCTGATTACAAGTCTTTCTGAGAACTGTTAGAAACCTTTCTAGTACCAATAATTACTGCAGGGTTTATAACCATCCACAAAGAGGACAATGGCAGAATGATTAGTTAACTTAATGCACAAAGAAAGGATAGGATGCATTCAAAGTTGCTCAGGGGACAACTCAAGAGATCCCAAAAGGCAAGTGCTCCTAAATTAATAGTCATGCAATTTGAGTGCCTTTTATATACAAAATTCCTGAAGCCCTGATAGAATCTTCACATCTTTGCAGGTTTAGAGGTGAAAGATTTGAAAGGATTGGGAATGAATTTATTATAGAAGAGAGGCTGCAGAGAGAGTGGAGAAGGGGACAGAAGGTGACACACTGGCGGGCACACACATGCACACACGCAGATGCGTGAGGGCCAGGCTCTAGCACATGCACGGCACACCTGCTTGCATGCTCACACTGCAGCCCATTTCTGAGCATGTGACTACAAGCTGGACACCTGCCCGTGAGAAGCCAGTGTGGCCCAAGAGAGGGGGCCAGCCATTGAAAAACAGAAGAGCCTCTGTGTCCATCAGCTTTTTGTCACAGTGACAAAATACCCAAGGAAAACAACTACAGGAGAAAGGATGTGTTTTGGCTCGTGTTTTAGAGGTCTTGTCTACAGTCTCTTGTCTCCATGGACCTGGGCCTGAAGTGAAGCAGAACATTGTCATGGCACAGCATGGCAGAACAAAGCTGCTCATCTCTTGGTGGCCAGGAAGCACAGAAAAAATAAGATACAGTCCCCAAGGGCACACCCCAAGACCCACTCCCCTCACCTAGGCTCCACCTCCCACAGTTTCCGCCACCTCCGAGGGCTACACTCAGCTATCAATGGGTTAATCCACTGATGAGGTCAGGACACTCTGGATCCAGTTACTTTCCAAAGCCCACCTCTGGACAGTGAGGCACTGGGGACCAAGCCCTCAGCACATGAGCCTTTGGGTCCATTTCTTATCAAGCCATTACAGCCTCCAATTGAAAACTGGAGCAATGGCTGCAGGCCTGGATCCCGTGAGTGGAACATGGGCTATGAATGGATGGAGAAGTGCGCTGCTCTCCGCAGTCTTCCAGGCCTATGGCATAGGAATGTGAGGAGAGGAAGTGATCCATTTAAAGCCTGGGGACCCACGAGTCAGCAAGATTCCTGGGCAGAGCTGCAGAGCTCTGTGACCCTCCTGCCCCCCCCCCCCTTCAATGCCTTTGGGATCTCTGTCCTGGTCACCCCAGGCCGCCCTCTTTCCGTCCTTCAGCAGCTGGGGAAGTGTCATGTTGACTACCCCACTCCAGGGTCACGCCTGTAGAGGGCAGTCAGGCCGGACCTCTGTGTTTGCTACCTTCAAGGGCAGGGAAGACCCGCCACTGTCCTCTTAGGGCCACTTCCTGAAGCCCGCAGGCCTCGCCTCCCCGTGGCCCTTGCCCTGGCCTCTGTCCTGCCTGGCCATGGCATCCTTTGCGGAAGCTCTGTTCCAGGCCCCAGGTTCTGTGCATATATTGAAGTTCGTCTGAATACCTGGGATGCTGAGCCCTCAAGGACGCGCTCCTCCCAGTTGCCCTGCCCTTCTGGGTCTTACTTTCTTGCAAAGGAATCCCAGTATTCTAATTTCCTCTATCCCTGTGAAGAGAAAAAGAATGATCAGGTGGGTGTATGCAGGCCAGGTCGCTCTGGACATGGAACTTGTGCCTTAATTTTTTTTTTTTTTTTTCAGTTTCAAGCCTTGTTTTCCAATGTAGCTTAAATGTGACCTGGGGTTTCTTCACAGGGAGGACTCATGGTGACAACAAGGGAGAATGAAGGTCACAACAGAGGTCTGTGGTGGGCTGCCTGATGATGGAAAGGACCTGGTTCTCACGGGGTTGGGGGAGGGCAGGTGCGAGCTGGTCTCTGACCTCTGGAGACTTCCATAAGGCCACCTTCCTATATCCACAGTGCCTAAGATGAAACTCCTAGCCATAGGCTGAGATTCAGGAAAGCCCACCATCCTTCCTTACCAAGAAAGACTACAGCTATGTTTTCAAGAAAATAAGAGGAGGCCACCAGTCGATCAAAGGGCACAGCCAGAGAGCAGTAATGCCCATGCGTGAGATGCATTTTTGTCATCATACCCATAGTCAAGTGGTTAGGAATCAGTGACATCAGAGTCCACATCGCCTACTTCAGGAAGGCTTCTCTGACTGCTCAGGGCAAGGTTACTGGCATGGGGCTTCTCCCTCAGCATAGCAGCATGTCTATCTGGCCTGCTTGGTCTGTTCAAGCCTGTGAGCACCTGGCGCCAGGACTGTCTTATCCTATAATGCCAGCATTCAGTCTGAGGTCCTGGGTATAGTGGGCTTCATGAGCTTTAAGAACTGTGGACTCAGCCGGGCGTGGTGGCACACACTTGTAATCCCAGAATTCAGGAGGCTGAGACTGGAGGATCATAGTTCACGGACAGCCTCAGCTACTTAGTGAGGGCCTCTGCAACTCAGTGAGACCCTGTTTCAAAATATAAAGAATAAGCCAGGTGTGGTGGCCCACACTTGTAATCCCAGCATTTGGGATGCTGAAACTGGAGGATCGTGGTTCGTGGACAGCCTCAGCTACTTAGTGAGGCCCTCTGCAACTTAGTGAGACCCTGTTTCAAAATAAAGAATAAAAAGTAGGGCAGGGGCTGTAGCTCAGTGGTCGAATACATTTGAGTTCCATCCCCAGACAGACCTGAAAAAATAAATATGTAAATAAATAAATAAAGAATAAAAAATAGGGCTGGGGATATAGCTCTGAGGTAGAATGCCCCTAGGTTCCACCCCCAGTACTGAAAAAAAAAAAAAAAAGAAAGAAAGAACTGTGGACTCAATTCAATGTGGGGTCTTAAAGAAGGGGCAGCAGGGTAATTAGTGGCTTGTGTTCATGAACTGAGGAGCCAGACTTCCTGAGGCTGAATCCTGCTGACAGTTTGTAGTCACTGCAGGCTCTTAGTCCTCGGTTTACCCATCTGTAAAATGGAGGTGGGATTGGCCCACAACTCTTTAGATTGCTGAGTGTTGAGTGAGATATTTGTTTGTGTCTTTTTTATTTGTTATACTGAGGGTTGAACCCGGGGGTGTTCTACCTTCAAGTTATATCCCCAGCCCATTTTATTCTTTATTTTTGAAACAGGATCTTGCTAAGTTGCTGAGGCCGACCTCAAACCTGCAATTCTCCTGCCTCAGCATCCCAAGTACTGGGGTTGCAGGCATGTCCCCTCATACCCAGCTAAATGAGATATTTATTTAAAAAAAGGCTAAGCCAGCTGAACAGATGACTCAGGCTGTAATCCCAGTACTTGGGAGGATGAGACAGAAGGATTGCATGTTCAAGGCCAGCCTTAGCAATTTAGGGAAAGCCTCAGGAACTTAATGGGAGGCACTAATCCTCAGTACCAATGTAAATAAATAAGTAAAGAGGCTAGCCCAGAGTCGGGCATTTATTTATTTAATTCTTTTATTGGTGCACTATGGTCTCACATCACAATGCAGTTCCCAGTGATACAGACACATACACACACAGCATGTGGCGCTTTTTCCTTGGCTCCTTCCCCATTCCTCCCTTCCCCATCTAGGAAACTGAGATCGCCACTGGTATCCTCACAGCTGTCTGCAATGTCATGGAAGTGCTTCCTTCCCTGGTCCTCTCTTCCACCACTGCCTAGAGCTGGCCATTGAGTCCAGCGGGTGCTCCCTGGACAGTAGCTCATCTTACACGACTGGAAGCAGGGCGTGGTGGTTCATGCTTATAATCCCAGCATTTGGGAGGACCAGACAGGAGGATCACAGGTTTGCGGACAGCCTTAACTACTTAGTGAAGCCCTCTGCAACTCAGTGAGACCTTGTTTCAAAATAAAGAATAAAAAATAGGGCAGGGGGTGAAGCCCAGGGGTAGAATGTCCCTGGGTTCCATCCCCAGTAACACACACACACACACACACACACACACACACACACACACACACACAGCAGAAGGATTTTCTTTTTGATGGTACTGGGGTTCCTGGAAGCCCTTCTACCTCTGGGCTACACTCCTAGACCTATTTTATATTTTTATTTGGAAACAGGGTCTCTTAAGCTAGCAAGGCTGGCTCTGAACCAGAGTGATCCTCCTGTCTCAGCCTCCCAAGCGCGGGGATTACAAGCGTGTGCCACCACACCCAGCGTCAGCAGGGGGATTTGGGAGCCAGAGAAGATGGACTCTAGTTCTGCCCTGCCTTTGCCTCGAGTCTGGGTTTCGGAGGCCAGCTTATTGCACAGCCTGCTTCTCTCCGGTGGCACTTCCAGCTTTCCTGGAAGCCACATTCCCGTCATTGGTCCTAGTGACTGAGCTGTGACCAAAGCCTCAAAGCCGGGACCTGCCCAGCCACAGGGCAGGTCGGCTCTGGCATTCCTGAGGGACTGACGACAGCAGTTCTGGCCTGTCCACTTAAGGGCAGGGGACACATCCCACTTGAGGATTCCTGCCAGTCTGGGTTACAGGCTGAGCCCTGGGAAGACGGAGGCAGGTTTATGTCCTTGATACTCCCAGATCTCTAAATAGTGCTCAAAATTAACATCCTCCCTAAAAACAATGACTCACTCCCACCCCGTGATCAGCCCTTTTGCTATTATTATCTCATTAGTTCTCATGACACTTTTTTAAAAAATGGTGCTGGGGAGTGAAGCCAGGGGCATTCTGCCTCTGAGCTGTGTACACTCCAGCCCTACTTTTTAATTTTTTTGTTTTGAAACAAGGTCTCACTAAGTTGCGGAAGGCCTAACTAAGTTGCCCAGGCTGGCTGCAAACCTGCAATCCTCCTGTTTCAGCCTCCCAAGTACTAGGATCAGAAGCATGCCCGGCTATCCTAACACTTTTATGAGATGGGAAGGATAGACTGCCTTTTATAGATGAAGTCAGGGCCCAGAGAAGATGAGTGAATTATTGATGTGACCCAGAGCACAGAAACGTGTGAGGTGGAGGTGCTGAAGATTCTCCCCAAGTCAACTAAACCAATGATATCTCTCTCTCTCTCTCTCTCTCTCTCTCTCTCTCTCTCTCTCTCTCTCTCTCTCTCTCTCTCTCTCTCTCTCTCTCTCTCTGTAGTACTGGGGAGTGAACCCAGGAACACTTGACCTCTGAGATAAATCCTTAGCTATGTTTATTTTTAAATTTATTTTTAAACTTCACATTTTTTGTAGTGCTGTGCTCAAGATTCAACAACTCAGGGGCTTTCACATTCTAGGCAAATACTATATCCCCATCCTCCCTCTTTTATCTTAAGACAGGGTCTTACTAAGATGCCCAGGCTGGCCTCGAATTTGAAGTCCTCCTGCCTCAGCCTCCTGAGTGGCTTAGATGATAGGTGTACCAAATTTGGCAATGTAAAAAATGATTCCTTTCTTTAAAACTGTTCAGTATAAACTGGGTGTGGTGGCGCACGCTTGTAATCCCCGCGCTTGGGAGGCAGAGACAGGAGGATCATGCAGGTTCGAAGCCAGCTGTGCTGGCTTAAGAGATCCTGTTTCAAAAAAAATATATAAAATAAGTCTGGGAGTGTAGCCCGGAGGTAGAAGGGCTTCCAGGAACCCCAGTACCACCAAAAAAAAAAAAAAAAAAAAAAAAAAAAGGAAGAATGGATAAAACAGCTGTCTCTGTTATCATACTGAACAGTTTTTTTTAAATACTTTGTATTTTATACTTTTTATTTGGAAACAGGGTCTCTTAAGCTAGCACGGCTGGCTTTGAACTTGCATGATCCTCCTGTCTCCACCTCCCAAGCGCGGGGATTACAAGTGTGCGCCACCACGCCGGCCATTCTTCCTTTCTTAATTGATAAAGCATCCGACTTCTAAGCAGTCACACGGTCACCTAGGATAAAGACTCCATTCGCCCAGCCTCTCTAGCAGGTTGTTGTGGCTGCATAATTAAATTGTGGCCAATAAGAGTGACGTGTATCCTGAAAATGAGAAAACCTTTTCCTCCTTTTTGATGACTGCCACATGGAGGTGATGGCTGTTTCCGCAGCCATCCTGGATCCGGAGGTGGGGCTCAACTGTGCTGAGAAGGGCAGGCAAAAGGTTCCTGCTGATACAGATAGGCACCCCAGCCTCTGTTGGGTTACATGGAACTTAGTTCATGGAAGGAAGAGATGAATCTCTATCTTATTCACACTATTTTGGGTTTTCATCACTTGCAGTTGAATGTAACCTAAACGAGACAAGTGATTTCTACTGTGCTGAGAAAAAAATCCTAGCCGCTCAGGGCTCCAGGCCCGTGTAGATCCGTAATGGCTCTCATCCAGTGTGGCAAATGGGACACAGTGCTGTGTAGGACCCTTAGCTGGCCTGGCAGCTTTGGCTTCTGCCTCTGGAAGGCGGTCGCTGTGTAGAAAGCACAGGTGTCCTGGAGCCACTGAGCTGTGGGCAGCCCAAGGCCTGGCCTGGAGCAAAGGGTACCATGTGGACAGGGCCAGCCGGGAAGCACTGAGGGGCCAGCCTTGCGAGCCATCATGGATGTCCAGCCCGGACCAGCCTCTGGGGACTCCAGTCCCAGGTGATCTGATCACACCCACGTGACCCCAGATGAAACCCTCCTCCCAGCTGATCCCAGTCGAAGCACTGAGCAGGGATGAGAAACTGCTTTGCAAAGCCCTTTTGTTTTGAGGTGGGCTGTCAGGCAGCACTTGGTGCTGTGGACACCAGCCCAGACAGCCAGAGTGCAAGGTTAGTGTTGGTCCCACAGAAGACTAGATGACATCATGCACATACAGGAGAATACCACTGCCACTCACAATATCATGTATGGGGAACGGGTTGAGTGGGGAGGAATCCGGGGGAAAATAAGGCAGTCTTTATAAAGAAGAAAATTTCGTTGTTTTAGACACATGAATTAACCTAGAGGACATTATGCTAAGTGACATAAGCCAGTTACAGAAATACAAACCCTCCATGATCTTACTTATATGTGGAATCTAAAAAATCAAATTTAAAGCTGGGTGTGGTGGTGCATGCTTGTAATCCTAGTACTTGGGAGGCTGAGACAGGAGGATCACGGTTCAAGGACAGCTTCAGCTACTTAGTGAGGCCCCCTGCAGCTTAGTGAGACCCTGTTTCAAAATAAAGAATAAAAAAAATAGGGCTGGGGGGTGTAGCTCAGAGTTAGAATGCCCCTGGGTTCCATCACCGATACTGCAAAAAAAGGTTAAAAATAAAATAAAATAAAAAATCAAATTTATAAGAGCAGACAGTAGTCTCCGGTTATCGGGGACTGGTGTTTGTGTGTGTGTGTGTGTGGGGGGGGAATGAATGGAGCTAGAGCTATTGGTCACATGGTACAAAGCTTCAGTTCAACAGGAAGAATAAGTTTTAGTGATGTACTTACTGCACAGTACAGCGACAGCATTTAATACCGTATTTTGTGTTTCAGAATTGCTAGAAGTGGATTTTAGCAAAGAAATGTTAAGTATGCAAAGTTGTAGATATGAGAGTTTGCTCGATTTAATCATTCCATCATATATTCGTATATCATGACATCACATCGTGTCCTATAAATGCATACAATTTTATTTTTTAGTCAAAATAATAGGTAAAAATTAAAATTACTTTATCACCAGGTAATCATTTTCAGTTTTTCAGTCTTGAAGGACATTATTTCAGGAAATAAAGCGGTAAGCAAGCCGGACATGGTGGTGCATACTTGTAATCCTAGTACTTGAGAAGCTGAGACAGAAGGATCACAGGTTCAAGGCCAGTCTCAGCAATTTAGGGAGACCCTAGCAACTTAGTGAGGCCCTGTTTCAAGATAAAATATAAAGCTGGACGTGGTGGCACACTTATAATCCCAGCATTTGGGAGGATGAGACAGGAGGATCACAGTTCGAGAACAGCCTTAGCTACTTAGTGAGGCCTTTTACAAAAGACCCTGTTTCAAAATAAAGAATAAAAAAATAGGACTGGGGGTATAGCTCAGAGGTAGAATGCCCCTGGCTTCCATTTGTAATATAGCAAAAAACAAAAATAAGTAAAATAAAATAAAAAGAACTGGGGGTATAGCCCAAAGATAGAATGCTCCTAGGTTTAATCCCCAGAAAAAAAAATAAATAAAAAGCAATATCCCAAAGTAGCTTTTGAAGGGCAAATAAGCTTACAAGTGGGTGTGACAGTGGGGGGCGGTTGCAGACAGTCAGGTACAGAGTATGCTCCCATCTCTATTTATTGCTAGAATATCTGGTTCGTTTAGGTCAGTGTCTCTACCTAGCAGCATCTCAGACTCAAAATACCCTCTGGTTTATAATTATTCAGCATTAAGTTCTCTTTGGAAACTATTTTCAGTCATTATGCTCATTGGTGTGATTAATTACACCTTCCAAGAGAAAAATATATATTCTGTGGAAGCGTAACCTTTTCTAACTGTGTGGGGAGCAATTTCCAGCTCAGTCCTCTTAGGAACCATGCAACCCTGAAGCACCCACAGGGATGCTCCTAACGTGCAGCTCAGGATTTGGAAATCTGAGAACAAAACGACACACACACACACACACACACACACACACACACACACACACACAACACAACAAAACAAGACAAAAAAAAAAAAACTAGCAAAAGAGTGTTTTGGAAATGGAATCTCTGCACTCTCCACTGAGGCTTTCCCAGGATTCCACGCAGGGAGAGTTTACAATTATTTAATCTCATTAGATTCAACAGGCATTTGTTGACTCCTACTTGACCCAGGAGCTATTTTTGTCACTGTTTCCCATAAGGCATGGCATTCATGCACTCATTCATTAAGACTTTAGTAAACATCTATTGTATGCCCAGCATTATCCTAGGTCTGGATTTCTTATTTTTTTCTTTTTCTTTTCTCTTTCTTTCTTTCTTTCCTTCCTTCTTTCTTTCTTTCTTCTTTCTTTCTTGAGTTACAATTGTATGCCCAGCATTATCCTAAGTCTGGATTTCTTTTTTTTTTCTTTTTCTTTCTTTGTTTTCTTTTCCTCTTTCTTTCTTTCTTTCTTTCTTTCTTTCTTTCTTTCTTTCTTTCTTTCTTTCCTTTCTTTCTTTTGCATTACAATTGTATGCCCAGCATTATCCTAGGTCTGGATTCTTATTTTTTCTATTTTTTTTCTTTTTTTTTCATTACTGAGAATGGAACCCAGGGGGCATCCTACCTCTGAGCTACCTACACTCGCAGCCCTAGTTTTTATTCTTTATTTTGAAACAGGGTCTCACTGAGTTGCAAAAGGCCTCACTAAGTAGCTGAGGCTGTCCGTGAACCACATCCTCCAGTCTCAGCCACCCGAATGCTGGGATTACAAGCATGCACCACCACGCCCAGCAGGTCTGGATTCTTGGGTTACATCAGTGCACAAAATGGACAGGAATCTCTGCCCTGGTGGAACAGGAAGCATCCTAGTGAAAAGAAAGAAGAACAATAAGCTTCATGCATAAGCAAATAATATAGTAAGTTGGAGAGTGGCGAGCACTGTGGAAAATGAGAATAATGGGAACAGGGTGAGGGCACCAGAAGGGTGTGTGTGTGTGTGTGTGTGTGTGTGTGTGTGTTCTGTTTTGCAGTTAATAAATGGGGTAGTGTAGTGGGTTGGATACTGTGTCCCACAACGATATGGCTGAATCTTAGACCCAGAACCTATAGAAACAAACTTATTTAGAAAAAGGGGCCTTGCACATCTAATTAAAGGTCCAAAGATGAGATCATCCTGGATTATCCAAGTGGGCCCTAAATCCAACGACAAATATCATCAGAAAAGGCAGTGATCTGAGACACATAGACGATGGAGAAAGCCTGGGAGATTGGTGCTGTGCCGTTCCCGAGGAATGGCCACAGCCAGCAGGGTTTGGAGGAAGCTGGGAGGAGGCTCCTCTGCAGGGAGCTTGGCTCAGCCAACGCCTTGACTTTGGACCTTTGGCTTTCAGAAATGTTGGTTTTGTTTTCAGTGCTGGGGATGGAACTAGGGGCACTCTACCACTGAGCAATATCCCCAGCCCTTTTTATTTTATCTTCTTATTTATTTCCTTTTTTAGGTACTAGGGATTGAACTCAGTGGCATTCTACCTCTGAGGTTACAGCCCTTTTTATTTTTTTAAAACAGGGTCTCACTAGGTAGCTGAGGGTTTCACTAAATTGGTAAGGTTGGCCTTGAATCTGTGATCCTCCTGTCTCAGCCTCCTAAGTACTAGGATTACAGGCATGCATCAGCCTATTTTATCTTATTTTTATTATTATTATTTCTTTTCTTCTCATTTATTTTTTGCAAACTAGGGATTGACTCAATAGGGCTTCTCCGCTGAGCTGCATACCCAGCCCCTTTTATTATTTATTTATTTATTTATTTATTTATTTATTTATTTTTGGGAGGTAGATGGTAGTGGGGATGGAAGCCAAGGACATTCTACCACTGAGCTACACTTCAGCCTTTTTATCTTTAATTTGGAATAGGGTCTCGCTACGTTGCTGAGGCTGGTCTTGAACCTGCGACCCTCTTGTCAACCTCCCGAGTACTGGGACTAAGAGTACGTGCCTCCGTGCTGGCATGGCTGTTGTGGTAAGCCACTGCCCTGTGGTTCTTTGCTTCTGCCACCCTGGGAAACTAATCCAGGTGGTCAGCGTGTGTGCCCCTGCAGGAGGAGTGACATCGGACAGAGGCCAGTGTGGCTGGGGCAGGGGGAGACTAGAGGAGTGGCAGAGGGGCAAGGGGAGGTGGCCAGGGCAGGCAGAGATTCTCGGGGTGAGAGCGCATGCGGATTCACCACAGGACTGTGTGCCTGTTCCTTGTCTCACTGCTTGCAGTGGGTCCTTCTCAACCTCAGTTGTCCCTCCCGAGACCTCAGCAGGCAGGTTTTGTTTCCCTAAACTTATGGATGGAAACTGCCACCTACCATGGTGGCAGGATTGAAGAGGAGCCAAGCTGCACCCTGGGCTCTCTCGACCCCAAACCCACAGTCTTTCTACCCCATCACACAGCCTCCAAAGCAGCAGCACAGCGCACAGCGGGCTGGCCTGGAGGACACTGGTGCACCTGCTGCTTCTGTCAGCTCAACGTCAGTCACAGGGCGAGCGCTTCCCCAGGGCGCTCTGTGCACTGCCTCATCTGACCCTCCCCACAGCCCTAATGGGGAGAGGTCTCCAGGATGCTCCCCATTTTGCAGGTGAAGAATCCAGGACTCAGAGAAGTCAGGTGAGTTGTATTATCACGACCACGCTCTGACACTCTGGGCCTCAGCAGCTGGCTCCACTCCTCCATGGTCACGGTCCTGACAGTGGCTCTCATTCACTCTGCAGTATTTGTTGAGCCCTGTGCTGAGCAGAAGAATGGTTTCCCCCACCCCCGCCCAGTTCAAGTCCTATCCTGGAACCTGCGAATAGGCTATTTTACATATTGCTCCCAGGACCCTCATGGATGCCAAGATCTGCAGATGCTCAAGTCCCTTCTATAAAATGGCCTACTGTTTGCATGCACATCCTCCCATACACTTTACATAATCTCTAGATTACTTAAAATACGTAATACTGTAGTAAAATTTATGTGAATATGGTAGGACGTGGTAGCACACATCTGTAATTCCAGCACTCGGGAGTCTGAGATAAAAAGAGTGTAGATTCGAGGCCAGTCTCTGCAATTTAGTGAGACTCTCTGCAACCTAGCAAACTCTGTTTAAAAAATAAATAAATAAAAAGTACCAAGGGCATAGCTTGGAGGTAGAATGTCCCTGGGTGCAATCCCCAGTAACCCCCTCCCACCCCCATGTACAATTGTACCATCTTCACCCTTCTGGTAATGATGTGAGATGACGCAATGCCTATGTGATAAGATAAAATGAGGCAAATGACAGAGGCACTGTGATGTGCACTGGGCTACTACATAAGGGTTACATGGACATTTGATGCCATACCCAATACAGCTTCTAAATGGCTAACAAATGAGGAGGTAGCTTATACAGTGTGGAAACACTGGACAAACTGATGATGTATGGGCAGGACGGCACATGATGGTGTCATATTCCATTACACTACTCCGAACAGTGTGCGATTTAAAATTTATCAGTTTATTTCTGGGATTTTTCCATTTAAGATTTTCAGACCATGTCTAACTGTGGGTGCCTGAAACCTCAGAAAACATAACTGAGTTTTGAGCAAGGGGACCTACTATGTGTATTGGTTTCTTCAGAGAATATATTCTGTTTCTCTGTAGAACTCTAGCAATTACAATAACCTAATTGTCTGTTTTTATTTTAGTTTTGCATTATGGCAATTTATAACTTACACAGAAATAGACAAAATAGTATTATATACCCCCATGTTCCTAGCATTAAGCTTTAATAATAATTATTTAGGGGCCTTTTTATGTTATACTCCTACTCACTACCTCCTATATTACTTTTTTTGGTGGGGGGGAATGGGTATTGGGATCTAAACCAAAAGGGCTTTCTACCTCCAAGATACGCACTCAGCCCTTATAATTTTTGAAACAGGGTCTCACTAAGTTGCCGAGGCTGGCCTTGAACCTAAGATCTTCCTATCTCATCCTCCCAAGTACCACGATTACAGGTGTACACCACCACACCCATTACCTCTTGTTTGACTCTGAAGCCAACCCCAGACATTATATTATTTCATCTACACATATTTTAATGTGTATCTCTAGATACTTAAAAGTTTAACTACAATATTCTCAGCACGCTTAAAAGTAAAAATAATTCCTTAATATCCTTAAAGATTTGGCCATGCTCAACTTTCTACTACTTTTTAAACTTACTTATATTTTGTATCATTTTTTGAAAGTTAATACAGAGCCAAGTGTGGTGGTCCATATTCAAATGCTAATCCCCACGTTTGGGAGGCTGAAACAGGAGGACTGTGGTTCGTAGACAGCCTCAGCTACTTAGTGAGGCCCTTTACAACTCAGTGAGACCCGGTTTCAAAATAAGGAATAAAAAATAGGGCTAGGAGTATGGCTTGGAGGTAGAATGTCACTGGGTTCCATCCCCAGTACCATCAAAAAAGAAAGAGAGAGAGAGAAAGAGAGAGAGAGAGAGAGAGAGAGAGAGAGAGAGAGAGAGAGAGAGGAAGAGAGAGAAAGAAAACAAATGCAGCACATTGTAGAACTTTTGGAAGATACACTTTAAAAGCACACAGAATAAAAAATAGAACCCCCCACAATTGGGAGGGCTGATGCCCTGTAGAGCACCACTGTACGAATAGAAAGCAAAGGGTCTTTCCATGTAGCATAGCCCCATCTCTTTCCATACAGCCCACATTCTGGAGCAGAGCATGGACTGGCTGTTGTCCTCACAGCCTGAAGTATTCCATCAGTGTTTACATTTTGGAGTAGAGCCTTCTGGATTTTCTATGGATACAAAAGAACCATAATTTTTGCATAATTGTTTTCATACTGTACATTCTGTTTCACAAGCAGCTTTTTTCACTCAATAGCAGACCATTAACATTTTCCCATGTCATGACATTTGCTTCCAGAGTGTGACTTTCTGTGGCTATCTTGGGGTGCACTGTACAGCCGGACCATGACTGGCCTATGCAATGGCCAATCATTCAGACCTATCTCCTTGGGGAGTAAAATGGCCATGTTTGGTAGGTAAAACACAGGCGAGAACATTATGTCCTTCTTAGTAAGAACAATTAAAATATGCAGGGAAAATTGAACACACTCATTGCATGATCGCAAGGATTTTATTGGTTCCACCCGTTGGTTTGGAAAGAAAGTGAAGGTATGGTTCTATTTAGTTCAACTCATTCTTTGAGGGGTAGGGGGAACTTTCCCTTGACATGTTTAGCTTCTAAACTCTTCCATAGTAAACAAGAAGTTTCAATGAAGGGAGTGAGGCCAAAAAAAAAAAAAAAAAAAAAAAAAAAAAAGAACCTACTCATTAGGACAGTGATTCCCAAAGCCAAGGGACCAGGAGCTGTGGGGTTTGGGAGACCAAATTCAGCTGCTCTGTGAGGCTGACAGAGGCAGCTGGCTTGGGCTTCTCTGGGGCTGGCATTGCTGGTGGTAGGACACAGATAGCCATTCCTGGATGCAAAAACCACCTGATTGCCTTGCAAGAAACATCATCACAGACTTGAGGAGATGGCTAATAGAGTCATAGAGAATTGCCAGGTCAAAATCTCCATCTCTTTCCGGGCGTGGTGGCGCACGCTTGTAATCCCCACGCTTGGGAGGCAGAGACAGGAGGATCGTGCAGGTTCGAAGCCAGCCGTGCACACTGGCTTAGGAGACCTTGTTTCCAAATAAAAATGTAAAAACAGGGCTGGGAGTGTAGCCCGGAGGTAGAAGGGCTTCCAGGAACCCCAGTACCACCAAAAAAAAAAAAAAAAAAAAAAAAACTCCATCTCTTGAGAACTAAGGTAAATACTAGGGTCACTGGCTAAGCATCTATTTGCTCAAACCCACAGCCCACCAGCAGCCAAATGTTTTCTATACAGCTCTTATCATCTTTACTGAGTTCACAAAATTAAATGACTCAGTTCCCTGGAGTCACTAGGGCAGGATGAGGTCACAGGGAAGATGTAAACCAGAAACTTCTAACCTCAGGGACCACTCCAAAGGATCATGGAATTTCAGTGCCTCAAAATTCTGTAG
Organism: Muscardinus avellanarius; assembly: GCF_963383645.1. Lineage (NCBI taxonomy): Eukaryota > Metazoa > Chordata > Mammalia > Rodentia > Gliridae > Muscardinus > Muscardinus avellanarius. Next base: position 96,894,315 of record NC_137791.1, on the reverse strand, counting down.
CTGGAAAGGCCACTTACTTGCGAATCATCACAATCATATAGGGCAACCCAGAGAAGGATCAGAGGAAAAGTCACTCTGGTTTACATGAAACCACAAATTAAAGTTTAAAGGCTGATAAGAAGCCCATGTCCCTGGGCCTCTACTGAAGGCTTGCCTCAGGATGAGAGGAGGCACGGAGCCCCAAGCACCTCTCAAAGATGACTCGCATGTTGAGCATGGCCTGGTAGGGGCTCTTGAACCCCCAACACACGAGTCATCTCTCACCACTTCCCAGAAACAGCATTCTCTTCTAAAATTCACCCAGTTCTTTTATCAGATATACCACTGGACAGCCAGGCACAATGGTGCAGGCCCATAATCCCAGTACTTGTGAGGCTGAGAAAGGAGGATTGTAGGTTTAAAGCCAGTAAGCAGTCACTTAGTATGACTCTTTCAAAATAAAAAATATTTTTAAAAGGGCTGGGTATACAGCCAAGTGTGGTGGTACATGGCTTTAATTCCTGTACTAAGGAAATTAAGACAGGAGGATTGCAAGTACTAGACTACTTTCAGCAGCTCAGCAAGGCCGTCAGTAACTTAGTGAGACCCTGTTTCAAGCTAAAAAATAAAATAGGGCTAGAGGTATAACTCAGAGGTAAAATGCCCCTGGGTTCAAACCCCAGTACCATAAAACAGACAAACAAACAAACATAAAAGGGCTGGGTTATAGCTCAGAGGTACAACATTCTATGGTTCAATTCCTAATATTGAAAATAATAATAATAATAATAATAATAATAATAATAATAAATGATGATGATGATGATGATGATGAAAGGAAGGAAGGAAGAAAGAAAGAAAGAAATGCTATTGAATGGTATATAAATTTCCTAGGATTACTTGTAAGAAAATACCACAAAGTGGATGGCATAACAACAGAAATGTCTTGTCTCACAGCCAGAGGTTAGAAGTCTGAAATGAACATGGTAGCAGGACTGTGTTCCCTCCAAAGACTCCAGGGGAGGGAGTTGCCTCTTCTGTTTTATTGTGGGTTCACCCAAGTTTTCCTTGCTTGTGGCTACTTGGCCCTAATCTCTTCCTCCATCTTCTTATGGTCATCTTTCCTCTGTGTCTTCATCCAAATTTCTCTCTTATTGTTAGAACACCAGGCATCTTGGAGTAGGGCCTCCTGATGGCCTCATCTAAGCTTAATTACATCTGCAAAGACCCTATTTCCATATGAGGTCTTACTCATAAGTACAGGGGGTAGGACTTCTGCATATCCTTTTGAGAAGACAAATGTGACCCATAATAGTTGGAAAGTCAAGGTCCTGGTATATTCGATACAATTTATCGCCAGTGTTGTGTCATCGAGCCAACCACTCAGCATCCCTGGCCCCAGGTCCCTTCATCTGTCCCCATAGGTCCCCTCGTGGCCTAAAGATTCAGTGCTGTTTGAACAAGAGAATGAATTCTTTCAAACTGGTTAAAGAGGATAAACTCTGGAGACCAGCTTAGAAGAAAGGGGTCCTTTTATGGCTGCCCAGGAATGCCTAGTGGAGGGTGAAGGACCTCAAGATCCTCAACACTCCCCCCGGCAAGTCCTTGTGTGATGTCAGCAGCCAGACTGCAAACCAAAGAGCCACCAGCCAAATTGCCATGTGCCTTCCCCCAGGCCCCACAGGCTGCCCGGCCCCAGGATAATCAGTCCCAAGGCCCAGTGAGCAGTCAAGGGCTCTTCTTGGCTTTTGAAGCTCTTCATGAAATTGGCTCTAGAGGTGAAGCCCACATGGCTTGGACAGGTAGTGTAATCAGTGCCTCCATGCAGGCATGGCGTGTGCCCTGTGCGGAGTCAGGAGCGGGTGGGGGCTTTCACCTGAGACTGAAGGAACCCGACAAGTTCCTGAATCAAGGGCCTCAAAAGGCGAAGTCAGGCCGCTGCGTATTCCAGAAATGTGGAGGCAGTGCTGTCTGTGTGGATGTGTGGCCGACAGGCCCTGACAGTCCCCAGCTGAGAACAATAAGTCTGCTCGGTGCTGTCCTGAGATGAGACCAACAGGGACCCTGGGCACAGAGTCCTGGAGAAGGTGGGGTGGGGTGGGGTCCCTCCCGGATGCTTGCCATTCCAGGATCAGCAGGCTGAAGCGCAGTGCATCTCCCTCCCTGGGAGACCGAGTGGAATGCCACTAGGAGGCAATTTGGGATGCCAGCTGATCACCCAGCGGCAGCGGGGAGACCAGGGGCAATGTGCTTGTGTTGCGTTTAATACCTTGGGGCTTTCTTTGTGTGCCTGGGGGAGGGGCTTTCATCTATGAAGTTCAAAGCACCAGCCACAAACTACCTCTGCTAATCCTCTCTCTGATCTGAATTTTGTCGTGTAACTAAACTGATTACAAGAATTTGGTGTATCGGGGGCTAGTCTGGGCCCCTGGGGAAGACTTCCGCGTGTTTTGCCCACTGGGAAGGAGAGGTAAGGTCTAGTTAAGGTACCTAGAATAGTTGGGGCAGGAGGAGCCTCAGTGATCACAACCCACTGACCCACAACATCCTGATTGTGCACATGTGAGAGGTCTCACCTGTGGCTCCAAAAATCTCCCTTCTAAACCCCAAAATGACAGCTGTCCCCTGAGGTCATCTCCAGAGGCCCTTCACACACCACTTGCCAGCCCCCCTCCTCCTGCAGCACTGCCGTTTCTGGGGCTGCTGGGACTGTGGGGGGCACTTGGAGGCCTCATGCTGTATCTTTGGGCTCTGTCCCACCCAGGGCCAAGGCCCCCTTCAATGCTTATGTCCCAATACCCCAGAATTCCCTGTCCTGATACTGCTGAGCTCCTGGGTCCTGCACAGGCCCGGTGAGGCCTTGGGTGGGCATCCTGGGCCTCAGGTGCAAGGGTGGCTGTGTGAGGGGCCCTGTGCAGGCTGGGCTCACATGTCAGGATCTTCATGGTGTCTGTGTAGTACCCAGATCCTTTGGTGCCAAAGTTCCAGGTTCTAGCCTGTCTCCCTGTGTCACCTGGCATCATGGCATACCATCTAGAGTTTCAAGGCAGATGCAAGCCATCCTGTCATCACAAACAGATCCTCCATGACAACCAGACCCAGGCTTCCTGGATGCTACCTCTGGAAGAGCCTGCATATGCATCCCCTCTTCTCCATCCACACAGCTCCTGCCTCTCCTCTGCCCTCCAGGGTGAAGCAACAGCCTCCTCTCAGGCCTCCTGCCTCTACACCTGCCCTCTCTAATTCATTCCCTGCACTGAGGTCAGATTGATCTTTCATCCTTTGATCTTATGTTTTATTTGTTATTCAAAATGTGAAGAACCTCTACTTGACCTTCAGCTCTCAACTTGGAGGCCAAAGATCTGCCAATGAACTGCCTCGTATGGGGCCCCTCAGCACTCACCAGCCCAAGTGTGAATTCTCTACAGTCTCCACTAAACTGTGAGTGCTGTTGGGCTGTGACATTGCCTGTGTTGGTTCTTGAGGCCACATAATGCCTAGAATAATGTCTCGAACATGTAAGATGTTTACCAAATGTTTGTTGAATGAATGAAGGATCTAAAAAGGCAATGTCATTGCTAGGACTAGAACCTAAATCTGCTAGCCACAGGCAGACTTGTCAGGACCAGCCAGGTAACATCCCAGACCATCCATCTTTTTTTTTTTTTTTTTTTTTGGTGGTACTGGGGTTCCTGGAAGCCCTTCTACCTCCGGGCTACACTCCCAGACCTATTTTATATTTTTGAAACAGGGTCTCTTACGCCAGCGCGGCTGGCTTTGAACCTGCTCGATCCTCCTGTCTCCGCCTCCCAAGAGTGGGGATTACAAGTGTGCGCCACCATGCCTGGCTGGACCATCCATCTTTAAGAGAATTTGAACACTGTTGTGAAGCCAAAAACCCTTGGAAATGTTCTGTGTTAACTTTTCATCACCAAGACCAAAATACCTGCCATAAACAACTTAGAAGAGGAAACATTTCTTTTGACTCATGGTTTCCAAGGTCCCATGGTTTCCAGCCCATGGCTGGCTCCATTGCTCTGGGTCTGAGATGATACAGCATGCCACGGTGGAAGGGCCAGTGACCTACTTTCTCCAACCATGCCACACCTGTCTATTCTTTCTACCCCTTCCCAATCATCCATTCAAATGATTAACCCATCAAATGGATAAGTCCATTGAGGTGAGGTCAGGGCCCTCAGGATTTTTCGCTTCCACAAAGCTCCACGTTGTTGCATTGGGGACCAAGCCTTCAACTGAGCATGTGCTGTCGGGGAATGTTCCAGATCCAAACCATGACGTGTTAACATGGAACTAAGTCTACTTGCCAGAACTCCCCTCTAGGGAAGGATGGTGTGATCTGGTGGAGGGGAAATCTTCTGACATTCTCTGGGGAATATGTGAGTAACAAGAAGTATTAAATACGGTGCTTTATGAAGTGCTTGGTGGATATGCAAGTTTGGGATGAGAGCAGAATTGTCCAGGATGGTGAAACAGAGGCTGTGCTGTTCCTAGAGGCCCCTATTATCTCCTTCCTCAAATCGCTCTTAATTCTCTACCTGTAGCACAGCCTCTTCTGCCGTGAGGTCTGACACTGACACTGTTATGTGTCTGAACTCTTATGGAAAGGTAGGCAGAACCGACTTTGGGACTTCTGAGAAGACTCTACAAAGAGCAGAGGGTGTGAATCCTTTTTTTGCTCTTTCTTGGTTGCCTGGAATGTGAATCCAACAGCAGGAGCTCCTGGTACCCACGTTGGACCATGAGGCAACCTTGAAGGATGGAAGCAATGAACTAAGAGGCTCAGAGAGCAAGAGGAGCCTGGATCCCCAATGAGGTTATAGAGCCACCGTGGAAATCCTCTAGACTTCTTTTTTGTGAGAGAGGAACAAATCTCTTATTGAAGGTACCACAGGTAGGCTGCATATTAGGAACTAAATATAATTTTTAACTGACTCTAAAGCTAAATGATTCCTGGCTGTTGGCTCAGGACTTTTCTTCCTCTTCTTTCCTCTGCTTTGCCCTCTCCATGCTGGCGTGGCCCCAGGTACCCAGTGTCTCCTACAAGCCGCCCACACAAAACTCCCTCCTAACGTGGCATGATATATTCAGTCCTGCCAAAACAGTGATCAGTGGGCAGATTCAAGCATCAGCAAGACCCTGTGGGTGCAATAAACAGAGAGACTCTTTCTCAGAAGTGAGGGCCCTTTTTGTTTATTATGGAACCTGTTTCCCAGAATAAGTCTATGAAATATGACAGTTTTCTTGAAATCGTAGATGTGAACACCACCAGTCTAGGACGTTCAGAGCACTTTGTACAGTTCTTCCAGGGACCAGGGTGCAAGGAAGGAGTGCGGGGAGGGGAAGCAACATCGTTCTTCTTGGGAGCCACAGAGAGCAAGAGGTGACAGGCGGGCCTCCACGGCCTTCAGGACATCCTGCTTCTGATGGCCCCCTCCCATTTCCCATCCAGTGACCTCGTCCTGTGCCTGTGGATGTGGCCTCCTGTGAACCTGTGCTCTATCTTGGAGCCTGGAGTGGAAGAGCCAGAAATGGAGTACAGCTCACCACTGCTGGGTAGGGAGAGTAGCTCTGAGGGCAGAGAATTCTGAGGCCCAGAGGCCACTAACCGTCATAAATAAAATTTATAACAGTAACAGTAGAAATTGGATCTATATGGTTACCTTGCCACAAAATATTTAATGATGGATATTCTTCACATTCCACATACTTAACTCCTTTAATCCCCACAAAGACCTCAGGGTGTCCTCATCCCCGTTTTAGAGATGAGGAGACCAGGGCATAAGTTGTTTAAATGTGAGCCTGAAGTCACTGCAGCTTCACAGTGGAACTGAGCTGGAGAGTCCCACAGCCCAGAGTTTTTCTGCCGCAGCCAAAGTGCTTTAGAAAAGGTGCCCAAGTCTGAGTCCCTTCCAAAGGGGGGTGGTGGTGGTGGTGGTGGTGGTGGTGGTGGTGGTGGTGGTGGTGTGTGTGTGTGTGTGTGTGTGTGTGTGTGTGTGTGTTTGTGTGTGTGATCCTAGATAGCTGTATAGCTGTGATCCTTTCTGTATGTGACTGGTGACGGCTAGAGTCATACATGGTATTGGGGTAAGGGTCCCAGAAGCTGAGGCAGCTTCGATTCCTCCCTTCCTGCTCTGCCTGTCTCCTTCCCAGGGAAGGGCCTAGATGGGAGACTCAGCAAATGACATTGCCAGAGGCAGGTGAGCAGGTGGCCTTTGAGTATCTAAACCTGGGGACAGGTGTGAACCTTTAAACAACAGGTACACTGAGAACAAGCTGGTGCCTTGTATTTATTTATTTATTTATTTATTTATTTATTTATTTATTTATACAACAGAATTCATTCTGTTTGAAATGCACAAGAGGGCTGCATGAAGCCTGACTAGTGGCAGGTCTTGGCAACTCACTCACAAAATCTATTACCGACTGTCAACCTCCTGCCTTATCTTCCTTGAAAATACTGTTTTTTGATACAAGTATTTTGAAAATCTGACTCTGAAATATAACCTGAGGTTCCAAGCTGGGCTCTTCTGGGGACTCTGAGGTTGTGTGTGATGTTCTAGGGACATCAGAGTGGATCTGGCCGGAACCGTGGCTGGTGGGATGGTCCCAGCCCAGCCATGCTTCATCAGACAGGCATTATTGGACCCTCTTCTCTTTTTTTGAAAATTGCTACTCACACCCTGTGTGATCTCACATCTTTGAGGGACGTCTTTTCACTTATGACTCCCACATTTATGCCAAAACCCCCTTTGGTGTCTCCAATTGGATGTCCAACAGGCGTCTCTCAGGCACTTCCTCGAAGCAACTTCTAAGCACCTCCTTGAAAATGCCTCGCCCGGCCAGCCAGACTCAGAAGAGCAAGGGCTGTGTGTTTTCTCTCATCCATGGAAGTTAGACAGAAAGTAGCAAAAAAAAGGGAAAGGACCTCATGAAAATAAGGCCAGAGGCCCCTGTAGTGGAAGGGGATTGGGGGAGGGAGGAAGGGAGGTAAGGGGAGGAAAACAGACCAAACAACATTCTGTGTATGTGAATGCATCACGATAAATCTTGCAATCATGGACAATCATAATGCATGAATAAAACCTTTAAATTAAAAAAATTTCCCATCTCAGTTCATGGAAACCATTTTTCTCCATCTCAGGCCCCAAAACTTGGAAGCATCCTTGACTTCTATCGTTCATATTCAACCTTCAGATTCTTGAAGAACCCTATGGGCTTAGCTTTCAAAATAGTTCCAGAATTTCCCTACTCCTCACCACGCCTACGGCCACCACTCACAAGTCACTTGTGGGGACAGGCCACCGCAAGCATCTGACTTGCCTCCTGTGTCCACTCTTGGCCTCACTGGTCTACATGGTAGCCAGAAATAAGCCTGTTAAATAAAAGTGAGATCATTTCAGTCCTCTGCTCAGAAGCTTCCAGTGGCTTCTTAACTCCCAGAAGGAAGCCATGGTCCTGGCTGATGGGCCTGTGACTGGCTTCCCCTGCTTCCCTCAACATCACAGGCTCCATCTCCACTCTGTCCCCTCCTGTGGCTCTCCTCCAGCCCCTGGCTTTTTGTGGAGCATGCCAGGCTGGTACAGGGCAGAGCTTTCTCTTGCCATTTCTACATCTGGAAACTCCTGCTCTCCTCCACATCCTCCCCCACCCACACAAGAAACCCCTTCACTTCCTTTTAGATTAGTTCACAAAAGCCACTTTCTCAGCGAGGTCCCCCTGACCATTCTACCTCAGTCTTACCTTCCTCTCGCACTTGGTGCCCACATTTCTCCTGCAGCAGACACTGTCCTTGCCCCATCCAGATTCCTTTCCAGCCAGTGCACCCGCCCCAAGCTGCTGTGAGTGTCGCCTGCCCAGAGCTTCTCCATGTCCTGCTTCTTTGGAAAATTGCCCTCAACTTTCAGGCCCTGTCCCTCACTCACCCCAGGGCCAATGACCAGAAGACACGGGGACACAAAAGTCTGCCTCTCTGGTTTCAAGGTGGGGAGGACTCTGCAGCATCCCACGGATATTTCAGAGTCTTGTGTGGGTCAGAATTGAAACCAGCTCTTGCTTGACTTTTTCTCCTTTACTACGCATTTCCTTCACATCTTTGGATAAGAGAGCGAACCCTCAAACAAAAACAAAAACAGAAGCAAAAACAAAAACAAAAAAGGTTACCTACATTGCATTCCCATCTCAGGCCCTTTTGCTCAGGGGTTAACCTAACAGAGTCTATGGTATTTAACTTTGTCCATCTTTCACACTAAAATGCCAGTCACTCTGTCTATTCACTGCCTCATCCTGGAACAGCATCTGATGCAGTCAGTGCTCAGTCTGTGTTTCAAGAATGAAGCAGGGCATGGTGGTACACACCTGTAATCCAAGTACTTGGGAGGCTGAGTTAGGAGGATCATAAATTTGAAGCCAGTTTCGGTAACCCATGAGTCTTTCAACAACTCTGTCTCAAAATAAAAAATAAAAGCTGAGTGTGGTGGCACATGCTTATAATCCCAGGACGTGAGAGGCTGAGAAGGGACGATTGCATGTTGGAGGATATCCTTAATAAATAGTAAGACTCTCATCAACCTAGTGAGGCCCTGTTTCAAAATAAAAGCAAAGTAGGGATGGGGGTGAAGATTGGAGATAGAATACCACTGGGCTCAATCCCCAGTACCACCATAAATAAATTAATAAATAAAAAGAAATAATAAAATGGCTTAGAGTTTGGAGGTAGAATGTCCCAGGTTTAATCTCCATGAAAACAAACAGGAACAGAATGAAAGATTGAGTCAGGCATAGTGGTCCATCTGTAATAATCCCAATACTTGAAAGTCTGAGCTAGAGATTTACAGGTTCAAGGCCAGATTAGCAATTTAGCAAGACTTTATTTCCAAAGAATAAAATGGGACTGGGAGTGTTGCTCAGAGGTAGAATGCCCCTGGGTTCTATCCCCAGTACTACAAAGAAAGGGGGGGGGGCAAGAAAGAATAAGCACATGTGTCTTCATACGTCTCTGAGTCCTGGCACTGGTCTTATCCTGAGCCTGTGGAGCAGGACTGGGGGCCTGGACCCCTAACTCTGTTACCCACAAACTCTGCCTACTTTCTCAGCCATTTCCTTCAGCCTGTTGCTGGATTCCGATCCCAGCAGCCTACTCCTTCCTGCAATTTCCCAGGGACCCCTCTGGCTGGCTCATTTACTTATCCAAAGCCACCCGTTAGCTCCTCTTTAGACCACTTGCCTCCAGTATCTGCCCACTCCAGACTTCATGGGATGATAAGGTAAGCAACAGGAATGTCCTCATCCAGGTGTGATCTGAAAGCCAGGTGGATGAGGAGAGGTAAGAGGTGAAAGGCATAGGGGTGGCCATTCTTTTTGGTCACAGCAGAGATCAGAATATATGATAGAGATGAGGTGCCCGCAGGCAAGGTGAAGAGCTCTCTTTTCTGGACAGTAATCCCATTGAGTCAAGCTGGGAGCCATTACCTGACCCATGCTGATGGTTAATTTTGGCCCAGTGTCTGGGGGTATTGAAGGTGGTGCCCCAGCAAGGCTGTACTACCCTCTCCCATGAGTGATTCAAGGGCTAGAGATTAGGATTCAGAAAATCCAGGTGAGGCCCAAACCTGGGAGGTTCTGCACTATTAGCTAGTCAGTGACCTACTTACCTCTTTGGGCTTGGTTTCTGGCCAGAAAACATTCCTTGTTTTGAATAATATTCAATTTTCAATCCTTCATTTCCTGTGCCAGAAACTCGGTTTCCATTCTGAGTGCTTGACAGATATCAACTTATTTAGCCCTGCCAGTCCCTTTGTCTGGTAGGTGCTATTATGTCTCATTAGTACCCACAATTTACAGAGGGGAAAGAGGCACAAAGCACCTCAGCAACTTGCCCAAGATTGCAGAACTAGTCACAATGATGCTGGGATGGGAATCGAGGCAGGTACAAGGTCTTTGTAGAGATCTGGGAAATAGGAGCAGCAGGAAATGTCTTTGGGAGAAAGGGTCTCGTCAGGATGGAACAGCCCCTGCCATTTCTGCTCTGCTTAAATCTCAGTTAGCTGCCGGGCGTGGTGGCACACGCTTGTAATCCCTGCACTTGGGAGGCTGAGACAGGAGGATGGTGCAGGTTTGAAGCCAGGCTTGCTGGTTTAAGAGACCCTGTTTCCAAATAAAAAAATAAAATAAAAATAGGTCTGGGAGTGTAGCCCGGAGGTAGAAGGGTTTCCAGGAACCCCAGTACCACAAATAAATAAATAAATAAATAAATAAATAAATAAATAAATAAATAAATAAATAAAAATAAAAATAAAAAATAAAAAATAAAAATAAATCTCAGCTAGCAAGTATTGATTGGTCTCACAGGTCATATGTCTTCCTTGGACCAAATAAAGAAAAGTGGCTCTTTGGATTTATATATTAAATCTTTAAATTCTAAAATCCTGCTGAAGTTTTATAAAGTTTAGCTTTTAGAAGTGCACCCAAAGGTCTGGCTGATCTAGCCTTCCTCGAGCTTGTTCTCCTCTAGATCTAAAATCCTGCATGCCTCATCTAAGAATCAGTTGCTTGCAATTTGGGCAGTACACACTCATTCATTCATTCATTCAATTACTTTCAAATTACATTTCTAAAGAATCTATTAGGACCACTTACTGTGCTAGCTGCTGGAGACACAGCCACTCAGACTTCACCCAACCTGACATGGACTGGTCCCCTGGAATCTCCAGAACTGTGAAGTCCTGGCTGTGCTTTTGCCTTAATCAGCATTTGCTATTCACTTTCATGGTGTCTCGGTCAACAGTCTCACTGTCATATTCCAAAACAATAGACCACATAACCTAGAGGAAGGAAGATTTATTTGCTCACAGTTTTTTGAGATTTAGAGTTTTAGTCCACGTGAGGCTGGTTCTGCAGAGCTCAGGACATGGTGACGGGAACGTAGAGAGGCTGAAAGCAGAGAGCAAAGGGAGGTGAGACCCATATATAACCCCAAGGCTACACCCTCAGGAACTCCTTAGTAACCAAGCCCCACTTCCAACAGTGCTGCTACCCTATTTCCATGAGGGCTAAGGGGTCATTCTAAATCCAAACCATTACACACTGGCTTCTGACCACTCAGCTCTTAGCAACCGCTGCACCCATGACCTCCAGATCCCCCTCCTCCTTCTCACCTGTCCCACTTTGTTTCTTCTTTTTCTGAGAATTGGTGAGCTACTTCATGTTGTCTTTTCTCTGTTTGAATCTTTGTCTCCAATTTCTCACCTCCCCCTTCCTTATTTCTTGACTAAATGGCTTACATTGTCACCTGGGAATTCTATCTGTGCCCAGATGTTAACAGGTCTTAAAAGGGAGGAGCCCTAACATTCTTCCCTGCCATTCTAGGTGGATGCCCAGGGTGGGCTCACCCATGTAAAGTGTGAGGTTGTCTCTAGAGCTTGTAGCATTAAACCATCATTTTATAGTTTGTGAAACAAGTTCGTCTTATTCAAATAGCAAAATCCTGTTCTGGCAATGAAGAAAAGATCTGTCTAAATTCTCAGATACTGTTGAATGTATATGAAGTTGCTCTCTTAAAAGTGCACCCCGGGGCTGGCTGATCTCCCAATCTTTATCGAGCTTATCCTTCCTGAGATCTAAAATACTCATGTGTCACTTTAAGAAATAGTTGCACGATGTGCAGTGCACATGGATTCATCCGATTATTTTCAACAAACATATCTAAAGAATCTACTAGGAACACTTCCTGTGCTTGGTCCTGGGGACACATCTATGAATTGCGTAGACTTTATCCCTGTCCTCTTGGGGACTACAGTTTGGGGGATGGTTGGGGAGATAAAAGAATCAATAAACGAATATTTACGTGAATATTTCATGTCTAGGGCTTAATTCCAATTGTTGTTGAGTGAAATGCACCAGGTGCTGGGTATATTTTACACACTGTCCAGCCAGATCACTCTGCTCCACTGACCCCACCTTGTCCTTGAGCAGCAGGGGCGGACAAGGGGACTACCAGGCCTACTCCCTGCCTGCTTGGTTCAGCCAATGGACAGCACCTTAGGGAGAGCGGAGGGCAAGGCAAAGGGAGAAAAGCCCAGATCCTTAGTCCCCTCTTCTCCCTGCCGTGTTTGGTGTCCTGTGCGTGGCCCCAGCTCCCATCGGGCAGGTCTGCTTTCTTGCCCTTTCTACCTTGGCTCTGCTCATCTCTCCTCCTCCGTTGTGTCCCCACCATGAGGTCCTGGCTGCTCCCACTGTTGCCATCCTATGTGACTTCTCAGCTGTTCTATCACCCATGTAACATATTCCCTGTGATAACTTCCCTATTTTATATACAGAGCGGTTTCTGTTTCCCTAGATGGACTCAAACTGATGTGATTACTTACCGTTTGCATTTTTTAACCCAACTGTCCCTTTGCCAGTGTCTGTCATGGGGCTGGGCTGTAACCTTCTCACGGATGGTGCCTGGCTATGCCCTGTCTTAGGTCATGATGAAAGTATGCGGCCCAGGGCTAGAGGCAGTAATGGTTGACAGCACTGACCAGAAAAACCTCGCTGGGATCGCAGCAGGAGAGAGAGGTCTACAAATTTCTTTACTTTTTACTTTTTATTTTTGAGATGAGATTATGAATTTACCGCAGAACCTCAAGCTTTCTGATTCTGAGCCCATTTCCTTTAGTTCCTTTAGGAACTTACCTGTCATTTCCAGAGTCTCACCCTTTACCAGAGCCCCTGAAATCATTCCACATCCATTCCAAATTCACCTGGCTTCATGGTGAAGTCACCAAGAATTATTCATCTGCCCATTGTGCGGTCCATGACACCCACTCTGGAAGGTGGTTCTGTATTGTCCTGGGTGGGTGAGAGGACACAGTGAACCGTCATTTCATCAGAGCAGATTTCCCAAGTCCAGAAGCTTTCTGATCCAGCATGATCAGAAAGCAAAATGGGGCTGATATGGAAGGGCAGGAAGGGGAGACGGTCTTAGAGTCACCTCCTCCAGCAGCAATTCTTCCTAACTCGGAGCCAGAGACCTTCCAGGTCTGTGGCCCACTGTGCCAATCTGCTAATATGTTCCCATGGTCTGAAATTGCTGTCAGAGTCCAAAGGAGTTTAAGGACCAGTCAGCGTTTTCTACCGGATACAAATGTTTCTCTCATCTAGGCTCTGCGCATAGGAAGCCTGGCTGTCTCAGAAATGGCAGCCAGAAAAACCCACACTCCTCCTAATCCTACAATTTCCCACTAATCAGATGTCTAGACAAGAACAGTCTCTGCCCCCTTTCCTGTTTGCAAATCTGCCTTGACAAGTCATATCCTCTGACAATACCATTAAAATGTTCTTTATTTGCTCTGGGAGCCTTCTGAGACATGGTTGCTGGAAATGCTATCAATTCCTGGATCAACTCAATTCTCTTAAAATCATGCTTTGATATTCCTCTGCTTGAATTTCATTCTCCTGAGGGGGAGCTCTGTTAACAAGGCAATTAGTACTGCTGTGAATATGAGTACAGTACTATGGGGTTTGTGGCCAGATGGCCGGGGAGCCAAATTCGATTCAGAGTTATGGTGACTTTGGAGGGAAAGTCATTCTCTCTGTAGCTCAGGCTGGTTTAGATAACACAATGTGCTCCTTTAAGTTAGTGAGGAAAATGATGTGAGAGACATTTCAATTTCTCTCCATCCACTAGAAACCAAGAGAAACCACTGTTTATTTTCTCTCCCTTGGTAGGCTAATCTATCTACCAAGGGTTGCGAAATCACATCGTGAAGGCTTAAAGTAACATCTCACTTATATGGTTTAAAATTAGCTCTAGAATGGTGCAGATTAAGGGCTGCCAGAGAACGAAAGCTCCTGCTTCTTATGTGAGGGTGTAGGAAATGCAGGCAGTGGCCAGTTAGACCTCGCCACCTCCACCTCCCTCCAAGCGCCACCCAGTACGTCTCCAGTATCATCCCCCAGCAATCATGAACCTACAGACAGTGTCATTCTCATGGCTGAAAATGGCTATCGCAACTCCTTTCCACATCTATAAGCAGTGTGTTCTGTAAAACAGTACGTGCACATGGTGTGGCGGTCCCCCACTCTATCGGAGATTTTACTTCCCATGGTCTCAAGTCAGCTTCAGTCTGAAAAGCCTAAATAGAGAATTTCAGGGTGGGGGGAGCTATTCATAAATTTTAAATAATTTCTATTATAATATAGTTATAATTATTGTACTTTATCATTGTTATTAATCTCTTACTGTTCCTAATTTATAAATTCAGCTTTAACACAGGTATGTATGTACAGGAAAAAAAATAGTAAATATATAGAGAGTTTACTGTTATCCATAGTTTTGGAGTATCCACTGGAGGTCTTGAATTGTATCCCACACATGTAAGGATGGACGATTGTGTATATTATATCCTGGTCTGCACTGAAGAGATTTACTGTAAATAAAAAAGCAAAGCATGCAATGAAAAGATTGCTCCTTGTCAGCCCCATTCTCTTTGGCTTTTTGGGCTGTGGACATGGAGTCGCTGCAGGTGGTTAGTGAGGGTGTTTTGCCCCCACCCCTGGGCTGTGGTCCCTCTGCTGCTGCTCCTGTCCCTTTCCTCATCCCGCCCAAGGTGGGGAAGCCCTTCATAAGTCTCAGCAGGAGGAAGCTGAGGCAGATCCTCCTGTCTCCTGAAATGTCCACGCCACAGTAAGCAACCCAGGCTGCATCCTGTACAACCCCCAAAGACCACGAGACAGGAGTTCAGGACACCTGAGGGCTGAGGGCCACAGACATGCTTACTGGGTTTGCAAATGCTTTCAGACTATATTTAGAAATCATCCCAGGAAGATATATTTTGTATGTGTAGCTTATAGATGGATTTTAGGCTGCATATGTACTTGCCTATCAATCTATCTTTCCTCATCTTTGGGAATCCAAAGAGCAAGCTATTATACAGCACAGCTGTTTATCTTACTTTCTGACCCAGTCCTCCCCATTCTCATACTGGAGCTTGAACCCAGGCACATTCTACTTCTTTCATGCTATACCCCCAACCCCTTTTATTTTTTTATTTTGAAATAGTCTCAATGAGTTGCTGAGGCTGGCCTCAAACCTGCCATCCTCCAGTCTCAGCCTTCCAAGTACTAGGATTTCAGGTGTGTGCCAACATGCCTGGCTAGCTTCTTTCTTTTTAAAGCTGATTTAAAAAACATTTAATTTTAGCACCACAATGATGATGAATAGAGCATCCCTCAGCACTCAACAGCCTTTGAAATATAGTAATTTCAGTATAAATTATTAGTCATGTTAGAATAGTGTCCAAATTCAATATTATGAAGGAAAAGCGATGTCTCCATTTCTCTCTGTAGAATGAAACAAATGCAGTCCTTTTGTTTTTATGATGCTGAGGATTGAACCCAGGGACATTCTACTTCCGAGCTACACCCATACCATTTATTTATTTATTTATTTATTTATTTATTTATTTATATTTTTGAAACAGGGTCTCCCTAAGTTACTGATGCTGGGCTCAAACCTGTGGTCCTCCTGTTTCAGCCTCTCACACAATGAGATTATCAGATGTGCACCAATGCACCAGGCAAGAAGCACCTTTTCCTGAAGGCTAAGCCAGTAGGAAAGATTATGAATGCTGGTAAGTTGTTTGAAATAATCAAAAGGCCATCCAGAAAATGACTCTATAAAAATTAAAGTCAAGGTTTTCATCCGGATAGTCCTGAACCTGAACCCCAGCTGGCTGCTGTACCACTCAGGAGTGGTATAACCTGTACTGCTTGGCCTCGGTCAACCTCAGCGACCCCACCTTTGCAGTGGGTGGAGGGACCTTCATGGGGACCAAGAGGGAGAAACGAGAGCCAGTGGGGACAGGCCTTCCATCCACATTGATCATGTCACACTGTTTCTGAGCCCTTCGAATCACACGGCCAACAAAATAGACCGGCTGCCTTCCTTCTTTCTCTTTCCCTTTTAATTTTGTCTCAGTAGAATGGAGTGAGGGAGTGAGCCAGGCCCCAGCGTCACAAAGGACCAGTGTCTGTGGGCTGGCGATGTCTGGGAGGCCCATTAGTCTGAAAGGGGGTCCTGCCAAGTTCTCATATGGTTTTCATATCAATGGCTTGTTTTGACTCCTGTGAGCTTTCTCGCCACAATCCCCCTGGAAGGAAGGAAGGAAGGAAGGAAGCACAGACCCTCTGAAGCAAGGGCTGCGTCTGCAGAGGCGCTGTACAAGTCCCCGAGACCTGTCCCCTCCAGTGGCTGTCTCCTGGCTCCCCGTCCAAGTCTCTCAGCCTCTGGCATGTGTGACCTCCAAAGGACTTTGCCATGTCTGCT
Organism: Muscardinus avellanarius; assembly: GCF_963383645.1. Taxonomy (NCBI): domain Eukaryota; kingdom Metazoa; phylum Chordata; class Mammalia; order Rodentia; family Gliridae; genus Muscardinus; species Muscardinus avellanarius. The sequence goes on along the minus strand of NC_137791.1, from coordinate 96,878,009 downwards.
CTTTCTTCCCAGAGGAGCACCGGTGGGAGAATTTGGCAGACAAACCAAAGCCATTAGCGGCGTCTGGTCTGGCGGAGGCGGCAGTAATGGGGGCTGTCCGTGGGTTCTGGTGGGCTGATCTCCCATCAGCTTCCTTTTGACAACAGTACCCCAGGTCATTTCTACCTGGGACAACTGGCTTTCCAGAAGTAAAGATGAGTCAAGCAACCCAGGCTCTTTCTAGGTGCTTTGTGAATGGAATGGGCTCTGAATGGAGCTTGTGGATACTTTATAACACTAATAATAATGATAATAACTAGTTATTAATTCCACAAACACTTCTTGAGCTCCTGCTATGTAACTTGCACTGTACTAGTCTGGAACAAAACACATAATCACAGGTAAGGCTTACCTTACAGTACAAAGCACTCTTCTCTTATTATCTTAATCTGCTGGTGTACCTCGTGAAGTAGATTTTGTGATTATTCACATTGTCTGAATGGGGAAACTGAGTCCCAGAAAGATTAAGTGACTTGCCCCAAATGGCATTACCAGAAGGGGAGCCACAGAGAGGATGGTGGTAAGAAAATGAAGCCAAACCCTGACAGCAGTGCGGAGCTGCCGTCGCTCTGTGCCACGGGGGGCCTGAGATGGCCACCCCAGGGCTTCTGCCACTGCAGCTGCATCTGGTCCTAATGGATGTGCTGTTAAGACCTGTGAAATCCTGGCTCTATAAACACCATGTCCCGCTGGGCTCCCAGCCCTTTGCAATGTAACCTTTACAGCTTTCGCTTCCAACTCCACCTGGGAGTTTTCCCCACGACAAGCAAAAGAGAAGAATTCTCAGCCTTGAGCATCCCCCCTGGGCCCAGGAAAACCCTGCTACTCCACTGTCCCCCAGTATTGCAATCTCTTCTTATTCCTAAGCCTTCATTTCCTTCTAAGACTGAGCCGCCATTTCCATTCGGACCACCACTGTCCCCCAAATTCCTCCTCCCCCTAACCCCCTTTCTTGCTTCTCTGTCTTGACCAGGTTCCTGCGTGGAAGATGCTTAATAGGGACGGGGAGGGAGGAGCGAGACTGAGGCTTAGGCAGGCCGTTCGTCTGCTCTGTGGAGGAGAGTTCCCATGATTGGCTCCAACGGGTCTGTCTGGTAGGGAGTGGGAGGAAAGCATGTTGGGGCTTTCAGGCCTTAGGTCTGTTATCTAAAGTCAAGAGGGGGAAGAGTCCCACTTTTGCTCCCCCCACCCTGTGTTGTCTCCTCTGGGGTCCATATTTATGCCACATCTGTGTCATAGTGATTGTGATCAGCAACCGCACCGCTGCCTTAGTCTCAGCTTCAAACCTCCCCTCTCTGACCAGCACCTTCCACTTTCCCCATTCACCATCCGAGTAGCTCAGCTCCAACCATCCCTTGTCTCCAGTGGGCAAAGACTAACAAAACGATTAACCCCATCTGCTTCTTCTCTCACGTCCCTCCATTCCCAGCCTAGAGACCAGGAGTCTATGTCTAGAACCACTTCCTTGCAAAGACCCACCACCTCTCTATCACCTTCATGAACATCCCTGGAAGAACATGGACTTGCTTCCTCATCCGTGTGCACCTGCAGGCCACTGAGCAAGACTGGAGAGAAGCGCCATCCATGCTGCCGGCTCCCATCCGTGTTGTTGGCCACTGATCTCAAGTGGGTCCTGGAGGGCCTGACACCCAGCCTGGACCCCAACACCTCCTTCTGGCCCTCATCCCATCATGGGCCTTGTTTTCCATGTCAGAAAATGCACTTGGGAGAGAACTGTAGCACATTCCCCCACGCCCACTCTCCCGCCTGCCTCAAGTGCCCCGTGCTGATGCCCACCTGTTCCCAGGGAGGGGCAATGCCAGCTGTAGAAGACTCTGAACAGGCTTCTGCTGCCTTTGTTTTGTTGATCAGAACTGAGTTACGATCCTCCCTGCCAAGGAAAGTGGGAAAAGAGAATTCACCTCCTTTTACATCGGTAACAGAAGCAGCAAGGGCCAAGGACCGGGGCTGGCCAGTGGGCAGGACAGCAGTAGTGTCAGCCACAACTGGCCTTATTCACGAGTGGCAGCAAGGTGGTTTCCTGCCGTTGATGACATTCTCCTAGAGGCCCTTCCTCATCAAAGTGGGGCCGTGTGGGGCCCTCACAGGCACTGCTGTCCCAGCTGGGGGGATGCTTCTCAGCCAAGCTAAGAGGAAGGATGTAGCTATCCCAAGCCTTTCAAGGTCCTGTCTCTAACTCTTAACCTTAACCAACATTCTGTCACTTTATTAAGTGGATCAGACTCAAGCCCGTGACCTAAACATGAGTGTGTGTTTCTGTTTTATGTTTCTTTACTTAAGATTTGTAGGTAGATCCTCTTCATTCCTGCAACTATACATTGTTTTGGAAATTGAGATGGGCTTGTGAAAAAAAAAAGATGTAAGAAACTACATGCTAAGTGATGATAAAAGGACAAAGGCGTAACAATGAAGGTCGCACCCGAATATTCGAGATGAGGGATATATACTTGGTTAATTATGAGTCTTAGATGTGAGCTTCATGGGAAATGGAATGAATACATGATTGTCAGTAATGAATGAAAGGATGTCTCACCTTTCTATTGACTCTCTTTCTAAAATAGCAGGTTTTGAGCTCTGTCTCTTGGTCGTTCCTTCCTATTGTGGACACCTGCCCCTCAAGCAGCCTCCTGGTGACATCCTTTCTGGCTGCTGCCCTGTTGAAATCAGATGCCCATGGAGGCTCCTAATTGGACATTGAGCTTGGAGGTGACCAATGGGAGCCCGAGAAGCCATTCTGCACAACGGGGAACACTCAACAAGTGTGAGGTATCAGAAGCAAACATCAGGCACCCCAGGGGCATCTCTTTTGTCACATATGCCCTAAAATAGCAGTAGCCATGAACGCAAAGCCACACAAGGTGGATGGAGAGAAAACCCTAGAGTGAGCTAAAGGAGCCTGTATCAAGAGAAGACTCTTAACTGGACAAAAGGGCCTGGTTAAGGAAGACACTGATGAGCACCTCTTAAGAGGTTATTTTGAGAGAAGGAATAGATCTAAGGGATTAAAGCTGTTAGAGAGGCATAGTTTGAGTACCTTTTGGGGATGACCACTTTGTGACTGCCACTATTGCTCAGGAAGCCACCCTGGGAATGGCCACACAAGGACCATGACCATGTAGTGACAGGAACTTTGTTTAATCCAGGATGGCCAGTGAGTCAGCTGCCCAAGCTGGGATTGGTGGTGGTTGATGGTTGAGATGTTTCCTCAGGAAGCATCCTGACTAGTTTGAAAAGAGAGTCTTTTCCTATCCTCCCTAGAAGTCCATTTATCTACACAGAAAATGAAAACCACCAGGCAGCCTTGCCACTCCTCTGACCCCTAGCTGAGACAGGTCCTGTGCCAAAGGCACCATGAGTTAGTGTTTAGCACCGAGGACGTCACCTTGGAGACACCATCTCCAACAATGACCCAAGGATGAAGTGGGAGACAGCAATTAGCAGAGGCTGCTGCTGATCTGGCTTTTCTATGAAAACGTGTTTCCATGTTCCTAAGCAATTAGACATCTGTTGTGACATTACAGCCAGCTTAATGGCATAAAGTCACCAATGCAGCATTAGCATGGCATTTCCCAAAGCATCTTTGTGCTCGCCGGGTGCTGGCTTGTGACTCTTAGATCATGTTTAGTAAATCACACAGACAATGAGAAGGAAATAGTTTTGCAGAAATTAGAGCAAAGCAGGCCATGAATTTTTATAGACTTCACCTTTCTCACTCAGGTAAATGTTTAATGGGGTCAGGAGAAAGGTGTCCTGACAGATTGGAAATTCTTCTCCACCATCGATTTCCCAGAGGGAGCTGTTCTTTCTCATCAGCGTTTACTGCTGTGACCCAAATATCTGAAAACCACAACTTAGAGGAAGAAAGATGTATTTGCTCACAATTCTGGAAGTTTCAATCCACGTTAGGCTGGGCCATGTCTATGGAACCAGGGCATGGAGAGGGAAGTTGGGGCTGAGGGGTATGAGATATATAATCCCCAAGACCACCCCCCTACCACCAGCCATATCCTACCTGCTTACCTTACCAACCAACCAATCCATTAATCCACCAAAGGATTTATCCACAAATGAGATTAGATTTATCCTAATTCAATTATGTCACCTCTTAACATTTTTGCCAATACATGAGCTTTTCCAGGGAACGTTCTGTATCTAAACCATAACAGAGCGAAGCCATTTTCTTATCTGTTTCATAATACAGGACCATTCTCTTAGCCATTTTTGATGTCTGGTCTGTCTCCAAAAGGGTTGACCTTTCCCCTGGGAAGGCAGGATACCCACCTGGAGGCTTTGTGGAGGATGCTTTATAAATCCAATCTCTGAGCCAGGAGTAGTGACGCATGCTTGTAATCCCAGCATTTGGGAGGCTGAGACAGGAGGACCACGGTTCGTGGACAGCCTCAGCTACTTAGTGAGGCCCTTTGCAACTCAGTGAGACCCTATTTCAAAATAAAGAATAAAACATAGGGCAAGGGGGTGTAGCTCAGAGGTAGAATGTCCCTAGGTTCCATCCCCAGGACCGCAAAATAAATAAATAAATAAATAAATAAATAAATAAGAAATAAATCCATCCTCTGTCTATAAGTGCATTTTAATTTTCCTCTCTCTTTCTATGGAAAACCTGCCTTCAGCTCTCCTTGCATGTACTTTGCATGGAAGGACAGGATAAGTGGGTGCACACAGCTGGTGTCTGCCAGAATTATGTGACACTTTGTGTGTGTGCATGCCTCAGTCTTTGACCTTTTTTTTTCTTTCTTTCCCTTTTCTTTTCTTTTCTTTTCTTTTCTTTTCTTTTCTTTTCTTTGTGTGTGTGGTACTGAGGGTGGAACCCAGGGGCTTTCCTACCTCCTGGCTATACCCCCCCACCTATTTTATACTTTATTTGGAAACAGGGTTTTACTAAGTTGCTGAGAGCCTCACTAGGTAGCTGAGGCTGGCTTTGAACCTGCGCTATCCTCCTGTCTCAGCCTCCCAAGCCCTGGAATTACAAACGTGCACCACCACGCCCAACTATGGTCTTTCTATGCTCTTCTAACCTCCAGCCTTGGCTGGTTCCCATTCCTGAATTCACCCCTGAATCTAAAGTCCTCTGTACACAACAGTGCCTGGGACACGTGCTCCCATGCAGTCTGGGTCAACATGATGCACAGCTCCAAAAGCTTTGTTTATATTTCTTGTATGAGGTACTCCAGACCTGTCCTTTTTTATCGACCACAATGAAAGTGGGGCCTCTGAAATTGGACAACTGACTGCTCTCAATATATTTTGTCAATGAATATATGAATGAATTAATGAATGAAATCCTGGCTGAACATGCTTCCTGGAGCACACAAGACTCTCCTTTTCACTAAGTTGTCTGTCCTAGCTTGCTTTTTTCCTAACACATTGTAGGCACTGTAAATATTGACTAGATGGTATCAACTTCTGGATTATTCTGCCACCACATTCATCTGCTTTCCATGTAGGATTTTTTTAAGCCTCTGAATAAGATCTGCTCAAGCAGCCCCAAGTCTTTAGGGTTGTTGACCCACTCCATCTTCCTCCTCCAGACTCATGGCTACCCAAGGCTGCCCTTCACCCCCTCTCCTTTACTCCATCTTCATCCCCCATGTGGGCTTCTGTTTCTAGAACGTTGCTATGGTTTGAAAATGCTTTGTTTTCCCTGAAACTCATGTGGAATCTTGATTTCCAGTGGAATGGTATTGAGAGGTGGTGGGATCTTGGAGAGGTAATTGGGTGGATAACTGGGATTAGCATCGTTCTCACAGGACTGGATTAGTTACTGTGAGAGTGGGCTGCTACAAAGTGAGCCTGCCCCTCTTGTTGTCTCTTCCTCATGGGCCTACTTGACCGTCCACTTTATTCTACTGTGTTGTGATGCAGAACGAGGCCCTCATCGAAAGCTGTCACCATGGCACTGGACTTCCCAGCTTCCAGAACCATGAGCGTTCCTTTACAAATTATCCGGTGTCTAGTATTCTGTTACAGCAACAAGAAACAGACTAAGCAAAAGGTACTTGGGCCAGTGCTAATAGCTTCTTATTTTTCATGGACAAACAAATGTCAGAAATGGACTTCAGTTCACGGGAACGTTTGAATAGAGGCCCATTTCTGATGTTAGCCAAAGTCAAATATTCTTTTTCTTCATTCCTTCAACCCCTTTGCTTCTAGATTTTGAAACGCACCTGGTTTTGCCAGTGAATTTCCAGAAGCAGCGGCTAGCTACCGTGAGAACTTTTCTTGCAAGTAGGAATCTTGGGGTTCCCCACTGAGTCTGAATATCAGCAAGCCCCAAGACTAAAGTATGAGTGTCCTGCCTCCCAGCCTCCAAGCACTTCCATAATCTGGTAACAACCCTCACTGGATCTGACTTTCCTCTCTACTCTAATACAGTTCCTTCTCTCGGTTGGCGTGGCCACTCCCACCCCCTTCAATGCCACATCCGTTCCTCTTTCAAATGCCCCCTCTCATCCACATCTCACCCACCCATCAGGGGGCATTTCAATTTCCAGCTCCTTCAAGAAACTCCCCATGGCAACTCCAGCGCATATCAATCTTCCTCTTTCTCCCTAAATATAATCTGACAATTTTTTATGAATCATAACACATCATTTATTCTTTCCTCTGTAGATCCTGCTTTCCTCAATAGACTAAAAATTCTCCAAGGACAAGAATTGTGTGGAATTATTTCAGAGGCATTCACATTGGCACCTGTGCATGTGGTGATGAAATAAAACAAAACAAAACAATGACAAAAACCTGACTGACCTGATATTATACTGAAAAACATATTAATTCTGGGTTATCTTCCCTGGAATTGTTTTAACATTTAGCAAAGTATGGGCTTTATTGGCTTTATCAATTTTTCAGCATCATGCTGATGAGGCCAGCAGAAGAAAAGTATGTTTGCTAGGAAATGAACTTTCTGCTCAAGGCAGTAGAGTGAATTGTCTGTACAAGACAGAAATAGAATCCTTTCCTCTGAGCCCCGGCTGGAGCCCTCTACCTATACATAATCATCACATGGGTAGGACATAGGAAGGGACTGAAGATTCTGTTGATGAATAAACACTGAGGTGGGGCCTTAGCGTTTGTCAGCAGCCACCAGTGTTCAGCAAATGTGCTCTACGTCATTGAGCGCTGGCCCATTGTGAAGCATTATTCTTATTTTGAATGGGGCTGCCATTATGTAACCGGAGGACAGAAAGTGGAAAAAGCCAAACACCAAGAAATAGATAAAGACCACTTTATCCCTTCCTAAGCACCTTGCAGAGTGCCTTGCATATGGTCGGAATTATGCTCCACAGGCTTGGGTCTCAGTGGTTCCTTTTTTAGACCTTGGGACTTTGGGGCAAAAGGAAGTAAAGGCAGAACTAAATGCTTTCGTTAAATTCAAGAAGTGACCCTTTTCCCCCTCTCCTACCGGGTACAGGCTGAGAGCCTTAGTTCTGTGTGGCTTTTCTGGGCAGCCAGTCCTAAAGTTCATATGCTCTGATTAAAAATAGCACTGTGGTCCAGCCACTGTTCTGTAGCTGTGATCCACTCAGCTCCGGGGGTGGGGGCGGGGGGAATATCTGCGAAGTCATTTTTAACAACTGTGGTGGCTCTTGCGACACACACACACACTGGGACTCGGCCTCCTTCCCAACTTGCTCTCTCTCCATCCTTGCATTTCACACATTCCATTCCAAATGCGAACCTCCTTCAACCTACAAGGCGCAGAAAAGATAAAAAGGGGAGATAAAGGCTGAGGATAAAGGGCACTTTGCCCGGGGTTGCTAGACAGTGGGGCCTATTGAGAGGTGGGCAGCGATTCTGCAGCGTGGTCTCTGGAGCCAGACTGTCTGGTTCAAATGCAGTCTTTCCCACCTCGTAGTCCTGTCATTCAAAGCAAGCTGCCTAACATTTCTGGGCTTGGGTTCCCCCTCTATTAACAGGGGTGACAGCAGCATTGGCCTTGTCTTATGTTGGGATGGCAATTAAACAAGTTAATGCGTATGGAGCACTTAGAGCGACAACGGGCTCATGGTCTGTGCCCAATTGGTAGGGGAAGGTGTGTTAGCCCTGATAAGATCCACAGGAGAAACTGGATAATAGAAAACTGTATCTGTAGCTGGGAGTGGCAGCACCTGTGTGTCATCCTAGTAATCCAGAGGCTAAGGCAGGATTATTGCAGGTTCGAGGCCAGCCTCGGCAACTTAGCGAGACCCTGTTTCAACCAAAGAATCGCAGATTGTGGACAGCCTCAGCTACTTAGAGAGGTACTGTGCAACTCAGTGAGACCCTGTTTCAAAATAAAGAATAAAGATAGGGCTGGGGGTATAGCTTGGAAGTAGAATGACCCTGGGTTCCATTCCCTGTACTGCAAACAAAAAACCAAAATAAAATAAATAAAATAAAATAAAATAAGTAAGCCTATTATGGTGGTGCATGCCTGTAATCCTAGTATTTGGGAGGCTGAGACAGGAGGATCACCGGCTCAAGGCTGATCTCAGCAAGTAAGAATCTATTTCAAAATTAAAAAAAATAAAGGGCTGCTGGGGTCTCGCTCTGTGGTAGAATTCCAAAGATTCAAGTTGGGTGTGGTGGCGCAAGCTTGTAATTCCAGCATTTGGGAGGCTGAGACAGGAGGATCCGAGTTCGTGGCCAGCCTCAGCTACTTACTGAGGCTCTGCAACTCAGTGAGACCCTGTTTCAGAAAATAAAGAATAAAAAATAGGGCTGAAGGTGTAGTTCGAAGGTAGAATGTCCCTGGCTTCCATCCCCAGTACCACAAAAAAAAAAAAAAAAAAAAAAGAATTCCACAGATTCAGTACCAATAACACACACACACACACACACACACACACACACACACACACAAACACACACACACCACTCCCTTCTCGCAGAGGTCAGAGGTCGCGTCTGTCTGAACCATGTGCTCTGTACTCCTTTTCTTCCAGCTGCAGCATTTTTAGCAGATATTGCCTGTTCTGTCCTCCTCACACCTTCCCCACACTCACTCTGCCATGTCTTGGTCTTGCCCCATTTTGGGTCTATGACCTTAAGTCTACCACACAGAGGTGGGAGCTAGCCAGCAACAGCACTCTGTCTATCCTCTCACCAAACAAGCAGCTCAGACTTCAAACCATCTTCTTCCTCTTGCACCACAGCCTGCAGAGAGCGGGCCAAGACTGAGCCAGCAAAGAGCCTCTGTTCCCAAAGTGTCTCTTCACCTGTGTTCGCATCCTTCCCTCTGCCCCTCAGCACCCACTCCCACAAGCCCAGCTTCCACGTGTTCCCTCTGCTGCCTCTTCTCTTCTTATTTATTTATTTTATTTATCTACTTATTTATTTTTGCAGTACTGGGGATGAAACCCAGGGGCATTCTGACTCCAAGCTACACTCCCAGCCCTGTTTTTTATTCTTTATTTTGAAACAGGGTCTCACTGAGTTGCAGAGAGCCTCACTAAGTAGCTGAGGCTGTCCATGAACCATGATCCTCCTGTCTCAGCCTCCCAAATGCTGGGATTACAAGCGTGTGCCACCACGCCTGGCTCCGCTGCCTCTTCTCCGTGCACACAAAACACAAACATCCATCTATCCATCTATCTGTCTGCTCACGAATACCCACTAAGTGCTAACACATGCTGTGTGCTAAACACTCTCCCAGCTTCTGGGATAGAACCACGAACAAAGCAAAATCTGGACCCTCGTAGAGCTTACACTGTAGTGTGGCAGGTCAGACAAGTGGTTATACCAATAACACACCTGAGGAGTCAACGAACTGAGAATCAAAGGTATTCAGGAGAAAGTTGCATATATAATGAACCTGTGCTGACTTTCTTCTTGTCATGATTCCCTTACCATGACAGTAGAATAACTGTTTACATGTCATTTTAATTATATTTGGTAATATAAGTGATCTACAGATATTTAAAGAGTATGGAAGGATATACACAGGTTATATGCAACCACTATGCCATTTTATATAAGGAACTTTAGCATTTGGGTATCCAGGGCGGTCCTGTAACCCATGGATACTGAGGGACAACTCTACGACAAGGGGATACCAGGAGTGCAAGTGGTGCAGGGCCTGAATGTGAGAAAGGATGGAGGTCTGGTTGCTCATGCCAGGAAAGGGGCCTCTATAGGGGTCAGGCCATTTCAAAATGGTGAGGAAGAAGCTGTTGAATCTCCCGCTACATGAAAAATTTGTTGAGAAACTTCTGGAGCAAACTGCTAGACGCCACAACACTGTGGGGCCTAGTGTGTGCTATAACCCCAAGGAACCTGCCATAAAACACAATGGGTCTGGTTGATAACGCAATGCAACAAGCTTGTCCAAAAGATCATTCCATCTCTTGCTTGGGGACAGGGAGCTGAGGAATTCCTTGGCTCTGGGCTCTGCTGCGTGCTTTGGCAATGAATACAAGAAGGGCCTCAGCGTGGTCTTCCCTCCTATCTCCTCATCTAGACCCAGGTAATGAAGAATTTGGGAGAGAATTTGATGAGCTGCAAATACACTGCCTCCCAAACCCTGATTAAAAGACAGTGCCGGCTGGAGAAAATAGCTCTTTGCTTCACTCTCATCATTAAGACTTAAAAGTATTAAACTTGTATACTTTATTGGGCTCTTTCATGACAGGTCTCATTGGATGTTCATCATATTGTGTGACACAGAATCTATCACAGCGTATTTACGATTGAGCTAAATATATGTTCCAGTTAGTATGTGTGTGTGTGTGGGGGGGGTGCCTATCCATTGCCCAAAATGGGGGGAAAAGAGTTTATCTTTGGCTTGCTTTTAGAGTCAGTTAAGAATGATCTCAAACAACACCAGAGTTTTCCCATCTTGCAACACATAAGGTCCTGGAGTAGATTGCTGTACATTCCACATGAATTAATAATAATTAATAATGGCCTTCACACAAGGTTCCCAGTAGAGATGTCCCAACATACCAACCTGCATACTCCCGATGCCTGGAATGTGTGAATCTTCTACCAGCTGCATCCTGCTGTGCGTGACTTCTATCCTAGGGCTAAGTCATTTCTTTATATAGCAGCTAGTACCCTTGTCAAATTAAGTGAGTACATGAGTCATTTGTGCGTTTCCTAAAAATCATCACATCAAATTTTTTCATCTGCTTTCCATTCTTTCTCCTCCCCATCTTCATTTTTTTTCTTTTTCTTTTTCTTTTTTTTTCCTTTTTTTTTTTTTTTTTTTGGTGGTACTGGGGTTCCTGGAAACCCTTCTACCTCCGGCTACACTATTTTATATATATTTTTGGAAACAGGGTCTCTTAAGCCAGCAAGGCTAGCTTCGAACCAGCGTGATCCTCCTGTTTCCGCCTCCCAAGCATGGGGATTACAAGCGTGCGCCACCACACCTGGCTCCTTTTTTTTTTTTTATACTGGAGAATAAATTTAGGGGCATTTTACCTATGAGCACCCCCAGCCCTTTTTAGTTCTATGTTGAAACAGGGTCTCGTTAAGTTGTCCTGTGTTGGTCTCATACCTGTGACCCTCCTGTATCAGCTTCCCAAGTAAGTGTATGTCACCATGCTCGACTTCCAGTTTTACCTTTGCTCAAAAGGAAAACAAATTAGAAATGCATGTATCCTGGTAAAAATTATAAATGTTCATGGACTGCTGTTAGGATGAACATGTTTCTCAGTGGTGAGTGAATATTTATACATGTTTAAGAAAGTATTACATCTCTGTCTGCATTGTCGTGAGCCAGGTAACTTAAATACAGCTATTAACCTAGGGCTCAATTTCTTTTATTATTATTATTATTATTATTATTATTATTATTTTATTTTTTAGGGCTTAACTTCTAGACTTTATACTATGACTGAGATTTTGGACATAATTGAATAGCCTGAGGCAGTGGCCCTCATTAGGGATTGGAAACATTTTTGAGATTTACTTTAATTCTGAGAGCCAGATAAAGCAATGAGAATTCATGGTCTGGGCCCCAAACAAGACTTAATTGCTCGTTTTTCAGCTGAAGTAAGAAATGAGGGGAAGGGAAGCCTGTTCTTTCCCCAGACTATATGAAAAAATCTAATTTTCTTTTAGCTTAGTTCACAAAGCTAAGCTTTGAGAAGACATTACCTTTCTATGCAAAGACAATAAGGATGCCTAAAAAGGCCCTTAGAAGCCTTTTCTGCATTCCCAGTGGCAGTTAAAGGGCAAATATTAGGTGAGTCCAATCTACTTAGGAATTTGAGACCGAAGGAATCTGTTAAACAATTGGCTCAATTGTCTGCATTTTTCTGAGACTTTTCTACTTGTACATTATCTTCTGATCACAAAATCTTGTCAAGTATCCCAAGAGTACCTACTCCTATGGACCCAAGGCCAACATTTATTTTACTTTTCTTTCTTTTTTTTTTTTTTGTGGTACTGGGGATTGAACCTAGGGGCATTCTACCTTTGAGCTGTGACCCCAGCCCTACTTTTTATTCTTTATTTTGAAACCGGGTCTCACTGAGTTGCAAAGGGCCTCACTAAGTAGCTGAGGCTGTCCTCGAACCGCGATCCTCCTGTCTCAGCCTCCCAAATGCTGGGATTATAAGCATGCGCCATCACGCCCGGCTCAATATTCATTTTCCTATTCCTTTATCTTCTGGACAAATGTGAGTTAGTGAGAGAAAAGGCAGGTGGACATGTTCATAGGATTCTTTTTGTTGGAGAAAAAAAGATAACGATCCAGAAGAATATTGTCACTGTCTACTTACAATATTATTAAACTTCTCATTTAACTAAAGGAACTTCTAAAAATGACTCCATCACTAATGTCAAGTCAACTTCTGTTGTCTCCCAATGTTCCAAAGGCTTAGGGGAAATGGGCACTGAGATTTTCCCCACTTCCGAGTGAAAATGCAGTGGAAACTCATTAGTTGTTCCAAGTCGTGTCTAAAACTGGAGCTCATTCTGAGTGATTGTCTTGATTTGCTTACAAATGGGTTCCTGGCTTCCAGGAAACAACTTGGGTTATTAAGACTCAAGTCAATGAGAGAAAGAGAGAGAAAAAAAAGAACTTCAGATTCACTTTTTTTTTTTTTTTTTTTTTTTTACTCTTTATGTATTACATTAAAAGAGAGAGAGAGAGGGTACAGGAAACCTTCCAGAAGACAGAAAATCTGACTGAGCAGCAGGGGAATATATTTGTGGAATGCTAGTTCTACTTTCTTCCCTGGACTGGGGGAAGGGGGAAATGTAGCCCATTTTGCTACCATAGAAACCAACCCAGGTATGTATGTGTGTGTGTGCGTGTGTGTGTGTGTGTGTGTGTGTGTGTGTGTGTGTGTGTGTGTAGGGGGGGGTCCATGCGAGGCTCCTTCCTAGAACTTAAGATTTTACTTTTTTTTTAAAGTTAAAGTGTTCTAGTCAAGAAGTAATTTTTCTAGCAAGAGGTGTGTGTGTGTCTCCCCATTTTGTTTTATTTTATATTTATTTACTTTTTTTTGCAGTACTGGGGATGGAACCCAGGGAAATTGTACCTCCAAGATATACCCCCAGTCCTATTTTTTATTCTTTATTTTGAAACAGGGTCTCACTGAGTTGCAAAGGGCCTCACTAAGTAGCTAAGGCTGGCCATAAATCTATGATCCTCTTGTCTCAGCCTCCCAAGTACTGGGAGTGTGCCATCACATCTAGCTCAATATTCATTTTCTATTCCTTTATTTTCTGGACAAGTGATGAGTTAGTGAGAGACTGAGCAGGTGGAGGTGTTCATAGGATTCTGAAGGAAAGAAGATAATGATACAGAATAATACAAGCCTCACTAAGTAGCTGAGGCTGTCCACGAACCATGATCCTCCTGTCTCAGTCTCCCAAATACTGGGATGACAAGTGTGCATCACCACACCCAGCTTTGTGTGTCTGTTTTAAATTGAGTTCCTTTGCTGCTTTGCCTTTTAAAGCTAGTCTTTCAGTCCAGACTTGACCAGAAGGATGGTCAAGAGAAAATATCACTGAGCACCCACTCTGACCCAGCACAGCTCCCTGGTATGGAATGTGCAGGCCTGTAAGACGTCCAGCAGGCATTGCATGGAGCCACTGGAGGGAAACCCCCTGCGATGGTCCTTGTATCTGTCCTATCCTTATTTGCATTCTCAGAGATCTCAAAGATGAGATCTCTCAAAATACATTTGCTCCCCTCTTCAAGCCTTGGTTCTCTTTCATTTTAAATATTTCTATGTTTAAAAATGTTTAAGACAAGTCATCCTCACCTTAAAGGTAGAAGACATACCTTCAATGCTTCTTATTCCTTTACATCCCAAGTCACAGGCAGCCGCCATTCCTCTGTCCTTGCCAGGATTTCCAAATGTTGTGGAATGCAAAGCAAAAGTGGGCCATGTGTCTGGAAAGCTGGAGAGCATGCCAAAGGCTGTCTTTCTGGAAGGAGAGAGAAGATCATCTCTTTATAGACATGCTGCCATTGGTGGTAGGAGTTCTTATCACAGGAATAGTCTAGATTCAATCTCTTAGCAGGGTTATTGTATGAGGGCTTCTAAACCTCAGAAGATGAGTTGGACTAGATGCCTTACAACATCCTTATTTTGCTGAAGAAGAAAAAAAAACTTTATTTTTCAGGGAAATTTTAGGTTTACAGCAAAACTGAAAGAAAGGTACAGATAATTCCCATATAACACCCCAGAGCTTCTCCCATTATTGACACCCCACATCACAATGCTATATAAGTTACAATCAATGAACCTATATTGATGTCATTATTACCCAAAGTCCACAGTTTACATTTGGGTTCACTCTCAGTGTTGTATATTCTGTAGGTTTGGACAAACTTATGACTTGCACTTCATTATACTATCATACCCAGTGCCCTGGAAATCCTCTGTGCCCCGCGTGTTTGTCCCTGCTTCCCCCAACTCCTGGCAAGCGCCCTCCTTCTTACTCTCTTCATAGTTGTGCTTTTTCTAGGATGTTATGTAGTGGAATCCTCCAGTATGTAGCCCTTTCAGACTGGTTTCTTTCATATACACTTGAGGTTCCTCTGTGTCTTTTCGTGGCTTGATGGATCACTTAATTTCATTGCTGAACAATATTGCCAGTCTGAATGTACTAATATCCTTCTCAACTGCACATTGGTTTCAGTAGACTTCAGGACGGCACTGCTAATATTCACAAAGGTGACGTTAAAAGGATGTTTTGATTTTGCCCCAGCATCTAGAGTTTCTCTTTTGATCTTTAGACTTAATCTTTAGAACTTCTCTTTCTCTGAGAGGTTCTAGAGATAATTTGGTGTTTGGAAGCCTTTACAGTAATAAGAATATAAATTCAATAAGTATTTATTGGACATCTGGGCCATGGGTATACCCTTGAATCCGGTGTCTACACTGGCAAGCAAGGAAGACAGTCTCTGTGACATCTACTGAGGAGATTTCTGAGCAGCCCAGTTTGGAACAAGGAGCATGTTTAATGCTAGGAACCAGTCAAAGTGTGCCAGGTGTGACTCCATGAGAAGTGGATGTGTAAGGGCTTACTCAGTACAAGTGACAATGACCCAATACAAATCAAATGAGTCCAGAAAGGCACTGTGCTGCTCCTGTGACTGGTGGTAAGTCTGGGTTTTCAGGCATGGCTGAATGTAGAACCAGAAAAGATGCCATCCAGATCCTGGCTCTCTCTGCCTTTCAATTTTGCCTTCTTCTAAGTTGGCTTTAGTCTTGAGGCTTGGGGTAGCCAAGATGGTGCTCTAGAGCTGAAAATTCACTTCTATCAGCTGGTTAATGCTAGTTAAAAGAAGCATCCCCATGCCGGGCACGGTGGCACACGCTTGTAATCCCAGCATTTGGGAGGCTGAGATAGGAGGATCACAGTTTACGGACAGCCTCAGCTACTTAGTGGGACCCTTTGCAACTCAGTGAGACCCTGTTTCAAAATAAAGAATAAAAAATAGGGCTAGGGGTATAGCTTGGAGGTAGAATGCTCCTGGGTTCCATCCCCAGTACTGAAAAAAAAAAAATCACCTCTTTCCCAGTAAACCGTTTAGGGAGGGATATCATAGGCACAGTGGCAACCAACAAATCCCTATAGCTGATAGGCACCCACCCCTGAAATTAGAGATTGAGACTGCCCCACCAACACCTCCCATCAACATGATAGTGGAACAGGGAAGGTTTACAAAGGAAAACTGAGATGCTTTTACTAAAAGAATGGAAGAGGTGTCAATAGATGTGCCCTGCAGGAGTCTATGGGAAAACAGTTTAGAAAATGAATGTCAACACACATAAAAGTGATGACAACAGTGGTCTTAGTCATGGCCTCAAAAGCATCCGTTCAAAAAGAACCTCTTGAGCTGGGTGTGGTAGTACATGGCTGTAACTCTAGTATGTGTGTGGGGGAGACTGACACAGGACGATCTCAGGCACAAGGTCAGCTTCAGCAACTTAGCAAGACATCTGGCAATTTAACAAGGCACTGTTTTGAAAATAAAAAAAAATAAAAAGGGCTGAGGGTATAGCTCAGAGGTAGAATGCCCCTGAGTTCCATTTCCAGTGCCAAAAAAATTGCCAAAAAATCTCTTTATGTTCCCCGGCATGGTGGCACATGCTTATAATCCCTGCGCTTGGGAGACGGAAACAGGAGGGTCACGCTGGTTCAAAGCCAGCCTTGCTGGCTTAAGAGACCCTGTTTCCAAATAAAAATATAGAATAGGTCTGGGGGTATAGCCCGGAGATAGAAGGGTTTCCAGGAACCCCAGTACCACCAAAAAAAATATCTCTTTATATTCTTTTATCACTGCAAATTAAATGTCTGGTGGATCATGCTCTCTCCTTTTCTGTGCTTTTGTGTTCTTTGGGCTGCTAGAGACATGTAGAGTTCCTAGTTAGCTTCTTCTCTGCTCACTTCTACAGTGTCATAATGTGTTGAGACTAGAAAGTTAGACTTTCCCAGACTCCCTTGCAGCTAGGGTGATAGATACAAGTTAGTTTCATGAATTGGAGGTGCTCAGAGAGGTTCCACTGGGCAGAAGCAAAGGGGAAGGCAGCTTTCCACTGCTCTCTGCTGCAAAGGCATAGTTGTAGAGATATTGGACTTTTCTGCAGCAACTTCCAATGTGCAGTCCCTAGCTTAATGGGTTTTGAGAGACTGCAGCAGACAGCTGATGGATTCCCTTCATATTGGAAGAGGTACAGCTTTTTAGGTGGGCCAGTTCTGCAGTGCTGTTCTGGGATTCATTTCTGTAAGCACAGCTGAGAGCCTGCTGCTCTTGCCCTTTCAACAACATCTAAAGCAAGGAACTCATTGTTTTATTTCTTAATTGATTAAATCATGTTTTGTTTAAAATAGCCACGATGTATCTGTTTTCTTGGTCCAAGCAGGCAGAGTTGATATCAGTCTCAAAAAAATGTCTGGTTTTTGTTGCAGGCTTGGATGCTCAGACAGGGTGGATTGAGAGCGACCTTTGGTGATGTAGGTGAAGGAGCAGCTATTTTGCTCCCATGGGGCATGTTCCCATGGAAGAAGGGAGGACCACACCAACTTCTTGGGCTTACTTGTTAATCTGCATGCCTCTCCTTAGAATTCACCAGGCTCCACTTTCTGTCTGCCTACTGGGAACTAGTCTTTGATCCTTAAATTCATTCACTCCATGTGAGAATTAGTGAGGGTTTAACTTTATTCACTCATTCTTTCATGTCATAATAGGCATTCCTGTAATTTCTTCTTTTATTCTTAGTACTGCTGGGGATTGAAGCCAGGGACATTCTACCTCCAAGCCATATCTCCATCCTATTATTATTATTATTATTATTGTTATTATTATTATTATTTTAAGTAGAGTCTTGCTAAGTTGCTGAGACTGGCCTTCAACCTGTGATCCCTCTGTTTTAGCCTTTCAGGTATTGTGATTACAGGAGTGGGTCACCATACCTGGTTCCTGTGACTTCTCTTTTTAAAGTTTTTTTTTGGTGGGGAAGTTACTGGAGATTGAACCCAGGGGCATTCTATCTTCAAGGAATACTGCTGGCCCTTTTATTTTTATTTTATTTTGAAATGGGGTTTTCCTAAATTGCTGAGGCTGACCTCAAACCCGCCATCCTCTTGTCTCAACCTACCAAATGCTGGGATTACAGGCATGCACCGCGATGCCCAGCTCTTTTAAATATTTTCTCATGCTATTGAAATTGCTTAGTCACTTCTGTTCTGTTTGCTAATTTTGCTAATTGTTACTGCCACAATGGCAAAGATTGTGTCTTCCTTGATTGCCAATGTAGACCCAAGGTTCACGGGCAATGCATACCTATGGCCCAGATGATCAATTAATACTTACTAAATTTATATTCTGGTTATTCTAAGGGCTTCCAAACACTGAATTATCTGTGGAACCTCTCAGAGGAAGGATCAGTTCTAAAGATCAAAGGAAAAAATCCAGATGCTGAGGCAAAATAAAAACTTTACAAAACATTCTTTTTTTCCTCCTCTAGTCCCTCATATTTCAATCCTCCATCCTCATCTCTCTTAGCAGAGAGAGAGAGAGAAAGAGAGAGAGAGAGTGTTTAAGTCACTTTGTAGCACTGTATCATAAGATAGCATCTCATTGTGAATATGTGAATATCCTGGGCATTTGAAATATTATTAAACATTTTAAGATTTTTGGATATTTCTCTTATAGGCTATGTGGCCTTGGAGCAGTTTTATTTAAATTGGAAAGCTTTGTTCTCCCTTTTGTAAAATGAAAGTATGGTGAATAAAATGGCCACTCGTTCTTTGATACTCTTCTTGTCTAAAGATGGGATCAATGTCCCTCCCATTCCCCTCATAATTTTTTTTTGTGTGTGTGGTACTAGGGATTAAACCCAGAGCTTTCTACCTCTGAGCCACCCCCCCCCGCCCTATTTGTTAATTCTTTATTTTGAAACAGGGTCTCACTAAGTTGTGGAGGGCACTAAGTAGCTGAGGCTGGCTTCAAACCGGCGATCCTCCTGTTTCAGCCTCCCACGTACTGGGATTACAAGCGTGAAGCTCCACGCCTAGCTGCCCCCAACCACCATGATTTGAGTGGGCTCTGCGACTGCTTGATGAACAGAATATGGTAGAATTAGTGCTGTGCCAATTTCCAGGTACAGGCTGTCATCGACTGGCAGCTTGTACTTCCGTTCTTAGCATATCCTCTCAAGGGAGCCAGTTGCCATGCTGGGAGGGAATCGGAGCCAGTCCCAGCTGTCCCAGAGCTTCTATCTGGAATGCAGCTTAGCAGAGCCATCTTGGGTGTCCAGCCAGTCGAGGTTTTAGATGCACAGACTCATCTACCATCCCACCCCAACGCCACTACAGACCCCGAGCAAGAACCAGCCAGCTGAGCTTGGTCCACAGGCAGAACTGGAAATGGCAGAGGTCGGGGTGGTCGGCCCAGGGAGCCATGCATAACTACAACAGGAAGAAATGAGAGTACCGGTGCTGTAGGAGCCAAATGATGTTTACACATGCAAAGTCCTTTCCTTCAGCCCTCAATAAACACTACAGCTCGTGTCCAGTTTTCTTCCTTCTTTCTTTTCTTTTTTTTTTTAAATGAATTTTTTGAATTTTCAGAAAGGAATAGTTCTCAGTGTCCTCATCTGAGGTAGGTGGGATGGAGGTCCACTGTGTGGTTGATGTTTAGAATTTGAATAGCAAATTTATTCATCTTTCTCTTCTTTCTTTTCCGTGTTCTTTTAATCCCTTAGACCTACAACAAGAACACCAAATTCAGCCTTTGTGATGCAGACAGAAAAATCATAGGTTTAGTGTAGTCTCTTGGTAATGAAAATCAAGCCCCAGAAGCTAAAATGATTCAAAGCAAAATTCCCCTTTTTGTCGTGTGTGTATGTGTGCATGTATGTGGTGAACAGCAGGTCAACAAATACTGTAGACTACCTAATTATTTCACCATATAAACAGGATAGAATTGAAGGCTTTTAAGGGGGGAGTGGGGGTTACAAATACATGGTTACCTGTAATTATAGTCTTGCTAAGCTTGATTTTATAGACCAGCAAAGCTTAAATTTGATTTGAACCACACAGAAAGACAGGATGCATACTGGAAATGCTCTTTTTCTTTCTGACTCAAATGGCTGACCTTATTTTTCATTCTTGTGATCTCCCTAGAAGTCAACCTTTTATTATGGTTATTGCTAAGGTTGTGTCTGGATGATTAAATTTTCTATCCTAGAATACTTGATGCCAAAGCAATTGCAGGTTAACTTTGATTCCCCTTGAATTCCTGGAAACCCCTAAACTGTTAGAGACAAAGGGTACATTTAAGTGGGTCGGGATGGTAAATTCTGCCCAATACTTGGTCAATTAAGACCAGGGTGGAATGGGGTCAAACTAGATGCCTGCTGTGCAGATAAGGGAGTTGGTTTATTTTACTTTTACATTTCAACCTTTAATGTGAATTTACACAAAGTCACAGAATTTGTTGTCATATGCCCCTAAAATAAAATAAAAGGGGACATTTGAAGGCCAGAAAGGTTCAAAGGAGGTGTGTGTGTGTGTGTGTGTGTGTGTGTGTGTGTGTGTGTGTGACACACAGCAGCCTGAGTGTCTGCCCACTATTTTGCAGTCAGTTCCAGCTACAGAAAGTTGCTAGAAGGAGGATTTTGGCCTGCCACGGAAGATGTGTTCCCTGATGAGAATTTAAGGGGCTGGGGGCTCAGATTTTTATGAGTGCAGGGCCCACATGTCCCTCGGCATGAAGCCACTTTTAACTAACTCTTGCAGTGCTTTATGCCCAGAGACTAAGTACATCCCCCTTCAGGTTCTGCATTGCAGTCGTGGTGACTATTTTCCTAGCATTTTGCAGCTCCTGGAGGAGTTGTGACTGTGTGCGAGGTGCTGGAAAGCTTGTTCTATAATTACTTCTTGACTTGCCTCTGGGGGTGCAATACATGTGCTCTTCTGTGTGTGTGTTCACGTGAGCTCGCGCTGTCGACAAGAGCCAGAGAATATGGCTTTACAGCAAATGTTACAAAGGCAAATGCTACATTGTGTGTGTGTGTGTGTGTGTGTGTGTGTGTGTGTGTGTGTGTGCGCGCGCGCGCGCGCGCGCGCACGACGGGGTAGTAGTGTCTTTGTTAATGATTGCAATTGTAGCTGAAATCTATAAACCAGGATGCCATCGCGGAGGCACCCAAGTCAGTGCAATCACGCCCGAAATTAAGGAGCCAATGACAGAGCCCCCAGCAGAATGCGGGCGCCCAGGTTCCTGATGCTCAGGCCCACTAGGTCCTAGCCGGCCAGGAGAAGTTCCCAAGGGTGAGAGGGAGGGAGTGGCTTGGATGCAGGGTAGCGGCCAGGGGCCCCTGCCGGACTGACGCCCAGGAACTGCTCTTGGGAGGCTGGGCCGCACGCTCCGGGGCAGGCAGACATTCCACAGGCACGCCAGCCGTACGCGGCCCCGGCCCAGCCTTTCCCCGACCCGACCAGCCTGCGGCCCCGCAGCCACAGCAGCCGCCGGGTGCTGCCCACTGGCTGTACGCTGTGCCCGCGCGCGTGGCCCCGTTTCTCCCGCGCCTCACCGGGCCCAGCACTGGCCCGGGAGCTCGGGGTGGGGGGCTCCGCGCGCGCCGGCTCCGGGGGCGGGGCCTCAAGAGAGCGCTCTGGGATTGGCTACTAGGGGCGGGGCCTCGAGCAGGGCTCCCTGGGATTGGTTACCGGGGCAGGGGCGGGGCTAGCCCCGGAGAAAATAAGGCGCGCGCGCCAGGAGTAGACCCAGCCGGAGCCCGAGCCCGAGCTTGCGCAGCTGCGCTCTCCCTGCGCTGGGTTGCTTACTTTTTAATATCTCTTTACCGCGGAGCATCCCTTCTCCGTCCTCCTGTTCTTTCCTACGCTGCGCCAGCCTCCTCCCGCCCCGCACGCCCTGTCCCGCCCCGTGCAGCCCGGGCCGGAGCGGCGATGCGCCTCATCCAGAACATGTGCACCATCGCCGAGTACCCCGCCGCGGGCAGCGCCGCCGCCGACTGCTGCCTGGGGGCCGCGGGCCGCCGGCTAGTCAAGATCGCCGTGGTGGGGGCCAGCGGCGTCGGCAAGACAGGTGAGTCTCTCCGGAGCAACACTCCTCGCTCCGGAGCAGGACGCGGGAGACCCCGCCCGGAGCTGTAAATAAACGAGAGGGGCGTGGGGAGAGGGGAGAGCTGCAGCTGGACCTCTCAGCCGCCTCCTAGCGACCCGCCGCACCTTCCGGGAGGGGTGGGACCTTAGCCATCATTACTCCCTCGCCCAGCCCTACTCCAACAGATGAGGCTACCGGGGATTTGGGGGGTTTTGAGTTTCGATAGCGACTGGGACCGTGAGGATAACTTAGTAAACGTAGTAACTCCTCCCAGAGGCTCACCTATGATTTTGGAGACCGTGGCTTGCTGGAAGGCTGTATGTGTCTGAGCTGAGCCCTGAGGAGGGGGTGGCCCACAAGACCCTTGCAGCTGGCAGGGCCATAATTCACCCGGCTTTCTTCCTCTCATTGTGTCTGGGAGAAGAGTCAGGAGTTCCAGGGTAGGAAATTCCCTTGGTGGCCGGCTCTGGCTCTCTCTGCGAGAGGTGGGGGTGGGGGAGCCCCGTTTAACTCCCAAGGCTAACCCTCTTTCCTTTTTCTTCTGACCTGCAGCGCTGGTGGTTCGATTTCTTACCAAAAGATTCATCGGTGACTATGAGAGAAATGCAGGTGAGGAGGGTGCTGGGGAAAGGCTGTCAAAGGGCACTGCGGTTCCCATCGCGGCGCTGCCAGGCAGGTCCTTCAGAGTGACAGTCTGGGCGTAGGGACCCTGCCGCTTCCGACTCTGCCGGCCCTCCATATCCCCACCCCATAACTGCCATCTGGCCTCATTCCATTCCAGGCCCATTCATCATTTTATCAAGTGCCTGAAAGTATCCCCTTGGTATGTTTTAGCTATGGGGACCCCAGTTGGAAGCACTCTTTGTACTCCAGGGCCTCTCCCTTCAAAACACACTGCAAAAGTCATAAAAAAAAAGCGTTGGCCAGCTCCTCCCCACCCCCTCCCTCTCTGCTGGCTGCCTTTGAGAGGTGACCTTTTAAAGCAAAGGCCAAAGGAGAGAGTTGTAAACCTAAAGTTCTCTTTTCTTAACAAAGAAAAATAACTAGATGGTAGAATTTTAGGAGGGAAGTTCCTGAATAAATGAGAGGACAAGTATTTCAGTGAGGAATTGCACTTGGGGGCGGGGGATAAAGGCCTTCTACCTCTGCTTTGTTGGCAAACTGCTTAAATGTGTATACTGTATGAAGTACCTCTAGAGGACTATTTGAAATGAGTTATGCAGGCCATCCCAAGATAAGATCTGGTAGCCTTTTGCTTTGATGTACAGTCGATTATTGATATGTGACACTTTCATTTCAACTGATAAAGTTAGCTATGCATTTACTAACCCTGTTTGCTTACCAAACAAATCTATCTAGTAGCAAATTATAAACTAATGGTCTAAGAATGATAATATACTCAAGTAAAAAAGAAATCTCACATGGATGGAACAAGAAGTTTTTCTTCAAGGATATATTCTAAGTTTGGGGATATAGCTGTGTGGTAGAGTGCTTGCCTACATGTGCAAGGCCCTGGGTTACATCCCTAGTAACATACACACAAAAATAAACAACCGTACATACATACATATATATATACACACACAAATACATATGCATACACACATTCACACATGATATATATATATATATATATATATATATATATGCACACACATATTCTAAATATGGCTAGTCTATTTAAAATCAAACATTTTCTACAAACTTTGTCCTAGTATCAGTAAATTTGCTAACATCAGGTTAAATTGCAGTTGGTCTTTTAAAAATCTCTGAGGTAAGCCCATTAAACTTATAAACTCTCTTTTTTTCTTCATGGGTGTGGGCTACATTTTTCCCTAGTGTAAAACAAACCCATGATATTTTAAAAGTTGCACAGGAAGGAAAGACATAATCTTTTCTTTGCCTTCATAGGTAATCTCTATACCAGACAAGTCCAGATTGAAGGTGAAACCCTGGCCATTCAAGTTCAGGACACTCCAGGGATTCAGGTGAGAAACTCTGAGACTGCCTGGAGACTGACCGTGGAATTGTTCATTTGTTCTTAAAGTGTACCTCAAACTGAAGGAGCAGAAGAGTTGGGGAGTCAAGCCTGCACGTTAATATGTTGTCTGATACTCTGTATCTGGCCGTTGGTCAGCCTCAGCCTGGCCTTAATTTGAGAGATTTGGCTAAGAGGCAGAATCCTTCTCTTAGGAGGATTCAGCACAGCGGGAAAGATCAAACCGAATGCTTGGAATTGGCACAGTTTCCTTGCAATGGTTAAAAAGGTCAGTTTTTACATATGTGTCTTTGGCATTAAAAACCAAGTATCTAGGTATAGTCTCAAATACTTGGAATCACTTTTATGGTGTGGAAAGTTACTCCACAGACAAAGAAGCCGAGCCATGAGAGTGCTTTTTTTTCTTTCCCCTTCCAAACTGGGCAGTTATCCAGGTTTAAATGCTTCCAGCTCCTATCTTTACTTCCCCAGACTTACTGTCTAGCCAGTTAATTTCCCATTTTGTGCAACTACAAAGTCTCTCTGCATGGAGTTCTCTGCAGGTCAATTTTCCACTTGAGTGTGGTGAGCTGCACTGTTATTTATTCCAAGTCTGTGCAGCTGGATCAACATATTGTCGAGAACGCTGGAGTGTGTGGGGATATAACTTGTTTATGACCTGCAGCCCAGCGTTCCTGTGAAGGGCTCTTTTGAATTCAGTATCCAAGCTGGGACTCTCTGCAACGCTGGCACTGGCCGCTCACCTCACCGTCACCCCTCTTTTTCAGGTCCACGAGAACAGCTTGAACTGCAGTGAGCAGCTCAATCGGTGCATCCGCTGGGCAGACGCGGTGGTGATCGTTTTCTCCATCACTGACCACAAGAGCTACGAACTCATTGGCCAGCTCCACCAGCACGTGCAGCAGCTCCATCTCGGCACCCGGCTGCCCGTGGTGGTCGTGGCCAACAAAGCCGACCTGTTGCATATCAAGCAGGTCGACCCTCAGCTTGGACTGCAGCTGGCCGGCATGCTGGGCTGCTCCTTCTACGAAGTGTCTGTTAGTGAAAATTACAACGATGTCTACAATGCCTTCCACGTCCTGTGCAAAGAAGTGAGTCACAAACAGCCGCCCAGCAGCACACCGGAGAAGCGAAGAACGTCCCTCATTCCCAGGCCCAAGTCACCAAACATGCAGGACCTAAAGAGGAGGTTCAAGCAGGCACTCTCTGCCAAAGTGAGGACTGTCACCTCCGTCTGAGGCAGGGCCACTCAGGGTTTGGTCTTCCCGGAAGAGGGCCCGAGGTTCTTCTGGTGCAGGAACGTTGGAGGCTGGCCATAGTTCATGATTCCAGAAAGTGCAGGAGCAGAGAGGCTCGGAGTGCCTGGGGAACTGCTGCAGAAAAGAAGGAAGCGTGGCTTGGAGCGGGGGACAGATGCACGAGGCGTGAACGAGCCCACCGAGCCACTCTCTGGCTATGTGAACTGTACTCTGTGTCTTTTCCTTTAGAATGGAGACAGGGCTTACTCATTTTGGTGTTTGTTCTTTACCTTGTAAGTGATGGTCAAGTTATAGTTTCACCCAATACTCTAATGTGATTTACAGTGGGAACAAAAGAACAGATTAAGTATTTGTAGCTCCCCTTCCTTTCTTTTCTCTTGACAGTACAATTTGCAGCTCTGGAACACTTCTTTACAGAATACATTTCAAACCTAAATGATACCCAGATTTCTTTAAGAACAGGAGGAGAACCGTGCCCCAACTCCCAAAAATATCAAGTTTATGGGCCAAAATCTGCATCCAGATAGCTGTAAGCTGTGGGCTTCAAGAAGCACAGTCTCTTCTGTTACGGCATGGGTATGATTAGTTGGTCACATGTTGAATATCTGTAAACTCAAAAACTTTAACCCCAGAATGACTAATCACGAGATTGTATAGTGTTTTTTTTTTTTTTCCTTAACTGTTGCATCAGGTACTGAAAAAAAAATGTGTCAATTGATTTTGGTGTGATTTGAGTCAATGGCTCATGGCGATGACGTTGGGTTGCTTCCTGGGCCTGGCTGAGCCATGGCTATGG
Organism: Muscardinus avellanarius; assembly: GCF_963383645.1. Taxonomy (NCBI): domain Eukaryota; kingdom Metazoa; phylum Chordata; class Mammalia; order Rodentia; family Gliridae; genus Muscardinus; species Muscardinus avellanarius. Next base: position 96,851,847 of record NC_137791.1, on the reverse strand, counting down.
GTGGCTGACATACAAAACACTGTGTCACAGAGAGTGACCAGATGCGGTGGCTACCCACCAACTCCCCTACACAGATGCACTTTAAAAAGCCACTCATGCTTTGGCTTAAACTGTAATTAATTTATTTTATGTACAATAAATCTCATTTTAAAAGAGCAGGCATCTGTCTTGGTTTTTATTGAAATGTTAACCTGCCTTTCAGACAGAGTATTACTCAATACCATGTATTCTGGACACATTGAGTCAGGCATTATGCCTTCTAGGTTTCTCTCTTAAGTTGCCCAACAAACCATTGGGATGCATATTTTTATTCCCATTTTGTGGAATAAAATGAGCCAAATACCTCGGGAGCATGGAGAGTTATAGTTTACCACGTGCTGTTCAAGAGTAGCTTATCTTTTACTCAGTGACTTAATTGTCCACCAGGTAAACCCAAGACAAATGTTTGACCATGCACATCACTCAGCAAAACCTCACAGGTTATGGATAACTTCTGCACAAAATCAGTGCTTCTCTATACAGGATTTATGTGGGGAGCCTCTCCTATGGGTGTGTAGCTTCCTCAAACTGCACTTTATTCTCATTGTAAAAGCTCACAGCCATCAGCCCAGGGCTGTCCAGGAGCCACTTCCAAGTGTGTGCATTAACAACCACCAGGCGTCTCGACGATTCCCGTCTGGGCCTGGAAGACCTTTCATGCAAGCTAAGTGAGTCACCATCTTTACGGGCAAATAATCATACCTTATACTTGTTTGAGTAGTGCTTTCACATACCTGGTCTTGTTCAGTCCCCAGGATAACCCTGTGAAGAGGGTGGTGAGGGGCTAAACCACTTTACAGATGAGAAAAACAGGCTCTGAGTTTTGAGTGATGTTCTCCAGTTCACATGAAGGACCTGGATCAACATCTTTTCAGTATTCTTGTTTATGTAGAGCGTTTCTAACATGAGCCATTGCTGTGGAGGGAGGGAATGGTGGGTTCAAGGGAATAGCTACTGAGTGTCTCCTATGATAGGAAGCCAAGCCTTCAAATAATCTGTTTTTCCAGGGGGAAAATCTCCTGACTGCTATTTTTTGTTGTTGGTGGTGGTGGTGTTACTGGGGTTCCTGGAAACCCTTCTACCTCTGGCTACACACCCAGACCTATTTTATATTTTTATTTGGAAGCAGGGTCTCTTAAGCCAGTGAGGCTGGCTTAGAACCTGCACAATTCTCCTGTCTCTGCCTCCTAAGCGCAAGGATTACAAGTGTGCGCCACCACGCCCAGCTCCCAACTGCTCTTGATGTTGATGCTCAGGTGAGACCCCAAAGCTTGCCGCCACCTTCTTCTTCTTCTACTTCTTCTTCCTCTTCTTCTTCTTCTTCTTCTTCTTCTTCTTCTTCTTCTTCTTCTTCTTCTTCTTCTTCTTCTTCTTTTGGTGGTACTGGGGTTCCTGGAAGCACTTCCACCTCCGGGCTACACTCCCAGACCTATTTATATATTTATATATATTTTATTTGGAAACAGGGTCTCTTAAACCAGTGCGGTTGGCTTCGAACCTGCGCGATCCTCCTGTCTCCGCCTCCCAAGTGCGGGGATTACAAGCGTGCGCCACCACGCCCGGCCTAAAGCTTTCTTATACACAGGGCAATTATCTATGCTTGGAGCCTAGCCCCAGTCTGAGAAGCGTGTGCAGGTTGGGGTCTGGGAGGGAAGCGGTGCTAACAGGAGACTCTAAGAACAGTCTCATTGCAAGGGCAGGGACAAGGACTCCTGGTGAAGTTCTTTCTATTCAACTTGTATTCATCACATGTGGTTGGGTGAACAGTGCCCAGTGAGAGTGAGAGGCTAATCTTTATATTCTTAGCCCTGGACTCCAATTCTGGATGGAAGGAGGCAAGCGTCTTCCTGTGGGCAGCTTTCTGCAGTGAAGGCGCCTAGCAGCCCCGCACTCCTTTGGGACCTGAGACGCCACTTCTGCTACTTTTACGACTGCACCTCTCTTCCCGCACAGGACTCGGTCTCCTACGCTTTGCCCAGTGTGTCTTGATCATTGTAGGGTGGGAGTGGGGGCGGAGAGAGACGCACAGCGACAAAAAAAGTCCTAGCTGGAAACCACGCAAGGCCTGGTTCTGCCTCTGTTTCAGGCTGATTCAACTATTTATAGTTTGGAATATACCATGTTTCCTTTTCCTGGATTTGGTATCATGTTTCGTTATTTTTTTCCATCTCTTTCATTACTAGTATCTCTCCATTTAATCTTCCCACTTTCTTCTAAAAAATTCTGAACTATAATCACCTGGCAGAGAGCGTCAGGCCTCTGCCTCCTAGGTAAGAGAATCTCTCCTCTGCTCCTAGCGAGGGGTGACAGGGATGTGTAAGTGTCTGGAATGCAGGGCAGTAGAGAGGAGGCGGAATTCGAATTTATGGAACATTTGCAACATGCCAGATTGTACATGTTGTGTTACTCTTTTGAAGAATCCTGAGAAAGGTAATACCATGTCCATTTTAAAGATGAGAAAACTGGGACTCCAAGATTAAATTACCCACTTAGGGCCACACAGAAACAATTGTCTCTACTGTGTTGAGAAATCCCGTGTGCTGGGCATGGTGGGAGGTGTTCAAAATAATGGTCGTTTTCGACAGCAACTCCACCATCCGTCTTTGGTCTCTTCTACAGAAAAAAAGGGAGGCGAGAAGAAGAACAAAGTGTCTGGCCCTGCGGACGGCAGATCCAGGACTCCACCCTGGGTCCTTCTGATGCCCGCCCCCAGCCCTGGTGCGGGCCACTGGTCCTAGCGCCTCAAAGCAGATGCCTCTGTGTGGAACCCCACGTCCAGCTCTGGTCCTTTCCCTGCTAACCCCCCATCTGCCTGCAGCTCCCTTCCGCTCTGGGCTCCTCCCTGGCCCCAGACCCTCCCCCTTGCTAGGCCACATCTGCTGTTGCCATCAGCCAGCTGCTGCGGTCCCCTGGCCCCCCTCCACTGGCCTCAGGGACCCCCCCCCCCCGCCGTGGTAATAAAGACGTCTAGGCAAGGAGGGGCAGCCCGCGCAGCCTGTCTGTCTCAGAACCAACCGGACCCACGTCTGTCGTGATGTCTGGCTTTTGGGTTTCCTCCCTGCCTCAAATCAAAACCATTTGCACACTCTGTAGCCAGCCAGGCCCCAGCTACACATGCAGGGATGGCTGATGTGCCCGCCCAGCTCGCTCTTAACCCTGAGGTTTAGGAGCTCTGGATATATTTACAGAGAACCCCATGTTTAGGAGAAAAATGGGATTTCAACATTCATCTTACACCCCAAAAGGGAAAAAACAAATCTATTTTCTGGGCAAAGGAACAAGCTTGTGGGCAGATCCCCACAAAAGAGCAGTTGGGAAGCTGTGATTCTGCCTTGGCTGAAGTGAAATGGGGACTGCCCAGGAGTCTCTGCAGAGGCTCGTGGCAGGCCCTGGGGGCAGCCCAGGAGGAATTAGAAAGCTAGTCTAGTTATAGTAAATAACCCAGCAACACTGTTGTTGTCAGCATGGTGCTCTCTTTAAGGTCTAAAGAGAGAAAGTTCCAGAAATTTCTTATGGACCCCAGCTGCACCCATACCTCCTCTTGTCATCTGCAAGCCTTCCATCATCTGGTTTTGTCTTCTTAAATTTCTTTTAAAACAGAGGTGGAGTTTCTGATGTTTCTTGGGCAGTTCAGCAGTTTGTAGTACTGGCTTATTTGTTGTTGAGATTCTGTTTCTGGTAACCAGGGTAAAATAAATAAAAGTGGTCTTGAGGGGAGCTTGATGGAATTCTTTGTTATTTAAATACCGTGGCAATGTAGGGGGCCTAGGCATAAACAGAGCTCTGCGCAGAGGCCCTGGCTCTCTGGGGACCACGTTGAACTGTGTAGCTCTAGAGAACTTCCAAGCACTTTACTGCACCCATTAAGAGTTTGCCAGGGAAGAGCCCTCCAGAAAGGGGTTTACAAAAGCTGAAGTCAATTGCTACAAAGTATTTACACCTCTATCCACTGTGTTTATAAAAAATGACTTATGGAGTCTTTGGCAGATTTACATCTGAATGCTGGTACTGGCTCAGGCAGCTACAGTTTAGGTGGTAAACACTCAAACTCAGGCTATCACTCAGCTCAGAGTTTTATGTCACCGCAGGTGGCTGATATGGGCCAAGGCGTCCCTTTCAGATCCATACATTTTTTATTTTTATTTTTTGGTGGTACTGGGGGTGGAACCCAGAGGCTTTCTACCTCTGGGCTATACTCCCAGACCTATTTTATATTTTATTTAGAAACAGGGTGTCACTAAGTTGCTGAGAGCTTCACTAAGTAGCTGCGGCTGGCTTCGAACCTGTGTGACCCTCCTGTCTCAGCCTCCCAAGTGCGGGGATTACAAGTGTGTGTCACCATCCCCACTTCAGATGGATACATTTAGATAAGGTTGAAATCGTGAGTCAGAGTGTCAGCCTCAGATTCCTTATAACCACCTCTTGTTTACTGTAAATCATGGAGAAATTTTTTATTGGAAGTGGGGAGTGATGGTGCCCGCTTGTAATCCCAGCATTCAGGAGGCTGAGACAGGAGGATCTCGGTTTGTGGCCAGCCGCAGCAACTTAGTTAGGTCCTTTGCAACTCAGTGAGACCCTGTTTCAAAATAAAAGAGAGAGGAAAAAATAGGGCTGGGTGTGTAGCTCGGAGGTAGAATGTCCCTGGGTTCCATCCTCAGTACCGAAAAAAAAAAAATAAAAAAGAAAGTGTTATTGGAGATATATGGCCCTGCACAAGTGATTGTCAGACATTGTTTCCAGTAGTGGTGACTTTTTGGTGCTTGGAACAAGTTTAGCCGGTGCCAGTTCTAAGTGCTAAATGCATATCAACTCTTAATTCTCGCCCCAACCTATGTAGGTAGGTCTTACTGTCCTTCAGTGTCACGCTCAAGTAAGAGAAGCTGCTCTGTGGGAGAGGTGAGACTGGAGTGTAGCCACGGATCAGGCTTCAGACACAATGCCGCCCCTGGGTTACGCTGTCTTGGTTCAGGATGTTATTCCTGCTCCTGCTCCCATGGCTCTGGAGCGCCTTCAGGCCGCCCTTCATTGACCATTGCTCTCTAGTTGTCACCTTATCGCTTTGGGAAGCAATTTCATTAGTGAGCTCAGCAGTAAGGATGCACCCTTGTGGGAGGCACACGCGAGCCGTTACCATAGGGATGGCCCCACACGACTCCACGAGCCAGGTCCATGGTTATCTGTATTTGACCCAAGTGGACACCGAGGCACTGGTGACTCACAGTCTGAGCAAAAGAACTAGGACGTTAGCCAGAGATGCCTCAGAGTGTGGTTCCACACACTGTCCCATGGCAGTGGGTGGATAAGGTACTCCGTTTCTTTTTTGATGCTTCCTTTGCCTGGGACACAAGTACAAGAATTAGACAGTCCCAGAGAGGTTCCCTGAGGAACCATCGCCTGCTCCCATGGCTCTGGAGCGCCTTCAGGCCGGCCCTGGGGACAAATGCACCAGCTCCTGAGCCACACTCTTTTTCCTCTGCAAGATTTATACCAAGTTTTTATTATCTGTCTGCCTTTTAATCAAGGAGCCGCCCTGTCCTGTGCCTTCCTGTTGGGAAACAAGGTCTTGCTAAATTGCTGAAGGTCCCACTAAATTTTAGCTGAGGCCGATCATGAACCTGTGATCTTCCTATCTCAGCCTCTCAAGTACTGGGATTACAGGTGCGGGCCACCAGGTACCTGGTTTAGGGATTATGGGAATGTGCCATCATACCTTTTCCTTAAACTACTCACAGGTGGGATAGCTCACAGTGCTTGCTGTAATTATAAGTGGAGGAGTTTCCTGTTTGGGTGGTCAAGTGGCCCTTCTGGGTCTTTTCTGTGGCCTCTGTTGTCTGATCAACAGAGATCCCTCCTGCTTCACTATTTCTTTATGAGATAATTAACAGTTCTCAAGGGATTTATCACAAGTGGATGATGGAGATATGTAAATTTCCCAGAAATTTGGAAGTGATGGGCCTGGCCTGGGGAGTAAGGAGCTTCAGCATGAGGCTTTCGTATCTAAGTCACATTTTCCTTGTTATTTTTTTTTAAGTCTCCTCTCTACCTATTTTATCTTCTCTCACTAATTCTCTAAAGCACCTGATGTACATTAACAAACATAACAATGTCAATCACTAAGCCAAACATGAGAAGGAGGGGAGGGAATGGGACAGGAACTGGGTAAGGGCTAACTGGGTGATGTGTGCATGTATGCCGACACTATCTTGTACCCCATTGAGATGTATGATACAATGTGCCAATAGGAAGTTAAAGAGAGGAGATTTTATAAAATAAGAAATTAACTTGTAAAATGCCATTAAAGATACAAAAGTAGTACACAAATACATGTGTGATGTAAAAAAATGGAATAGAAGTATACAGAAAGCAAGACTTCTCCTTTCCTAGGCCTCTGGAGCAGTCTGCTTTCCTTCCCAGAGGTAACCACTTGTTAGCAGTTTGGTTTGATATTTCCAGAAAGCTTCCTTTGCATATGGACACATGGTTTGCAAATTAACCTGAGAAGCAGCTCGCCAGGTCCCAGGGCCCAGGCACCAGGAGGAGTGCTGCAGCTCACTCTGCGTGCCTTGGGGACGGGTATGCATCAGGCTGACGCACTGCTGGGGTCAGGCTCTCTGGAGCCTGGGGAGTGTGTTGCAGGTGCACACTCAACACCTAAAAATGAATGAATGAATGAATGAATGAATGAATGAGTGAATGAAGGCAGGTGAGTCATATAATGGGTTGCTTTTAATTATTTTATTTTAGAAAAACTTTAATCTCTGCTTATATCATCATATCTTTTGGGCTATTGCCATTTTCTTCCTTATTCAAATTTAAAAGACATTTGAATTGGCAGAATAAAAAATAATAATACATCTAGGCCTCCTAGATTTCAGCATCATCAAAGAAAGGGGAGGTAGAAGATGTACTTCAGCAAGAAAATGAAGACTGTTTCTATGGAAAAAAAAACAAACCATGTGGAGCATGGTGGCACCTGCTTGTAATCCCATTATTTTGGAAGCTGAGACAGGAAGATCACAATTTGCAGACAGCCTCAGCTACTCAGTGAGGCCTTCTGCAACTCAGTGAGACCCTGTTTCAAAATAAAGAATAAAAAATAGGGCTGGGTGTGTAGCTCAGAGGTAGAATGTACCTGGGTTCCATCTCCAGTACCGCAAAAAAAAAAAAAAAAAAAAAAAGGCTGTTTTGATTATATCTCAGAATGATTTCCAACTTCATAGTATTTTTTAATTAAATGACAGTGTTTCATTAAATGACTAAAGTCAGAGACATGAGTATATTGATTTACATTTTATTTCTTCCACCTGTCTAAGCCACATCAGAAACTGTTTTAAAGCTTTTTCCTCTTATTTCAAACATCTTTTAGAGATGCCAGACATGTCCATCAACCATATACCTATACATGTTGGGGTTCCTCACAGTTTTCACCCCCTTCTAAGATCATAAACTCACTAGGTGTGTCTAGGTCTTTCTGCTATGGCCAGAGGAAAGTTTAAACTTAGAGAAGAGAAAGCTTGATGTTTCAATGGGGACTTGAAATCACAAAGGCCTATGGTAGTTGAAGCTGTGATCTAGACACCAGTGGGAGATAGCTCCTGCTGGGGCCTTCCTCTGGGGGAGGGGATCTTTATGGGCAGGGACGTCCTCCTTCCATCGCCCTCTCTCCCACCGCTGTTCCGAGGAGCCTGGCAGCTCTGCCCAGCCAGGGAGCTGGAACAATGCAGCCCTTTGTTAAGCGGGATGATTTATAACACGCACAGGACCCTCCCTTCCCTGCCTTTTTAGAAGTGTTTCAGATAGGGAGAGAAACAAAGCCTCATACTCTCTTTGCTGTGTTCCCTCCCTGGTTATGTAATCTTAAGGAAAACCAAACTTTCTTCACACTCACAGTTCTAAAACATGCCTAACTTTTCCTTGACCAGTGGACACATCAAAAGACTCCTTGTCATCAAGCAACAGGATTTTATTTAGAATGAATGAACTTACAGGAAGACCACACATAAAGGGTTAAGGATAAATGGAAATGATCACTAACTAGTAGGTCAGCTAAAGACAGCTTGACACTTTATAAAAGTTAAACAAAGGCTATTTTAAAAAAAAAATATGAGCAACCCAAGCAAAGTGCCCCGTTACAGTTATCAAGACCCTTCCGGAAGAACTGGGTCATACCCACAATTAGTAACAGGGACATCGGCTTGGGAGGCCTCTCTGGAGTGGCGACAGACAACAGTACTGGCGTTTCCAGCCCAGGCAGGTCTTATCTCCGTAGCAGATGTCAGAAACCAAGGTCTGGATGTAGTCGGTCAGTTGCAAATAACAGCTCAGGAATGTTAAGTGGCTTCAGGAGTCTCGTGGACAGCACAATTACCTAACAAGGGGGGGTGGGAGACACACCGCAGACCGTTAGGAAGTCAATTCTGGGCTATTACAACATGATGAGAAAGAAAATGCAACATGTGTCTTTGGCAGGAGGCCTGAGAGGAGCACTGTGAGTTAACAGCAGGTGGCGGCAGGTTGAATGCCGCCTGGCACCAGTGCCCCCGGGGGGTGCACAGCCTGGGAAGGGTGGCCTGCGGGATAGCTGGGCGTGTCCACTAGACCTCCAGCCAATGGTGCACTAAGACTGGCTAAGAGCAGCACTGGGGCATCTGAGAGGCTGAGCCCAGCCACCACCACGCTGCTGGATCCATAGGATCAACAGGATTCTATTGTCCTCCCCTTTTCAGGGAGCATGGGAAGGCGTATCCGAGGGGGCTGCCGATGATGACTGCACTCAGCTGTCCCTTAGCATTACAAGCCGAGTGGGTTAAACAACAGAAATGTATTATCTCACAGTTCTGGAGACCAGAAGGCTGAGATCAAAGTATTGATAGGGTTGGTTCCTTCTAAGGGCTGGAAGAGAAAACCTGGCCTATAGCTTTTTTTCCCTCTCCCTGTGTTTTCACATTCTCTCTCCCCTCTACATGTGTGTTCACATTCTCTTTTTATCAGGACCCAGTCACATTGGATTCCTCCCCTCACTAATGACCTCATCATAACTTGATCATATGCAAAGACCTTATTTCCAAATAAGGCCACGTTCACAGGTCTTGGGGGAGGGGGTTGGAACTTCAATATCTTTTTTGAGAACGCAATTCAATCTGTAACAATTATGATGACAAGGATAGCAGCTGATAGCTATTAGTTATGATATACTGGGTCCTCAGGAAGAGAACCTAGTTATGACATACTAAATTCTCAGAAGAGAACCTAGTTCATTTAATCTCCAATTATTCCCTGTCACACCCTTACAAAATGGCTCCATTTATTATTCCCATTTTGTACATGGGAGAACAAAGTACAGAAAGATTAAATAACTCTTCCAGGACCTATGTAAGTGTTTAAGTATGGCACAGTGGAGGCCCTGGCTCTGTGGCCACTTGTCCCTCTGCAGGGCTCTGGGCAGGGTGCTCGGCTCCTCCTCCGCAGGGACCTGGGACACCTCTGGCTGCTCAGTGGGTATCCTTCCAACTCCCTCAGCCTGCACTTCATGCTGGGAGTGATTTCTCTCTGGAATACTGGGAGAGCTCATTCCCAGGGCTGGGCTTAGGGTATGAGATGCTTGGTAAGGGCCTGGTAAGGTTTTGCCCAAGCAGGTATTGTACACCCCTCAATGAGGAGGTGGCTATGGGAAATGGGGAGCAGAGGTATTAAGAATTGGAATTCCAGAGGCCTGCATCCAAGCCCAAGTATTCCAGGGCTGCAGAATGGCTGGGCTTCACCTGGCAATACTGCCCCGTCCCCCTGCTTTGGAGAGATGTGACTCAGCCTGGACTTCCCTGTCCTCTCCTCCACCTGCCTGGTTGTCCCAGGTCTACTGCTGAAACCAGTGAAGTAACCAACTCCCATTTCAACCAGTTCATTGATGAAGGACCGCTCTCCAACTCAGAGGAAAAGTAGAAAGAACCAAAGTCAAGGGAGGGGAGACCCCCCTCCCCGTGTGTGTGTGTTTCTGTGTGTGTGTGTGTGTGTGTGTGTGTGTGTGTCTGTGTGAGTGGTACTATGGATTGAACTCTGGAGCATTCTACCTCTGAGCTATATCCTCAGGTTTTAAAATGTTTTATTTTGAAATAGAGCATTGTTGTCGGGCGTGGTGGCACACGCTTGCAATCCTCATGCTTGGGAGGCAGAGACAGGAGGATCGCGCAGGTTTGAAGCCAGCTGCGCTGGCTTAAGAGACCCTGTTTCTAAATTTTAAAAAAAAAGTATAAAATAGGTCTGGGAGTGTAGCCCGGAGGTAGAAGGGCTCCCAGGAACCCCAGTACCACCAAAAAAAAATCCCCCCAAAAGACAACAAACAAACAAAAAACAAAACAAAACAAAAAACAAAAAACCCCCAACAAAACAAAACAAAACAAAAAACAAATAGAGCATTGCTAAGTTACCACATGCTGGCCTTGAACCTGTGATCTTCCGGCCTAAGCCTCCCAAGTACTAGGAGTACAGGTGTACACCACTGGAGTACAGGTGTGCACCACTGCATCCAGATCATTTTATTATTTTCTTGTTAAAGAAACAAAGTTTCAACCCCCAGATGAAGAAGTTTTCTGTTCTTTAAAGAAAAACACTGGCCTTTGGAAGTATCTATCTTACTTGTTCTTGAAAGAGAATTATCTTTAAAAATATATGGCTAATGTCAAGCAAGTTATATTTTTGGCAGAAAAAAATATGCTGAAATCTGTGCTTCCCATTTTTCCTTCAAAGCCAAGCAAAGAGAGTTTTAGGACACCGAGTGATTACTCACTTCCCCTTCCCACCTGCTCACATGGTTTAAATCCGTGGCACTGGAGAGGGTCTCTCTTTATCCCAGGCCCTCCACACCAACTCCAACAGGAGGGTGGCAGTGCTGGTCCCAGACCAGAGTATCCGCAGATCATGGTAGATCAGCTCTACTGACAACTGGCTAGATGCTCTCTGGGAAGCCACTTAACTTGGAGCCTCCTCTGTCCCAGAAGGAAAAGAACAGCCCCAGCTCGTGAGGATTACATAAGCTCGCATATGGAGAGCACAGGGACGCTCAGCAATTGTGTGTGTGTGTGTGTGTGTGTGTGTGTGTGTGTGTGTGTGTGTGTGGTACTGGGGGGTGGAACCCAGAGGCTTTCTACCTCTGGGTTACACTCCCAGACCTATTTTACACTTTATTGGGAAACAGGGTCTCACTAAGTTGCTGAGAGCTTCTCTCAGTAGCTGAGGCTGGCTTCAAACCTGCGCGATCCTGTCTCAGCCTCCCAAGCGCGGGGATTACAAGTGTGCGCCACCACGCCCGGCAATGCTCAGCAATTTTCATATGTTTTTTTTTATTTTATTCTGGCTTTTCAGTTGGGTCAAATAGCTCCTTTTGAATCTCATGAAAGCAAAGAACTCTCTAGAAAAATACATATATACTCATACATAATATTTTAACTATAGTTCTAGAAGAGGTTCATGTACTCCTAGGGATTCATACAACACAATTAGGAAGCCCATTTAAAAATGCCCATGTAGGCTGTGTGTAATGGGACAGGCCTATAATCCTAGTACTTGGGAGGCTGAGACAAGAGGATTGCTAGCTTGAGGCCAGTCTTGGCAATTTAGTGAAACCTTGTATAAAACTGAAAAGGGCTGGGGGTGTAGCTTGCTGATAGATGTCTGTAGGTACACTCTTTGGTACTGCAAAACACAAACCAAAAACTGGTAGTGATGGCACAGGCTTGTAAACCCACCTCCTCAGGAGGCTGAGGCAGGAAGATGGCAATTTTGAGACCAGTCCAAAAAACTTAGCAAGAACCTGTCTCAAAATAAAATAAGAAAACAAAAAGGGTTGGGGATGTAGCTCCATGTACAGCACCCCTGGGTTCAGTCTCCAGCACACACACACACACACACGTATATGCATACATACACACACATGTATATGCATACATGCACACACATGTGTATGCATACATGCACACGTGCACAGGCACACACGCTTACAGAGGGAAGAGGTCTTTGTGTACTCTCTAAAAATAGACTCTATTAAGAGCACAGTGATGGTTAATAAGCCACAGGACCCCTTACGCCCCTGTGATTTGCCAGCCCTCACCGCCCTGCCAGCCCCTGCGGTCTTGGTTCCAGTGCAGAGCTACAGCCTCCTAGGCTGAGGTAAGCGCCGATGTGAATGTTCTCCAAGGAGGCTTAAGTGTCATTGGCGGGACTAAAGAACTTGGAGCAAAATGGCTACAGATTCAGTTGATGTCAACACTTCAAGAGCAGCAATAACAGAGCTCAAAGAATCCCTCGCTCTCGGGTCGGTGCTGGGCTCACGCCATGGCTGACGGAGACTCTGGATTCGGTTTCCGCCACTTGAGCTGGTTCACAAAAGACCAGGCTCCTCCTGTCTAAACAAGCAGATCTTCACACAGCACATCGGCGACAGCCTCGAGCCTGGACCTGAGAGCGTCTGGGGCCTGCTCCTCAGGCTGAAAAGAAGCAGATGGAAAACAGAGGCAGCTCCCGCAGTAGGCGAAGGGGGCCTTCGAGGACAGGAGGGGGCAGGACTGAAGCAAGGGACTCTTCCAGAGAGGAGAGCACGGGTGTAGAGGCGTCCAACCTGAGTTGACCCCAGCTGGGCCACTTGCCAGAGCTGACCCTGGAGAAGTTGTTTAATCACCCCAACCCTTGGTTTCCTGGTTTCCTCATCTGTAAGAGTGAATAATGCTCTCTACTTTGTATGATTTTTTATGAGGATCGAATGTGAACAAGTGTAAAGTATCTAGCACAGCTTGGGCTCTGGAGAAGCTTAAAATGGTAGCTGCTATTGCTGTCTTCATCAGCTTCCCATCTTGGCCTTCTGGGTACTGGGATTAGGGTCACACACCACCAAGGTCCATCAAAGCAAGTCTAGTGAAGCCTGGATGGCCCTGTAGCTGCCAGGTGACTGAGCCAGGTGTCAAGTGTTGCTAATGGCAAGCAGTTCCACAGTGGAGTGTTTGGAGATGGTGTGCATTCATTGACAACAGGCATCTGAGACAAAGCACAAATCTGACATAAAAACTACGTTGGCTGACAATGAGACAGGAACGGAAGCTCCCCAGAGCCAGGCAGCCAGTCCCTGCAGCAGCGCCAGGCCTGTGCTGGCTGCCTCTGCTCCCTCCTGCTCCGCACCCCCTGCAGCGGCCCAGCCCTGCCAGGCACCAGCACTGGCCTGGTGTCCCCACTCCAGCCACCACCAGAATCTGCAGGTGCCGGCATCTTGCTGTTCTATTTCTGCTGAATACAGAGGCAGCAGGAAGACCAAGGCTCTGAATTTCATAACTCTGATTTCTAACACTGAGAATCAAAAGCAGCAGGGAGTAAATTTATTTTCTTCGTTTAAACTTGAGAGAATTTCCCAAAAGTAACCCACATATGCATAGACACCAATGTGTGGATTCATCCATTTGAAGAACTGCCTTTTGAGTGCACATATCAGAGGTGCTGTCTTAACTCTTTTTCATAAGTGCTGAACATGCACACACATGTGTGCACACACCTGTGTTGACCATGAAAGGCTTGGATCTTTAAGCCAGTGGGACAATGGATTATCCTTTCTGGGACACTTGTGAACACCTGACCTGCTCTCATGCCCAGAGGCTGGTGCCGGCTTCAGGCTCTCCTGAAAGACTTGAAGCCTGAGATTTCAGATCTTCTTTTCACTTGTCTGTTATAATTTTTTTTTGTTAAATTCACTCATCTTCATCCTTCTTTTCCATAAACTTTAAAATAACCTGGAGGCAGGTTTAGTAGTCCTTGAACCTCTACAGTTGTGTGCAAAACTTGTGTTTTTAAGCACATTTATGGATCCACTTTTTTTCTTTTTTTTAGTACTAGGGATTAAATGTAGGGGTACTCTACCACTGAGCTAAATCCTCAGCCTTTTTTATTTTTTATTTTGAGACAGGCTCTTGCTAAGTTGCCCAGGCTGGCTTCAAATTTGTAATCCTTCTGCCTCAGCCTCCAGAGCAGCTGGGATTACCAGTGCACGTCACTGAGCCAGCCTTGACCTTTTTTTATTTTTAAAGTTATTATAGCTTCACTAAATATTCAACTCCAGACGGGGAGAACTGTGTGACAGTGGGGTGGGTGATGTGCATGGGCCAGCTATAAAAAGCAGCACATGGCGGGCTCACTTGCCTCTTGACCATCTTTTCTTCCTGGAGCCGGCCGCTCCCTGTGTTTTCCAGGAGAGTTCCTCCTTGTTATTTCTCCCCACAATCACAGGCTTCTGCTGACCTCATGGCCCCATCCAGCTGCAGAGCTCAGGTGGCCAGAGCTGTTGGGCATACAGCCCCTCACCAGCCAGCCACTGAGAAAGGGGTGGTGCCTGGCACACACATGTTGCAAGAGCCAGAAGAGAAGCCAGGGAGGACTCTCATTCGGTCCATGGGGCTGATTGGGGCATTGGGCAGTGGCCCTCCTTGGTTGAGAAAAGACAACTTTCTCCAACTTGCCTACTTTCCGTCATCAGTTGGTGCCCAGCAGGCAAAGTACACATGCCCCTGTAGAATGCACCATTCCCTCCTGCGGACCTGCCCAGGAGAGATTGCCCTGGCTTCTGTCCCCCATGTATCATGCTCTCCCGTCACTCTTTGAAATCGAGTTTGTTTCTGCAAGCCTTTAGAGAATCCGACTGGCTTCCTCTCAATAGCTAATCCTTGAATGCATTTTACTTCTCAAAGCGTTCTCCTCCCGAAGAGCCTGTGCTGTCTAAGGACGCTGCTCTCTGGTTTAGCCTCACAGCCTCCTCCTTCGTCCTCTGAACGCTCCCCCTGAGCTGCAGTCCTGTCCCTTGTCAGTCACTCCAAGTAGAAGTTCTGGGAAAGCAGGATTGCATCTGCTTGGCCATGACTCTCCCCTTGGCACAAAGAACAGTGCTTGGCACAGAGCAGATGTTCAATAAATGTTGGTTGAGTAATCAGCTAATTCACTTTAGTACAGATGATTTTAAGTGTCTGTACTTTGGTCCAAAAAGCATCCACACAGATATAAGATACAAAGACAAAACGGCTTTAGGTGTCCATACAAATCAATAGGTTGGTGTGGTTTGTGTGGTCCTTTCCAGAAAAGCTACTTCTCTCTTCTGCTCCAATCAAATGAGTAGAGTTTCCAGAGCTCAGTGTTGGACATTCAATAAACATTCATGAATATCCACTAAGTGGCAGACCCTGTTTGCGGTGCTAGGAATATAATAGTTAAAAATACAAAGGCCTTCCCAGGTGTGGTAGGGCTCAGCTAACTAGTAATCCCAGTACTTGGAGGCTGAGACAGGGGATAGCAGGCTCAAGGCCAGCAGCGTACAGAAACTTAGTGAGACCTGTTTCAAAATAGAAAGTAAAACAGGGCTAGGTATATAGCTTGGAGGTAGTTTTTTTAAAAATGCAAAGGCCTGAGTCTGGAGAGCAGAGGCAGGTAGATGTGGTTGGCAAAGAAGTCCCAGTAGGAGGCATGGAGAGGTCACGTGTAGTTCTGAGTCATGGTGGCAGTGAGGGGTGAGGAGGAGGTGGCCCAGGCTTCTCTGTACACTTGGGTCCCCACCAAGGGGGTGTTTTTCACTTCCAATTATGTGTGAGAGGAAGATGAAATAAATCTGGTGACAGTAGCCACAGTCGCCAGGGGTCTCAGGCCCAGGACCCAGTGTGCGAGCAGGTTGGCCACAGAAACTGGAGAGAATTCCTGGTGGGGGGAGCAGCTTCATTGGTCTGCAGAACTGTCTGGTAGAAGAGGGAAGAGCCTCGTTAGCTTCCAAGGGCTGTGTAGTCTGAGAGCTAGCCCAGCACTGAGGAGGGAGGTGTCTGGCAGGCAGCATCAGAGCGAAGGCCTCCCTCCAGAGGGAGGGAAGGCAAGCCCTCAGCCCTGGGGCCCATCAATGAGTCAATGACAGGCGGGTGAAAGGCAGGACAGAGGGCGCTGGCGATGCTCATGGTGTTCACACTGGTCAGGGCTCCTCTCCTAGGTTGCCAACTGTGCCTGAGGGTCCACTGGTGCATCTGTTCCTCAAAGCCCACCCTTCAGTTAGGTCATACCTGCTCTCTCCACGAAATCTGCCTTTAAGCAAATAATGGATCTGTGCCCAAGCCATTGGCCTGGTCACCATGGGGCTTCTCCAAGCAGCAGGCCGGGCTCTGCATTTAGCTGCAGCCCAGGCAGCTGTGTCTGTCAGCTCAAAGAGAGCTACGCCTCCACAGATGTCACTCCAGCCAGGTAAAGCCCCTGCTTTCAGGGACTTGGAGAGGAAGGATGCTATGATAAATAACCCACCTGTTTCCCTGCTGCCTTGGGAATCTGCCCAGGGCCTGTTAGCTTTTTAGGGGAGCTTTGGGTGCAAAGGACAAGGAGCAGTTAAGGCCAATCTTTATACCAAAAATTATCTGGGAAGCTCTTTGTGCAGAAGACTGGGCACTGAGATAGATTGTAGCAAAGCCACTGTAGCTTCCGGCTCTGTTGTCAAACTCAGGTCACAGGGCTTTGAAAACGTCTGCATTTTATCCTTTTACAGTAGGGATTACGGTGCCTGTCAGGCTGTTACAATACAGCACTGTTTTGTTTTTTGTGGCACTGGGGATTGCACCATGGCTGTTCTACTTTGGAGCAATATCCCAGGCCCTGTTTTACTTTTTGTTTTGAAACAGGGTCTCATTAAGTTACCACGTGCTGCTGGCCTCAGTCTCTTAAGCACTGGGATTACAGATGGGCACCATCACACCTGGCTGCATCACTGTTTTGAAGAGCTAAGAATCAGGTTCAGCATGTTAGGGGAAACAAGAAAGGTACTTTCTGATTAAAACGTTTTTTTTTCTTGTTCAAAAAGGCCAATTATTCAACAAATAGATCCTTCACACCGCTGACACAGAGGGCCCCAAGGGAGGCAGAATTTACCAGTTTATCGGAAGTTTCGCCAGCTGTGATCATAAATGTGATAGTAATGATGACAGAAATTGTCATAGCCAATGACTGGTCACTCCTCTGTTCAAGTACCGGTTGCAGCTCCTGGGTACCCAGCTCCGACTCCCTAGTCGGGTGTATGGACACCAACAGGAACCAGGCCTTCTTGGCCTCACCAAGTAGCCCAGTCACCCAACAACAGGCTGTCCCCGCCAGGCCAGTTCTCTTGGAGTCAGTAAGCCACCAGACCACTGTGTTTCTCCTATGTGCTAGGCCTGGGAGGTTCCAGTTTGTCCTCCAGCAATTCTCAATTCACATTTGGTTGAGGAAACTAGGAAAGAATGGACTAAGATACCCCTCCTCCCCATCCCCACCTCATCTTGCACCTGGAAAGCAGTTTACTTTCTAAACATTAGGGATGTTGGGCTGGGTCTGGCCAGGGGCAGAGCTGGCCTTGAGGGAGAGAAGGAAACCAGTAGCGAGGCGCACTGGGCCCGTGGGAGCCCCCCTCCAGTCCTTTCTACTCTTTTCTTGCCTCTCATAGCTCAGTACCTGGGATCCTGGCTTCAGGGTCACCACAAGGTCTTTGACCATTTTGGCTTCAGAGACTGTGATACCACCTACCACGAAGAGGATCAGGAGGGGGTGGTCACTGGGATGAGGCCGGCTCACCTGCAAAACAGAACACCCAGCATTAGGTGGTGGCCCCAGAATTGTCACCTCATCATGCGAGTGAAATAAAGGAGCCTGAAAGATTGCTAATGAGGAATCAGAGGTGCTAGTGCTTAGTGACCACACCGACTGGACAAATGCATACCATGGCGCCTTGTTATATTGCATTAAAGAAGACTTTATGGGAAGAAAGCTAAAGGACCTGGGGACTACTAAGTGAGAAGAGAGGGCTTGGTATGTTTCTCAGCACTGTTCAGGTCTCAGCGTAAACTTGCTTCCCTTCTTGGTTGCACAGCTCCGTTTTTCCTCCGGAGTAGGCACCACAACCTGTGATTCTCACATTTGTTTATTTATTTGTTTTCTTGTTGACTGTCTCCTTTACTAGAGCATGAACTCTACCAGGCCAGGTGCCTGTCTGCTTGGTTGGCTGCTGAACTCCCAGTGTACCTGGGGAAGCTTCTGGCAGGTGCCCTGCAAACATCTGTGGAAATAACAAGCAGTCAGAATGCTCGGGCGGGAGGCAGTGGAGGGGAGATGACAGTCTAGCGCAAATAAAAAGCCCTCAGCTTCTTCAAGGCAGCCTTAGCTGAGAGCCTGTCCTTCATGGAACCTACATTAGATGCTCTAGAGAATTCTTCCTGGTTATTTATGATTTTACCAAATGAGGCAAAGTATTATAGTATCCTAAAGTCAGAATGACTCAGTTATCTGTCAGGAAATGCCAAATAACTAGTGGATACACTTAGCCATGGGGAAACTATCCAGACAAGAGCCATCCCTGGAAGTCAGAGCCGCTTGGTGAAGAGTGGGCAGGAGAGATGCTGTGGGCCTGCTCACAGGCTGGGTGGGCCAGCCAGGGTAGGGCATGCTGGAGCCACTGCAGGGAGGCGCTGCCAGAGCCCGCGTGGCCACAAGGCCAGGGAAGGAGACACTGCCCTGCCTCCAACAGGGAGCTGGGGACAGAGGTGGCCACGGTGCTCCTCCACTCTGCTCATGGGTGCACAAGCCATCGTCGGGCCTTGGAGTATCCTGAGGAGGAGTATGGCAGGTGCCGGGCACCAGGCCACTAAGAAGCCCTTCTCTCGCCTGCCCCAACTCTGTTCTCAGCATGGTTCTGCCGCCTTCTTTGCCTGAACATACATGCCTACTTTGCAGCATCTGGTTGAAAGAACTCTTAGAAGAAAAATACAGTAAGTGTTCCAAGTTATAGAAGTTACTCTTTGGATTCTGCAAAAGAAGTTCACAGTGGAAAGGAAATATGGAAAAGTGGAAGGAAGGAAAAAGTGTTTGGGGAAAAATCTAAATTCCTTCAAAATTGGTTCAGGAGACTATTGGAAAAAGTTACAAAACGCTCTCATCTTTTTCTAAAAAAAAAAAAAAAAAGGTCAGCATCCCGCTGTCTCTCCCCTCCTAGACTGCATTTATTGACTGCTTTCTTCTAATCCATGAGCCCCACATGCATGGCCCCCTCCCTGTCCCACGCTCCCCGGATTGCTCCTACTGAGGTCACCAATGGCCATTATATTGTAGGAGTCGATGACACTTCTGACAAGTCGGGTCCCCATTTCCCGCAGGGGTGGAACCCTAGAGAGGGAGGAGGAGACTCTGCTAGGTGATATCACGAGGCAGGCGATATCGCGAGAGGGGCGGTGGTCCTGTACGTAGTCCCACTGCCAAGACGTAAACCTTAAAAAGAGAGGTATTTCCTCTCCAGCCTCAGAGGGGCTCGCAGGTCTCCAGGAGCAGTCCAGCCCCTATCCCCAAGAAGACCACAATAAAACTGGCACCGTGCTCCCTGGTCTCTCTCGCCTCTTTACTGTGCCTACCTAACATCTGGTGCCAGCCCTGGGAAGATTATTATTTTTATTAATTTAATTTTTAAATTTTCTTCCTCTCTCTCTCTCTCTCTTCCCTGCCGCCACCGCATGCTGGGGTGGCCTTGGTGGAAACCTTGCCTTCCAGGATCCATAGGGGCGCGTGGATCCGCTGGGACAGTGCCCGCCCCGCCCGCCGCTCCAAAGCCGCTGCTGCCCCGGGACCTTTGCAGCCCTGGGACCGCTGCCACCCCGAGACTACCACCGCTCCAGGAACGCTGCCGCCACCCCCTGCCCGCTGGAGACCATAAGCCACCCTTTTCCGGCCCTTTTCCCTGAGAGCTGGCAGCCATCTTCCCTGGCCACACGCTCTCCCTTACCACCCAGCCAAGCCCCGGCAGCCATCTTAAACCTCATCTTGCCCAAATTCTAGCCAACAGCTCCACAGCGTGCCCCTGGTTCTGCAGCCTCTCAGAGCTTTAGTTCCAGTCAGCACTGGCTGATAACACTACATTGTGGTAAGCTTCCCCTTCCTTGGACAAGTGAGTTCCGGCTTTTAGTCTTTTCTGGACCTGGGCTTACGGCTGTTAAATAAACCCAAATATTTGGGGCCCAAGTTCTCTGGGGTTAGCCAGGATGCCCTACAGTTGTGTAAAGGGAACAGAGATGTCCTTCTCTAACACAACCACATTGTTTCCGGACGTTAGACAGGATCTTGGGACGCCAAATTCCTGTTTCATCCTCATCCGCTGACCAGTCATGGGGGGAAGCCAGTCATCAAACATAGACTCCCAATCCTCACTAGGCCGTGTTCTGGTTAATCTCCAGACTCTAGGTTTATCTGGGAAACTGTGCCCCGAGCGGCTCATATTTTTCTGCACAAAGGTCTGGCCCACTTATGAGTTGGGTAATGGTTCTTGATGGCCTGAGATGGGTACGTTAGATCTTAAAATGTTGACTGATCTCAGTAACTTTTGCAAACAGGCAGGTAAATGGTCAGAGGTTCTATACATACTGGCTTTTCTATGTATGCGTTCCCAGCTTTCCCTTTCCACCCCTCCCAGCTCTACTGCTTGAGTCATGCGCACTCGGGATTCCCTCCAGCCGCATCTGCCATCTTGGCCTCCACGTGGCAACTCACAGGCGTCACCTGGTGGTCTTTCTTTCTGGGTCACAGGCCTGCAATTCTGCTGACTCACGGTTGCCATTTTGTGACGACATGTGGATGCCGGAGTCTAACCCGGCCAAGTTACAGGCCCCATTTCCTGATGACCCTGACCCACAAGATCTCTCCTTACCACCACATTCATCATCTTATTCCGGGGCAGCCTCCCACTCTAATCCACTCCTTTCTCCCCCGCCTTCCTCCCTTAAGGGACCAACCCTTACTCCCTCTCACCTTCCCCTGTAGTTCACCATACCCATTCTAGAGACCTCCCCTTCTCTCTTGGCTCTCTCAGGTGGCTGGTGCAGAAGGCATGGTCCATGTCCATGTTCATTTTTCCCTTCCTGACCTTGCTCAACTTCAAAAGAGACTGGGTTCTTTTTCCGTCAATCCCTCTGGTTTTATTAAGGAATTCCAACACATTGTACAAGCATATGATTTAACTTAGCGGGATCTTCATGTCATTTTAACCTCCTCTTTAAATCCAGTCGAACGAGATCATATTCTTAAGGCTGCCAGGGAACAGGCCGATCAGGCTCACCTAACCAATGCACAGCTCCCTACCAGAACAGCTGCAGTTCCTTCTGAGGCTCCCCACTGAGATTATAATAACAGGGGTGAGGGAATAAAAAAGAGAAATCACATGATACTATGCCTTCAAGCTGAGCCCAGGGTAACTCTCCAGGTGGCGGGTAGGCCAATCTTCTCCTTGATTGATACAAGCGCTACCTTCTCAGGACCTAGTTTCCCTTCCCAAATCGTGGTTCAGGGGATTGATGGCATGCTCTCTTGCCCACGTACTACAGGCCCCCTTTTATGCCATTTAGAGACCTTTATGGTTAACTATCCATTCCTGATTATCACTTCATGTTCTACCCCCCTTTTAGGTAGAGACTTTTTAAGCAAAATTGGGGCTGAACTTTCATTTAAATTCCCCATGGCTTCTGTTTTCTCTAATATACTTTTAATGGCTGCAGCTACAGTTGATGACTGGGAAGCCGAACCTCCCCTTCCAAAATAGATTTTGTTGACCCTATAGTATGGGATACCAGCACCCCAGTTGTGGTGACCTACCACACCCCGGTTCAGATTGCCCTACATGACCCCACTATGTTCCCTGTCTGCTCCCAGTTTCCCATATCCCTCCTTCCCCAACGTGGGCTTAAACCCATTGTTTCTCGTCTCCTGGCCCAGGGACTGCTTATCTCTACTAATTCCCCTTATAATACCCCCATTCTCCCAGTTAAAAGCCTAATGGGACCTATCGTTTAGTCCAGTATATCTGTTTAATTAATAATGCGATGGTCCCAATCTACCCAGTTGTCCCTAATCCCTATACCCTCTTAACTAAGATTCCCCCCAATACCACCCACTTTTCAGTTCTCGACTTAAAGGAAGCATTTTATACAATTTCTCTACATCCTGAGTTGTACCCCCTTTTTGCCTTCACTTGGGAAGACCCCGATACCCAGGTTGCTCAACAACCTGGACCATCCTCCCCCAGGGATTTCGAGATAGCCCACACCTCTTTGGAAGGCTCTAGAAGGACCTCCTCCAGTGCCCCTTGGAGCCTAGCTCTCTGTTACAATATGTGGATGACCTTTTATTTTTGTAGTCACTCCCTGGAAGTGTCCAAATGGCACACTGCCTTTCTCCTTAATTTCCTTGGAAGCAGGGGTTACAGGGTGGCCCCACATAAAGCCCAGATATCAGTGCCTAAGGTGCAGTATCTAGGCCTATATCTCACCCCAAACACCGGAGGACTAACTGTTGACCGGGTCAAAGCCTTACAAGACTTGCAGCTGCCCACCTCAGCTGACCAGATCCAATCTTTCTTGGGTTTTATAGGATCTTTCTGGCATTGGATCCCTAACTTTGCCATTCTAGCTAAGCCATTACACAAGGCAATTAAGGAAACCCCTGTTGGCCCCCTCACTTCGCCCCCAGTCATTCACTGAGCCCTCCTGGCTCTCCAGAAAGCCCTTCTTAAATCCCCCCCCCCTTGACACTCCCCAATCCCACTAAGGCCTTCTTGTTATATACTAATGAGAGGCAAGGGATAGCCACAGGAGTGCTCAGTAGGACCAACCCAGGCACCAGTGGCCTATTTATCTAAACAGCTTGACCCTACCACTCGTGGGTGGCCACCCTGTCTCAGGGCTCTGGTGGCAGCAGCCACACTCACAAAAGAGGCTCTTAAAATTTGTCTCCAGATGCCCCTGCAGATTTTTTCCCCACATTGACTCCAGGATTTGCTCTCTCCTCGAGCGCTCCCTCTTCTGTCACCTTCTCGCATTCAGAAACTTTATTTGTTGTTCATGGAAAATCCAGATATTAAACTGTCTCATTCCCCGGCCCTTAACCTGGCCACTCTTTTACCAGTGAGCCAGGGTTCAGGCCCTGATTCGTGTTCACCTAATGATGTTCACTCTTGTGTTGATATGACTGAAGCTTTAGCTAAACCTCAGGTGGACCTCCAGGACATCCCCCTTCTTAATCTAGATGTTACTTATTTTGTTGATGCCAGCTCTGTTTCTGATGCCAGAGGTAAGAAAAGGGCAGCCTATGGAGTGGTCACCCTAACACAAGTCATTGAGACTGCCAGGTTACTGGATGGTACTACCTCTCAAAAGGCTGAACTGATTGCCCTAACTCGAGCTCTACACCTGGCAAAAAAAACAAGCGGGTAAACATATATACCAATTCTAAATATTCCTTTTTAATGGCATACTGCCATGCCTCAATTTGGAGAGAGGATTTCTCTCCACCAAGGGTTCACCCATTGTTAATGCCACCTTGATTAAGAAGTTCCTAGATTCCCTTTCTTTACCATCTGAGCTGGCCATCATCCACTGTCGGGGCCACCAGACAGAATCTTCCTTAGTGGCCAAAGGAAACAGTAAAGCCGATTATACAGCAAGACAGCTAACACAACAAGCTCAACCAAGCCCACCAGGGTCTGTACTAATTTTAACCCTCCCCTCATTGGCACCTAATTACAGCCTGGCTGAACAAAAACACCTGATCAAACTTGGGGCATCCAGCACAGGAGATGGTTGGCTCATGATACAGGATAAGATTGCTCTGCCTGAGGCTCAGGCCGAAAAGGTCATTAGCCTAATACCCAATTCCCTTCTTGTGTGACCTATGGCGCTGAAGCATTTCCTAAGCCCCTTGTTTCATTCTCCTCTCCTGCAGCAGCTGATTAGTAAAGTCAGTGCCTCCTATTCTATTAGCACTGCTGTTTCTCCCCAAGGAGGCCTTCGACCCTCCTTTCCTACCCACCAAATGAGAGGACACTTGCCAGGACAGGACTGGGAAGTCGACTTCACCCATATGCCACCTCCCAAAAAACTTAAATATCTTCTTACCATGGTTGATACCCTAACAGGTTTGGTAGAGGCTTTTCCCTCAAAGGACGAGACAGCTGGCACGGTAGCTGATGTTCTATGCTTGAACATCATCCCTCGGTTTGGACTCCCTAATTCTTTACAGTCTGATAAGAGACCAGCTTTTATTTCTAGGGTTACTGAACAGGAGACACAAGCTCTTGGCATTTCATGGAAGCGCCACATCCCATATCAACTGTAGTCATCAAGAAAGGTATAAAAATGAATGGGATCCTTAAGAACCACCTAACAAAACTCTTTCTAGAGCTGCGAGTATCATGGCCTGAACTCCTGCCACTAGCTCTGGCCCGTGTGAGGGCCACCCCTCGAAGACCCACCTTTATGAGCCCCTTTGAATTGCTGTATGGTCACCCTTTCCTGCTTAATCACACTCTCCCTTCAGATCACCCTCCTTTGTCTTCCTATCCTCCTTACTTGTCTTTTCTCAAGCACCTTCTTAGGGAACACACTGACCAGTATCTTCCCCAACCCAGGACTGAAGAAGCAGCTCCACACCCTGCAGTCAAAACCTTTAAGCCAGGGGATCAAGTCCTCCTTAAGTCACTTCAACAAAAACATCTCCAGCCACGGTGGACTGGGCCCTTAACAGTGATGCTCACCACACCTACTGCAGCCAAACTGCTGGGGGACCCCAACTGGCATCATCTTACCCAGCTAAAAAGGGCTCCATTCTCTTGCAGTGTTGGGGTCTACTAAGCTTCATTTTTTTGGGCATAATTCTCTTTGATGTTTTTTATTTTAGCAGGTCCACTTGTTAACATACTATGGCGCTCTCCCTCTTCAGATGCCATACTGCCATAACTCCTCATCTGCTAAAGTCTTCTTGAGCACACATCACCAAACTGCCCAGGGTAACCTCCAACTCACGCTACAGCCATACTCCCACCTGCCCACTTCTGGAGGACCCAACCTCTCCTGGTCAAGGGCCCCCCTTATAACACCCCTTGACAGCAGGAAGTAGTTTAATATTTGAATCTCTGCCCATTTTCACCAAAAGGCCGGGATGACAAGTTGGGTCCCCACTTCCTATAGGGGTGGAACTCTGGAGAGAGAGGAGGAGACTCTGCTAGGTGAAATTGCAAGGCAGGCGATATCACGAGAGGGGTGGCGTTCCTGCGTGTAGTCCCACCGCCAAGACGTAAACCTTAAAAAGAGAGGCATTTCCCCTCCAGCCTCGGAGCGGCTCGCAGGTCTCCAGGAGCAGTCCAGACCCTATCGCCGAGAAGACCACAATAAAACTGGCACCGCGCTCCCTGGTCTCTCTCGCCTCTTTACTGCGCCTACCTAACAACTTCATCCTCCTCTAACAGGACATGTCTGTGGCACTTGTCACAGTCCATCGCCTGCTTCTTGGTGACCATGGTAACACTTTCTTGCTTATTCCTTCCACCTTTCTTCTTATGCTTCTCAGATTTCTTCACAGATCCTCTTTCTTGGTCTGCCCCTTTAAATCTCGACAGTACTTAGGGCTCAGTCCTTGACCCCCTGCTCTTCTCACTCAATGTATCATCCCTGAGGGACCCCGTCTTCTCACCTGCTTTCAATGATCTTTACATAGTCCTCAAATCTAAGTCTTCAGCCCAAGCAACTCTCACGAGCTCCTTGGACATCACTACCTGGTTGGCTCCCCAGCTTCCTAAACTCAGCTGGCTTCAAATTTGATGCCTGGCATTCTCCCCAGCTCTACCTTACATCCAAATCTCTAGCGACACCAGCACCTTCCCAGCCACTGGGGCCAGACACGGGAGAGCCACCTGAGACTGAGCTTTCTCCTTCATCTCCGGCTCAAGTGCTGTCCCTTCTGCCCCTCCCAGCCATGGACAGTCACAACCCCACTGCCCCTGCCTGCGTCTTCCCTCCACCACTGCCACAGCCTTCTATCTCATCTCCCCTCCCTGCTCTGCACCCCTCCAATACGCCTCAGTTCCGCCTAGAAGCTTTCTACCGTGTATCTATTTAAGTACTGACGACAATGAGTGCTGTGCTAACTATATGTGTAATCTCTTTTGGAATTCTCAAAATATCCTTAGAAGGTAAACGCAATTATTAGTGCACTTCACAGATGAAGAGATTGAAGTAACAAAATTGTGGAGCCTGGGGCCACAGAGTCCTAAACGCTCCTCAGCTCTGTCCTGTGTCTGCATCTGCACAGCCCCGCGGCTCTGGGATAAAGTCACACTCCTTTGCTGAGCGTAGACAGCTCGTGGCTCCTGGCTCTGTGTCTTGCTTCCTCTCCTCTGCATGCACTCCTCGGAGCCATTCACCATGACTGCACACCTCAGTGCATGCTTACTTATCTGGGTCTCACAACATTTTGTGGAGTATATGACATTTTATTGAATACCCATGCTGAAAAGTGCATGTGGGCAGCTCAATTTATTTTTACAAAGTAAAAAAACCTCTGTGACCAGCCCCCAGATTAGGAAATAAATCCTATCAATCAAGACCCCTGCTGCCTTCATCTCCCCAAAGGGAACCAGCAGCCTGGCGCCCAATGCTCTACATGGTACTTTGACTTTTTTTTCTCCCCTTAACTATATACCTGGGAGGTTTTCCATATCAGTAGGAAAGATCTGCAGCCCCAGGCACTGGTGTGTCTGCACAGTGAGCTTTGGCCTGTGGCCTCTGTCTACGCCCATTAAACAGTCTGTCACCTGCATCTGTTGTCTTCTGTGGTGTTTATGGTCTCGTCTCGGTGGAGTCCCCTCATCTTCCTATTTGCCCCTCTCTCCTACTCCCTCTTAAAAGAATGCCGTCCTCTGAGATGTTCTCCCTAGGCATCTCGCAACTCCTGCCCAGGACTGAAGTCTGACAGATGCCCCTGGCTTGGCCTCAGCAAACCAGACTGCTGCCCTCACAGATCTCTGACCCCTCTAGACACTGAGCTCCTGAGGACAGGGGCTGGGCGTATTTACCTTGGATTCTCAGTGCTGAGCATAGTACCAAGCACACAGTAAACTTTTAGAAAGTGTTAACATAGAGGAATGAGTGAATGAATGAATGAGATACACAGGTTAACTGGAGATTCCTCCTCCTTCTCCACCCTCCTTCTCCTTCTTTGGGGCAGTGGGTACTTGGGATTGAATCCAGGGATAATCTACCTCTGGCCAATATCCCCAAGCCCTTTTTTTTTTTTTTTTTTTTTTGGTGGTACTGGGGTTCCTGGAAGCCCTTCTACCTCCGGGCTACACTCCCAGACCTATTTTTCATTTTTATTTAGAAACAGGGTCTCCTAAGCCAGCGCACGCGGCTGGCTTCGAACCTGCGTGATCCTCCTGTCTCTGCCTCCCAAGCGCGGGGATTACAAGCGTGCGCCACCACGCCCGGCATCCCCAAGCCCTTTTATTTTTTTTTTTAATTTTTTTATTTTTTTGGTGGTACTGGGGTTCCTGGAAGCCCTCCTTCCTCCGGGCTACACTCCCAGACCTATTTTATATTTTTGAAACAGGGTGTCTTACGCCAGCACGGCTGGCTTCGAACCTGCGCGATCCTCCTGTCTCCGCCTCCCAAGCACGGGGATTACAAGCGTGTGACACCACACCCGGCAGGCCCTTTTATTTTTTATTTTGAAACAGGGTCTCACTAAGTTGCTGAGGCTGGCCTCAAACCTGTAATCCTTTTGTCTCAGCCTCCCAAATCCTGGGATTACAGGTGTATACCCCTGCACCTCACTAATGCCTTTCTTAGCCTTTGGAAACTCTGTTTTACACATGGTTCTTCTGGCTCATCTGTGTCTCTGCTTCTGGAGATCCCTCCCAGACCCACAAACAACTGTTGTTTCTTTCTTAATCCCTGGACAGAAATATGATTGGCTCCAGAGTTTCAGCATGTTACAATATGTTCCCTGCGACATATGCTTTCCATAAGAGCGTCTGGACTCTGAAATACATGGTGAGAATCTTGGAAGGGTGTGTTGAAAGATGAAAAGGGAGAGAAAAAAAGAAATAAATAGCAACAAAGAACAACTCCCTGGGGCTAAGGAGCAGAGGGAATGTTGGTTTTGATACAAATAAATGGGTTCAATTAATGCATGTTGGTGTTTGCTATTTTGGTCTCAGTTTAGATTTATGCTTTGATACCAGAGCACAGCAAGCCAGCAGGCTATTGGGAAGCGGAGTCTTACTATCCAAATAGCATGTTCTTTACAGGCAGCTGTACATGGCTGGGTCCTGTTTGTATGTTAGTTCACAGGGTGACACACTTTGAAGATAAAATATTTAAGAACTGTTTCTGCCATTATGAATTCCCAGATTAATAAAGCAAATCAGTGTCCCTCCCTCCCTTCCTTCCTTCCTTCCTTCCCTCCTTCCTTCCTTCCTCCCTCCTTTCCTCCCTACCTCCCCTCCTTCCCTTTCTTCCTTCCGATTGAACCCAGGCATATTCTCCCTCTGAGCTTGACCTTCCTGTTGAGTTGGTGGCAGCTAATAGCTTCCTCCTTCCTGAAACTTCCCCCAGGCCCTCCACTATTTCTAAGTCTTTTTTTTTTTTTTGCCATACTGGGGATGGAACCCGGGTGCATTCTGCATTCTACCTCTGAGCTATACCTGCAGCCCTATTTATTTTTCTTTATTTGGAAACAGGGTCTCACTGAGTTGCAAAGGGACTCACTAAGTATCTGAGGCTGTTCGGGAACTACAATCCTCCTGTCTCACCCTCCCAAACGCTGGGATTATACTCGTGCACCACCACGCCCGGCTACATATTTATAGTCTCCCTCCTTCCTCCCAAACCCTCCTTCAATGGTTCCCTTGCTCTGCTTGCTCCATTACTTGCAGTGCTCTGACTGGCTCTGTCCTCTAGGCACCTGCCCTGGGTGACCCTATCCCTGCCCACAGTTGGCTACCAAGGCTCCAGTTTGCTCTGCTGAGTAGGGAGTGTCCCATAGGCCCTTAAACACAACATGCCTAAACTGTAAGTGGCCTTCTTCATTCCTGCTTCCCAGACACAGACAATGTCACCCTGTCCATCCAGCAGCTCCAAACCAAGCGAATGGCCCTGCCAACTCCTCTCACCTACTGCCATAGAGCCCAGTCCTGTGGACTCCACCAGTGCTGCCCCAGCCCCATTCCCCCAGCCCTGCCAAGCTCCGATTCTTCTCTCTTACTTTCCCTCCCCACCTGCGGCCAGACTGACACTGTTCCCCTCTCTCCAGGCTGCCTGGGTAAAAAACATTCAGTGACACATCAGTCTTTTGGGTTCAGTTTCAAACCTCCAGGCCTTGCTGGTCAGCTTCTGCTTTCCTTGTCCTCATGTTCGTCTCCTGCCTACACCATCCACCTGAGCTGCAGCCATTTAGAACCAACGCAACTCCTCTGTGTGCTGTGACAGATCATCACTCTGTTGCCAAGGCTTTCTGGGACGCTTCCTCTGACTCCCTGACTGAGCATATCCTTCTCTGAACTCTCACACCTCCTTCCCTCAACACGTCTTTCTCCTCTCAGTCTTCACTTCTCATGCCCATCTACCCAACAGGCTGAAAGCTACATGCCATAGCTTGCCATGTGGGTAGGGTGTCTAGTTTAACTTATGTCTTCCTTCCCCACAGCAGTGATCAGCACACAGCAGAGAATCTCAACAATTATTCACTGTTAGACAAAGTACATAGACTGCCAACATCAAGTTTTTGTTTTGGCGTAATGATTTGTACCAAAAAGCCATCTCACTAAAACTTATAGAACAAATTTAGCTAATGATAGACATAAATCAAATCCTACCTCATTTTATGTAGCACAGTTAAGGAAAAGAATATATAAATAGTGTTGCTAAGAGGAGCTCCAGGGCTTGTACTCATCCACAAACTCAATGTTGAGATGTTTCCCTCTTGTCAGAAATGCCGTAAGAGTGGTAGACTGAAGCCAATAGTTTCTTTCATTGAGTCTTATTTTTTGTGTGTGACTAAAATGGAGCTGGGCCAGATGACCTCCAAGGTATGTCCAGCTCTCACAGCTCAGGGTCCTGATGGTCCTGGGCTTCACTGAAGCCCAGCATTTCTGCTCTTCGCCCCCAAGATTTCTTTACACCTGCTGTGGATCCCACTGTAGATATCTTTCCAGCCCAGAAGTCGTAAGTCGCTCTATCTACATGGTCAGAGAGTGGACGCCTGGCAGCCAGGAGTCACAGCGTGATTTTGCTGAGTGCTCATGAAATGGAGCCCAGAACCAGGCTGGGCCAACTGCAGACCTTTCTTTGGGAATCAAGACTTGATCTAAAGTAGATAAGGCATAGTCAAAGCTGGGCACTTATGAAGAACTGAAAACTGAAGCATGGCTACTCAGCCATTCACTCAACTAATATTTACTGAGCACCTACAATGTGCTGGGCACCATCCAACATTTTCCTGAGGGGCGAGCTAGTCTTAAAGATGGCCTGCTTTCCTGGTGGCTTTGCAGATCTTAGTTCCTGTCCTTCCTGAAGCTCACTGAGGGGTTGTCTTTGAGTTGCCAAGGATATCTCTTGGTCCCCCTGTGGTTTCTTTAAGTTGCTACAATTTATTGACATCTTAATTGCAACTGAGAGAGTTTCAGCTGCTACTTGCTCACCTCTGCCAGCGGTTGCCTGAGCGTCCTTCCCTCTCTCCTGGTGGGTCTTTTTCTGTTGCCCCCTAAGGTAATGGAGTTCTCCTATCAACCCAAGTCCAAGGCCCAGAGGCAGGCACAGGGGCTTCTGTGAGCCTTTTTCATGAATCTCTTATTTTTTCAATTAAGCATGAAACAATGATGGAAAACTTCTTAACAAGCACACAGAAAAAAAGGTGCAAGGGCCTTGTGCAGCTTCATTAGATAAAACCCACCCTCCTTATGCCATTCCAGCCAAGAATACATCTTGACAAATCATGTCCTCTAGTCAAAACAAGCAGAGGTCCAAACACATGGAACAGATATAAAATAGATTGTTTTCAGGAGACTGAAATCCAAACCACAAATTCCAGAATTGTACTTTGAAAGTGCTGCCTATTAGACATGCTAGTTTTAAATTAAATTAATGTTCTACTGAGAGGGGTAAGATATTCTGATTTATTTATTAGATCACTATCAAGCTTTCCTCTGAGGAACTCATGGTGCTCTGTGCAGGACTTAGGAAAGAGAGCTGGGTGATTTAAGGAATGCCAGGTTCTACCCCGGGCAGTTCTCCCCAGTCCCACAGGACTGCCTTGCCCACCTCCCAGGGCACTCTGCTGTCCTTTTAAACTGGTAGCTTTAGGGACCTGGCCACAGCTCTGTCCTCTGCCCAGGAAGTGAATCAGGCTGACTTGAGACACTGTGAGAATTAAAGGAAGAAGGATCTAGTGTGTGCTCTTCTCCCCAGTGCATCTGGCTGCCCTTAGCAGATTTGATGGAGCAAACCTGGGAGTGGTGGCGCACACCTGTAATCTCAGTATTTGGGAGGCTAAGACATGAAACAAGAGGATAGCAGGTTTGAGGCCAGCCTCAGCAAATCAGAGAACTTCAGCAACTTAGCAAGATCCTATTTCAAAATAAAAAAATAAAACAAGGCTGAGGGCGTAACTTGAATGACCCTGGGTTCACTCCCTTGTACAATCCCTCCCACAAAGAAAGTGCCTGCTGCAACTCCATTTCTTACTAGGAAGTTGTTTGCTTTTGTTTTTTCTTTATATTATTAAAAATGATTATGGACAAACAGCAAGCAGTACTTTTATTAACAAATCCTTTCTAGGCTCACTTATTTTGAAACCAGGGCAGAAGTGTGAATTTTTTTCCCCCAGTACTAGGGATGGAACCCAGGGGCATTCTACCTCCAAGCTATACCACCAGCCCTATTTTTTATTCTTTATTTTGAAACAGGGTCTCACTGAGTCTCAGCTTCTCAAATGCTAGGATTATAAGTGTGTGCCACCACGCCCTGCTGTGAGTTATTTTAATGTCTTCTAGACTGAAGGAAAACTTCTAGGATCAGCCAAACACTGCCCTTGCCTTTTGAGTAGCCAGCCATGTATTTAGGTGGATTGCAGATGTGTTTCCAAAGTGACCATGACAATATTTTCTGCTTCTCATGATCTTGGTCTTTTTTTTTTTTTTTTTTTTCAAGAAGAGTGTATGTCCCCTCCTCTTGAGCCTGAGTGGGCATTTGTGAGCACCTTGACATACTATGGAAGTGATGCTTTTAAAGGCTGGGTCATAAAATTCAATACGCCTTCTGCCTGACTCTTTGTCTCTGGATGCTTGTCTCTGGAACATAGCTGCCATACTGTGAGAGAGTCCAAGAGGAAGAACTGAGGCCCCAGCTCCCAGGTTGGGCTGAGCTCCCAGCAGATGCTCAGCATCAACTGCTGACTCTCTGAATGAGCCACCTCCCCTGAGAGCTCAATCCTGCCCTGTTGAGCTTTTTGCAGAGTGGAGCTTCATGAGCAAAATGCATGGTGTATATTACTTTAAGCCAGCGTTTAGGATGACTTCTTATGCAGCAATAGATAATCAGAACAAGTGAGAAGAACATCTCTGGACACTGATTTATATGGAAAAGCACTGCAAAGAAAGTGATTCAACAAGTCTTAGCCCTAGGTATATGTAGTTCTGACTCCAGTAAGGGGAACATTAAGCTACCTTAACTTCCCTGCTCACAGGGCATTTGTTTGATGCAGGGAATGTGTGTGTGTGTGTGTGTGTGTGTGTGTGTGTGTGTGTGTGTTACTAGGATTGAACCCACAGGCATTCTCTGAGCTATACCCCCATGCCCTTTATACTTTTTATTTTGAAACAGGGTCTTGCTAAGTTGCTGAGGTTTGCCTCAAATCTGTGATTCTCTTCTTCAGTCTCACAAATACTGGGATTATAGGTGTGTGAAAATCTTAGACATGGAGGCAATTTTTTCTTAACTCTTGCTGCTTATAAAAATGTATGTAAATAAGACTGGTTCTAAATACCACTTCCAGGCATCTGAAAGGGAGGCCTTCTTTTCCCTATGGTGTTGAGGCTATTCAAGTGTGACCTACAGTTGGAAAACATTTTGATCCTATGTGTGTACACGGGAGCTACTAGGTTGTGTTGCTTTAACCCACTAGACACAATGGCCTCTGATCTAGCCTGTCTTATTCTTTTCTACTAAAGTACACTGATTACAACCCACTGAACTGATGTCTTGATCCACTAATGTGCAATGGATTGTGTCCGGCAGTTGGAAAAACACTAGTCCGAAGAAAAACATTAGTCTGGAGAAAGATGGCTAATGCATGTGATCAGAACACAGTGTGTGAGCAAAGGAACCCGAGTAAAGAAGATACGCGGAGCCTGATGACCCTTCCCCCTGTGCTTTATGTTACTGGCTGTGACAGCGCACACAGTGCATCCTGTGGGGAGGACTTCTGGCTCCATCTCTCACCGGCTTCTCAGTCTACCCTCAGCTTCTGCATGGTCTATCTGTACTGCCTCAGAGTGGTGCCAGTCCACATCGTTTATGAAACCAAATCTTAGCACTGAGACAGAGCAGGGACAGACCAGCTGCTCGGCTCCCTTCTAGCTGAAGCTGAAGTTCTAGAATCCTCTCACATGTATAGCAGCACCCTAGGCATAGGCAGGATTCCACATGGAAGACTTGGTTCCATCAGAATCTGTCTCTTGGTTTCTTCTTGGCTCAGCACTGACAATTCTTTACACACACACACACACACACACACACACACACACACACATATATATACACATATATACATATATATAAAATCTTAAATTTGTACTCTATTTTTTCACATTTTTTAATTGGTCCAGTATAGTCTCACATCATAATGTGGGTCATGCTGACAATGGCATATATATTCACACAATACTTAGTACCCTCAACCCCCTCCCACTTCCCCATTTCTCTCCCTCCCAATACTGAGTGTCCAGGTTAACAATGTTATATTTACATGTATATACATAGGTGAATGTAGCTTTTCCAGTAATAAACCTCAGCCTTCTTCTTCCCCTACCCTTCCTTCCTGGCTTTGCTGAGGTTTCCCCTCCATTATCTGGAGTCCCTCTGGTATCCCGAATACTCCCTAGCTTGAGCATAATAGATAAAACATATGTCCCTTCTCTTTCTGTGCTTGGCTGATCTCACTTAACATAATGTTTTCCAGGACTTTCTATCTTCCTACAAATGACATCATTTTGTTCTTTATTGCTGAGTAGAATTCCATTATGTATAATTTCCATAATTTTGTAATCCACTCATCTGTTGATGGAGACCTAGGTCGGATCCATATTTTGGCTATTGTGAATTGTCAGTACGACAATTCTTGAGTGAGAAAGGGGGAGGCCAGTTCCAGAGGCACCAAGCAGGGCAGTGAGTGGCAAGAAGGACCAGAGCCACATCCCCCGGCTGCAGGTCCAGAATGAAGGAGAGAGGGGTAGAGGCAACTCGGCAGCAGCGCCCCCGGGCCTGGGGCCAAGTCCCAGTGAGCAGACAGGGCGACAGACGAGCCCTGAGACCGGAGAGGCCTCGCGTACGTGCCTGTCTCGGTGACCAACCCAGACATGGACTTTCTTTGTGAGGTACACAGATAATGGAAAGAGAAAGTATTTGTGCTAATGAATAATTCCAAAGAAAACCAGAATTAACAACATATGAAAATTTAACTTCCAAGAACATGGCTGGCAGCTTCCTGGAGTCAAGAGATGTTGTGGTTAGGAGCATGAGCTTTGGCATAAGAGTGACTGAGGGACAAATCCTGGTGTCACCACTTTCCATGTGCTTTTTGGAAAACACCTGAGAACGGAGGAGAGCGAGACACGATTTCAGTCTCCCATAAGCTCACATCCCCTGCTTAACCTTTCCAGGCCTCGGTTTCCTCATTGGTGAAACAAGGATAATGATCAGACCTACCTCTAAGGGTTGTTGTGAGAACTAATATGAGCGTGGATAGAAAGTTTCACAGACCCCACAGTACCTCTGATCACAGTTACCTTTGTAACTTTGGGTGGTGAGAAGTGATGGAAGACAGGACAAAGGAGTCTGTTAAGTGTCCATGACCACGTTAGACTCCATCGGCATCTTACATCTCCCTCTGTCCAAGGAGCTTACAGCAAAATGCAAGTTTCTCTCGATGACTTTACCTCCATCACAAAGAAGTAGGTCTTTGGGAAATTATAGTTAGCACCTCAAAACTCCTATTGGCTGTTGTTCTTTATGTTTATCCCAATTATGTCCAAATCCAAAACCCAAGGGTCAGATGTAGCTTTCTTTGCTGAGCTGTATGGAGTTATGGGAAAAGGCTGCTACCAAAATCTATTTAGAAATAAAACAAAACAATTCTCCCTGGGGGTGCTGGAGTGGGGAGGGCTTTGTGGACAGCCAGGGTGTCCCCGCCCTCTGCAGGTGGGTGAGATGCTAAGAGTAGAGGCCTTGCAGCCGAAGTCTCTTCCTCTTCTTCCTTTTTCTTGGGTTGTACTGGGGATAAAACCCAGGGCCTCATCCTATTCATGCTAGGCAAATGCTCCACCATTAAGTTATAGCCCTATCCCTTTTTAAATTTTATTTTAAGATAGGGTCTTGCTAAGTTGCCCAGGCTGGCCTCAAACTTATGATCTCCCTGCCTCAGTCTCCTGAGTAGTTGGAATTACAGGTATATGCTACCATCTGACCACCTAGCTCAGAATCCTTCTTAATCCACTCCATGAACATCTCCCTCTGAGATCAGCCTTCAGGGACTGTAGTGTTTCTGCACAACCCTAACAATGGGGCTGTGAACAGGGAGAAACAGGCAGCTTCCCAATGCTGATTCCAGTGGTTCTAAATTCTTTCCTAGGCAATGTGAGTTTGGACAGTGAAGTTTCTGGAAGAGATGTAGAGAACATATCATGGAGTTAAGAAGGCTAACTTTAAAATGTGATGTCACTGATTTCATGAAACAGTGACAGAAAACACATGTGTGTAGCCCTCCAAAGCACGACTGTGCACCTTACTCGCTGTGCTCAGGCCAGAAGAGGCTGCGTGAAGCTGTGAGGTCAGGCTGCTCATGAACAAATGGTAAATAAAGACTGCCTGATTTTAGAAGGGCTGGAATACTGACCACGCTCCATGGTGAGCTCTGGAAGGATGTGTCGTCCGTTAGCATGTTAACAACCAGTGATGCTGGACTCCACGTCAGCAGTGAAGCTTGTCTGACCCAGTGTTTCCCATACATATGTGATCACAGAGCCCTTCTACTAACAAGCAGGCCTGTCATCCAAGGGAACTCACTGGACAATGAGCCAAGTCAGGGTCTCC
The DNA here is from genome assembly GCF_963383645.1 of Muscardinus avellanarius. Classification (NCBI taxonomy): domain Eukaryota; kingdom Metazoa; phylum Chordata; class Mammalia; order Rodentia; family Gliridae; genus Muscardinus; species Muscardinus avellanarius. Next base: position 96,815,623 of record NC_137791.1, on the reverse strand, counting down.
TGTCACTCCTCAGAGGCTGGGAAGCACATACAGGTCTTTTGGGCGTACTGACCAGGACCTGACAGTCCATATTTGTCATTTAGTCTCTTTTCAGGGGTCATTTGTGAGGAGTAGAGTGCTCAAGCAAAGAAGACTGGAAACCATGACTAGCTTGGAAATTTCTGTACAGTTTAACCACCACCAAAAGATCCTTAGGACGAAGAACTACTCAGCAACTCTGGGCTTACATTTGCATGGGAGCTTATTTACTCTGTTAGTAAATTCATCTGCATTGCTTTTATTAAAAAGAGGGGGGAAGAATAGGCAGAAGGGAAAGAAATAGGTAGAGGAGTAGGAGGAGAAGAAGGAGGAGGAAAAGGAGAAGACACCAGCCAGGCGTTGCAACAGAAGTTGCCTGTAATTGGGAACAGCAGAACTGCATGTCGTCCCGTGGGTTTACTGCTTGGTGTAGAGTCAGATTGTCTGGCGTCTCCTCTGGCTTTTGGAGTGAACTCGTTTTCCTGGAATATGCATTTATTGAGCACTGAAAGGCCAGATCTTTTATGCAGATTAATTTACAATTTCAAAGAGTCTTTGAAAACTGGCAAAACATTCTGTTATTTCCAAGAGTTATTACTACTGAAGTCCTGGCATAGCCTGGTAGGTCAGCCTGTAATCTTGTTTAGATCCTTTTTAAATTTAGAAACTTTATAGTGGGTTAAAAATAGATCCCATTTGTGCACTTTTTCCTCCTTTTCATCCTCACTTCAAGGGCTGTTCAATCATTTTGACCTACCCTAGACATGAGCCAGAGAAATTCTAGCACTTGTCACCTAGGAGTCTGCAGGACCCAAACAAAAGTCACTTCCAAACAGGTTTGGGGGTGATGTCAGACATGCGACTGTGTAGAGCTGCTCACTCTCAGAGCAAAGACCTATGACTAAGCTTGGTAAATAGTATATAGGTTACAGTTACACAAAAATATGGGCTCCAAGGAGAGAGGTTTCCAGAGCGCCCTCCCAGAGACCTCGTACATTCCACCTTGGAGGTACACGTGGGTGGGTAAAGATCGTAGTGCTCAGGTCAGAAGAGGCTGCATGAAGCTGTGAGGTCAGGCTGCTCATGAAAAAATGGTAAATAAAGACTGCCTGATTTGAGAAGGGCTGTGATACTGACCATTGTCTGAATAGCACAGCCAGGGCAAGGGTGCCAGTGTTTTCATGCCCAACAGAGGGGATGTTATTCCACTCGGGCTTTCCTCCTCTTGGCTGCTTACCTTCATGAACATGCTGAACCCAGTTTTAAGAAGATCAGTGAGGCCTGAGGACACATGTTCAATATCGATGGGATCTGGCTTCTCAGGATTAAATATTTCCTCCACAACCTGCTTCAGTAGTGGCCTATAGGTCGCCTGAAAAGACAAAACAGGGTGTTGTAAGGGAAAGCACTGGTTTGCTTTGTCTGGAGAAAGGACAGCTTTATCTACATCAAAGGAAGCAAAGCAAGTTTATTTTGATACTGAGCAACGGCTGTGTGTGTGTGTGAAGATAATACTGAATTTTTCAGTAAACTCTCACCCCGATGCCTTAGAACTCTCATCTGCCATTCACATCTCTTTCCACAAGCAAGTATCTCTTACTTATAATTGCAGTATGACTAATTATTCAATCTAGATCGAAAGTGACAATTTTATGCATGAAGTATGCTGGAAAGCAAAGTCCTGTCATTTGATATAAACATAAATAGTCTCCAGATTTTGCTAAAAGTTCTTAGAATTATGCTTCCTCTGCAAGGAACGCGAATGTCTACTTACAACATGCTGTCAACAACCAAGTTTAGAGCAATCCCTCCTCCCTCCACAGAGCTCCACTCCAAGTATGACTTGGCCAAAAAAAAAAGCTAAGATGACAAATGGAATCTGACCGTGGTCAGGGCAGGGAGCAGGCCACAGACACAGTAGGAAGGTCAGTAAAACCAGGGCGATGGTAGTTTACAACAACTCCTATACTTTGATTCATGATGCGAAGTGCTCCCCTTTTCCGTGACCTGGACAACCGTCCGGTATTTGGGTTGCACTTGAAGGCAGTGCGTTGACTGCTGCTCTTTCTAAGCTTGTTTCTCCCTGCCTCTTTCTCAACTTCTTCTGTGTCTTCCCCTCTCATTAGCTGGACACCTTCCTCCCAGTGCTGTGCTGCCTCTGCTGCTCTGCACACATCTAGCACAGCATCTGGCAAATGTAGATGCAGTGCAAAGACAGAAAAGAAGGTGTCCCTCTGTTTTATGCACTCTCTGTTCTATGATCACCCCCAGAAAAGCCAGGTTATTACAGGGCACTGTTGAGACAGTCTGTCTCTGACTCTGGTTCTTTCTTGGCACTGACCAAACAGGTAACTTGCCCATCACCATAGTCATGGATGCTGAGTATATCAGCTTCATCTTGCTCTTCCCATGGGCATTTTTAGCTTACTTTTTCCTTTATTCCAATTCTCTTCAAATATCTTAGAACTATAGCAAGATACAGACCTTTAACATATAAAAGACTCTTCATAGTTGGGCATGTTGGCACAGGTCTGTAATCCCAATTTTTGGGAGGCTGAGACAGGGTTACAGGTTGGAGGCCAGCCTTAGCAATTTAAAGAGACCTTTAGCAATTTGGTGAGACCCTGTTTCAAATTCAAATAAAATGGGGTTGGAAGTGTAGCTCAGAAGTAGAATCGTCTGGGGTTCAATTCCCAGCACAACACACACACACACACACACACACACACACACACACACACACACACACATCACCCATCAGGAACACAGCTGCTCTAGTCCTTCTGGGTAAGACGCAAGGGAATCAAGCTTCTGCTCAGTTGAGGATACCATTAAACATGTTGATGCTTCTTAGTGAAGCAGACCATTGACTTCATGATTAAGTGATTATAAAGGTTAAGCATTGAACAGTAATGCTGATAAGACAGGAATTTTATAAAGCCATGGGTCAATCCTGCTCATAATAAAAGGAATTTGAGTTAAAGCTATACCAAGAAACGTATCTCGAAACTTAGATGGGCAGAAATCCAAACATTTGGAAACGCACACTTTTGATGAGGCCACGGGGTAACAGGCTCTCTCAGAGCCCGCTGGTGCAGGGGTAGAGAGAGCAATTTGGCAACGCCCACAAAAATCACAAAGGCATCTGACCTAGCAACTCCACTTCCAGAAGTTCATTCTTTGGACTTGCTCATGGATGCAAATGAGATTCATAACAGGCTGTTTATTGTCTGAAATAACAAAAGATGGGAAGCCACCCAAGTGCCCATCAATAGGATAGCTGTTTAATAAGAGGTGCAGGTACAGGGAGGAATGTTGGGGAGATGAAGAGGGGACTCTGCGCTCACATGGCAGAAACAAGGTGCAGAGCAGGGTTGAGTGCAGGCGGGCAGAGTGAGCGGCCAGGCAAAAGTGGCGCGGGGTGGGGGCAGGGCAGTGTTGATTTACTGAGTATGTATAAACGAACTCTGTGTGGCCCTCAAAGACTCCTGCCAGCGGTGCTCAAGGATGGGTACCAGAGGAGCGACAAAGATGGAAGGAAGGCTTTCCAGTGCATTGCTCTTTTTTTTTTTAAGTTTGGTTTGAAATACTGCTAGGAACAATAAGAACAAACAGTAAGAACGATTTTACTTGTTATATATTAGTAAAGTATCACTTAGGCATAGAAAAGATATTGGGGTAAAGCAATTCTATTGCTTTAGGAAGTAGGAAGGTAGGAGCTATGTTCTTATTTTCCCAAATTTTCCAAATTAAAAGGTCCTCTTGTAGATTCATGAAATAATCCAATAAATGCTATTTTTTTGTGGTACTAGGAATTGAACCTAGGGCATTCTACTTCTGAGTTATACCCCCCAGCTCTATTTTTATTTTTATTTTTATTTATTCATTCATTTATTTTTTTGGTGGTGCTAGGGGTGGAACCCAGAGGCTTTCTACCTCTGGGCTATACTCCCAGACCTATGTTTATATATTTTTGGAAACAGGGTCTCACTAAGTTGCTGAGAGCCTCACTAAGTAGCTGAGGCTGGCTTCAAACCTGTGCGATCCTCCTGTCTCAGCCTCCCAAGCATGGGGATGACAAGCGTGCGCCACCACGCCCGGCTTTCATTCTTTATTTTGAAATGAGGTCTCACTAAGTTGCAGAGGGCCTCACTAAGTGAGGATGGCCATGAACCTGTGATCCTTTTGTCTCAGCTTCCCAAGTACTAGGATTACAAGTGTGAGCTATCACGCTTGGCTCCCATAAATACTATTTTAAATACTAAAAATAAAGGCCATGAAGTGGCCCTTTAGTTCTACAAGTACTCTTCTTTGAGCCAGTCATCTGGAGGGCACTTCTATCATCTCAGCCTTTCTGGACATTTACTCTCTTAAACTTAATTTTTAATCTCGTTAAAGCTTCTCCCTGAAAGAAAGTCCTTGGGCAAACATTTTGCTACCTTATCAGCAGTATCACCAAATATTAGGCTACTCTTTTATTAGTAATAGATTCCAATTTTCAGCCAAACTCGTTATCAATTGGCGAAAAAGACTGTGTCCTCCAGCCTTCTTTACAGGGAGGTGTGGCCATGCCGCCACGTCCTGGGCAATGAGATATAAGTCAAAGAGTCAGCTGAGGCTTTCAGAAGTCTCCTTTTTAAAATAAATGTGAATGCCGGGCGTGGTGGCACACACTTGTAATCCCAGCATTCTGGAGGCTGAAACTGGAGGATCGAGGTTCACGGACAGCCTCAGCTACTTAGTGAGGCCCTCTGTAACTTAGTGAGACCCTGTTTCAAAATAAAGAAAAGTAGGGCAGGGAGTGTAGCTCGGAGATCGAATGCCTCTGGGTCCCATCCCCAGACTCTCAAAATAAAAAAAAGAAAAAAGAAAAAAGAAAAAGAATGTATATGCTCTTCTCCCCCTTCTCTCTCCTGCTGCCAGGAATGTGGAAGAGATGCCTGGAGCCCCTGCAGCCGCCTTGACAGACGGCTACTCCTTAGAGGTGGTGGAGCAGGGGGCTGCCGAAGCCTTGGTGAGTGACCGTTTGTAGAGGTGCAATGACCAGAACATAGACGGGCTACGAGAGGACTGACTTCACAGGACAAATAAAACTTCACATGTTTAGGCTGCGGTTCTTTAGATCTCTGTTACTGAACTGAGTGGAATTCTGATATAAAGCATGAAGGGAATATAAAGACATAAAAGGCCATTCCTTCCTTCCAGGAACTTGTAGCTATTTGTTTTATTAGCCTATATAAAAACTGGTTATATAAAGTAACTTTAAGCAGAATTATAGAGGAATACACATGGGCTATCATATTTAAGAGAGCAGACTATATATTCCCTAACCCACAAAAAAATTAGAAGGGCTGCTGTCTTTTTATAAGAAGGAAGAGTTGCAGTTCTAAGGAGAGAGCTCAGATCCAGGACAAAGATGGCTCTGTAAGCTAAAACACCTTGCTCTGCACAACACTGTGCCAGGCATGGTACGCCAGGTAACAAGGTCATTCTCGGGGCTCCAAAGCCCCCATGGCAGATGGGGAAAGAGAAGAGAGAGTTTGGAAGGAATAGGGAAAGCAGGTGTGCTGGGACCTCTTCCTCTCAGCTTTGGGAACTGAAGCCCCGGAAGCACACCCACTGAGCGGGGCTCCCTTTGGGGTGTAAGCAAAGATCTGCAAGCGCATTCCCTTGACATCTTCATCCTTGAGACTCTGTGATCACTCTATGCTATTGGGGAAGTTGGTAATATTTTTTATTTAATTTTAAGGTCGTTGGTGAACATTTATTTAGAATGAGGAAATAAATCACAATTTAAAATACGGAAAAGTCACAGATAACAAACACATCACATAATCCAGAAAAATGACATGCATGTTCTTACTAATTGCCTGGTATACGCTGACAATATTAATCTCTTACAGTTTGGGGTTGTATCCTCTCTACAATTTTGGAAGCTCTTTTCTAGACTCTATTCTATGATGCTGGTCTTTGACTTTGCAAACCACATTTGTGCTTGGCTAAGCTGGTCTGCTAGACTCTGCAAATGGGGGGCGCTAGAGGGAGCTTGGAAGGCAGGAAGTGCTAGCAGGAGCCTCTCCCTGGGGTGGCTTCTCCCACCACCACTCTGGCAGTGGCCTGCCCTAGTTGAGGTTGACTTTCTGGACTTTCATCATAGGCTCCAATGAATTACTTTTCTTGTTTAAGCCATTTCAGCTTTTTGCTTTTTCTCTTTTCACTTATAGTAAAAAAAAATAATAGAAGTACTGTTAAAGAGAAGTCAATAGCTCTGTCACATAAGTAATGTTTAGGGGAAAACACTACATTTTCTATTAAAACAAGTAAGTACAAAATGACTATACAACATTGTGTATTTTATGAGCACAAATTTGGAAAGACTTTTTCAGGTATAAAGCACTATTTATCTTATGCCTTAGCAAATATATTTAAAATGTTTCCAGTTAGAGTTTTAATGAGAACCTCTGGCTCCTTCCTTTCAGCTGCTTAGTTGGGATTGTTTTATGCCACAAATCATGTCACTGAAATTTATTATTATTATTATTATTATTATTATTATTATTGTTATTATTATTTTGTGGTACTGGGGATGGAACTCAGAGGCATTCTACCTCTGAGCTACATTCTCAGCCCTATTATATTTTACTTTTTTATTTGGAAACAGGCTCTCACTAAACTGTGGAGGGCCTCATTAAGAAGTTGCTGAGGCTGGCATGAACCTGTGATCCTCCTGTCTCAGTCTCCCAAGTACCTGGATTACAAGAATATAATATCATGCCTGACTGTCACTGAAATTTGATGGGAATGAACCGCCATGGCAGTGGCTTCTCGGATGAGAATCTTGCCTCTCACGAATCATCTGTTTATCAAGGAGCTAAGGACAGTGCAGAAGATGACATGAAGACAGGTGTCATTTCTCTGAAACTTTACCCAAAGTTTTTTTTTTTACATGTTAAAGACCAAAGGGAGATGTGTCATGTAGTTTACCTCAATATTAAGAGGGTCAGCCATGGTAATTTAATTTTCTTAATCAAATACCTTCTTCCATTTCATCTTTTTTTTTTGAAGGGGGTCAGAAATGTAGACAATTTTGTTCTTTCCTTTCCTCTCTTATCTTTCATTTCTTGGTTATAGCACATCCAGTCTGAGTAGCAATGAGAAGTCTGTGTTCTACATGATCATTCGGAGTCCCAGGTTCCTCACAATGAATGGACCACCTTCCCTAGGGCACTGGGGCCCTACCCTGAAGACTCTGTACCTCATTAGCAGGTGATGGCAGAGAGTGAGAGAGAAACAGTGACTATGGAGGATTTCCAGGGAGATTTTATGGACCTGGCTTGAAAACGTGTCACCTCCACCCATAGTTCTTCGGCCAGAGTTAGTCACAAATCCACATTTATATGCAAGGGAATCTGAAACATATGGCCTCACCATGTGCCCAGGAGGACAGGAATGGAACTTGGGAAACACATAGAATTGTTTCTGCACAGACACACTGTAAAGTTTGCTTTGAAATATTAATGCAATCTTTTCCTTAACAACTGGCATGTGTGAGCAAAGGATTATTAGACCGTTTCCCCCTTCTGCCCAGGCATTTGACCTCTGATTAACTTTCTGGCTCTGTTTCTCTGGAAACCTGATAAAGAAAGAATGTCAAACTATTCAGCCAGGCAAGAGTGCTTATGGCCAAAACGACCCCTGCTTGGTAAATCACATTAGACTGGGGAACTACAAATATTTGAGGGAAAGCTGGCTTCTCTTAGAGTGACGGCACTTGAATCATACTTGGGCATGTCCCTTGGAGGAGTGATGGCAGCAGTGCCCATGGAGTTGCTGCTGAGCAATTAGCCCCTGTAGGGTGTGGGGTTTAAGGCCAGGGGACTCCTGCACCACCCAGTGTCTTAGTCCTTTCATTCCTGAGCTTTACCCCAGGACCAGGCCATATAGCTCCTTAAGAGCTGCATGGACTGTTGCCTGCTTCATGGACAGTGAAGGACTACTCCAGGGAAGAAAAATGCCTGGTACCTGATGGCAAGCTCTGTTCCTGTCCCAGGCAGGCTGGGGTTGAGTGGAGTCGTGACCACAGAGCCAACTTATCTATTAGGCACAAGACACATAGCATCATGGGCCCACATTACTTTTCAGGGCTTATGAAAATGCCTTGTTTATATCAGAAAGAAAAAAGAACTTCTGGGATCAAAGTAATGGTTTGACATAAAATAGTAATAGATTTGCTTTTATACCATTATAATCGTATCACATGCATTTTAATATTTTTCACTTTTATATAGCAAGGGGTTCACAAGACAAAAGTGCCCAGGCCCATGAGGATCACCAGGGGCCTTGTGTGATGGTCTCATGAGGCTAAGGTTGGTAGAGCCTAATGAGACACCCTTTTACAGATGAAAGAGTCAAAGTATCATAAAATTAAACTCATATCAGAAACCATTTTCTTTTCCTTCTTTAAATAAGTAATGTCTTCTTAAGAACAAAGTAGACTTTAAAAAAACACCACATTCAAACAAAATATAGAAAATAAAACATTCACATATCTATGTCTCTGGGTAATTCTGTGGTTGAGATAAATAAGGTGTGGTTAGGTCTACAAGACGTTCTGGTGTTATACATAACAGTCTAACTCCAGTATCTCCCAGAATTTGGTGCACTTTAAAGATGCCACAAGATATCAGTTTCCAAGACAACCTGAATTGTTGCCATGGTGCCATCCCATCAAGTGGGCCACTGACCTCGCATTTGCTGGTTGGTGTGTTGCTGAGAAGTAGGATGCACTTAGTCCTGCCCCTGCCTCTTCCATACAGCTGACCCTAAGCACTAATGTCTCATAAAGACTAGGCTTGGAGAGGGTACTCATTTTGTTTCAATCCAAGACCATGCAGAAGAACATCTGTTCCAAACTGCTTGTGGTTTTGACTCCTCACGGCTTATTTATTTTTATTTTTTGATATACTATGACTGATTTCTTTCTCCTTTTATCTTCTTAAAGAAAATTCTTTGTTTGCAGATTTTAAAAAGTTTTGTCTATCTATTCATCTATTTATCCTTCTACCCAAAAAAGCACATTATTTTACATAATTTGAACAGTCTCTTCAGCTTCAATACAAGGAAACCAAAGCCTACGGCTATTAAAGCATGTGCCTGAGCTTACGCAGCCAGTTAGGAGTAGTCAGGACAGTGCCACATTCTTGTGGCCTTTAGTGTAGTCCTATCCCACACTGACTCTTCCAAAAAGGCCACTTAGCAGAACTGATGTTAGGTAGATAAAGTCAGGAGAGGAAGAAGAGATTACCCTGGGATGGAAACAGCTGGTGGCCAGTGCTGAGCCTGAAGACTGTTTGGAGAGCCATAGTTCACTGGGCACAAGATGAATCAAGCCTCCTTGGGCTCCACTGGCTCTATATGCTCTCATTCAGTGTGCCAGAGGCAAGAGGCAGCACGCATCTGTGCAGTTTTCTCCAGCACAGCTCCCCTCTTGGAGACTTATACAAAAGCCTGTCATGCAAGAGCCATCCGACATTCCCTTGGAAGGGCCTCCTGAGTTCCTTGCCCGGAGACATCCACTAATATGCTCCTGATGCTGCAGCTGAGGACCAGTGGCACACCAAACACCATGGCGCTGGCGAAGGAACCTACACCTCCCATCAAACTGGGACATGTGTGAGAAGAAATGGAGGGCTGGAGGACCTGCTGGATGGGCACCAAGGGCTTGGGCTTCTGGTCACCAGGGTCCACCCACAAACAGCTTTTTCAGACAAGCGGATGTCAGCACTAAACCTCTTGGATACCCAGCAGTGAGAGGATAGTCAGCTTGGGAAGATTGCCCTTTCTGTGTAGCTCTCATCCTGACAGAGATGGAATGCTGCAAAAAAAAAAAAAAGGACAAAGAGAAGGCTTCTTCAGCTCTGCAGTCATCACTGCAAACACCCAGGTAGTGCTGTTTAAGCATCAGATGTCCTCCTGAGAGTTGTATATATGTTAACTTTCCAAATCATTAGAGCCTTTTTGGGAGACAGCTACTGTTCTGAGCTCCTTCGCTCCTTCTTACAAAGGAGGAGCCAGATACAGAGGTGAAGTGATTTGTCTGTGATCACTCAGTTAAAAGGGGATATAGGTGGTCTACAGACCCAGATGCTCTGGCTCTAAAATCTGCTGTTGACGTCTAAAATGTGCTAACCTCCTTCTCACTAAAAATGAAGAACATGTGAAATGCCATTCTGGATTATATTCATCCACCCACCTACCTGCCCACCATCCAGGAGGGGCAAGCCCTGAGCCTGTCCCTATAGATCCATGCCAAGCAAGCACAGAGGCTGCCCCCAGTTATGTGGCACACTCTCCAAGTCCAGAGCTTCAGCAGCCTCCTGGTCCCCATCACCTTCTCTTGAAGGTGGCAGAGTCCTGGCTCCCCTGGAATGGCAGACATGATGTTCTGGACTCACTGTGCAGGTGTGGTCCAGAGCCCCTTGCCCGGCTCTTCCAGAGGTTTTATAACTCCTTGTAGTAAATCACAGTCTCCATCAGATGGCTGGAGTGGGGTCTGCTTTCTGCAGCTGAACCCTAACTGGCACATTTTCCTCACAGGATAATGGATGAAGAGAAAATAAGAGGCACCTCTTGTGCAGGTGGGGTCAGGAGTAGGTCTGAGAGTTAGTATATGTGGGTCAGAGCACGGGAGGGTGCTGGGAGGACGCTGGGGTGGCAGGGGCCCCAAGACCCAGGCAGGGAGCCCAGAGAACAGCAAGAGCAGGCCTGGAACAGGAGCAGGGGCCAGACCAGGATCTCTCAGTTAGATTCTATGTAGTACAGCGTGATGCTGGATAGAAAGCACAAATTTCTCTTGGAGCCACACAGCCAAAGATGAAACTGGGAGAAAGATGAACAGAAAATTGCTCAGCCAAGTCCTATCTTCAAAACCAGACACAGATGGACTATGCCTCCAGTCTATAGCTGTACTTTCCCATTTATGCATACTCTGTATCCCAATTCATCCTAGGATCTGTAGTGAAGATATGCATTACACTAAAGATGTGCTTAACAAATATTTACTAAGTAGCCACTAGGTATAAAACATCTCTTCAGACACTGAGAAGATGGCAGTTAACAGAACAGGTCAGCATCCTTGTCCTCGCAGAGTCTACACCTGTAACTAATTTTTTTTTTTTTTTTTTGGTGGTGGTACTGGGGTTCCTGGAAGCCCTTCTACCTCCGGGCTACACTCCCAGACCTATTTTTACATTTTTTTTAAAAATTTGGAAACAGGGTCTCCTAAGCCAGCGCGCGCGGCTGGCTTCGAACCTGCGCGATCCTCCTGTCTCTGCCTCCCAAGCGCGGGGATTACAAGCGTGCGCCACCACGCCTGGCACTAATTGTTTTTTTAATTTAAAAATACTTGAAAATCTCAAACAGGCAAAAATGGTCTAGAGTCCGAAAGGTTTTGCTCTCAATAGGTGAATATAAAGCAAGAAGCTTCCCACCCACCCCACTCTTCCCATCCCTACAAGGTATCCATTATGAAATTTCCTGGTTTTGAAGGCTTATTAAACATAATACATATACCTTTTCTATTTCATTATATATAACCTATATTACACACATACGTGTGCGTGTGTGTGTGTGTGTGTGTGTGTGTGTGTATTTTATACTGGGGAGTGAACCCAGGGGCATTCTACCTTTGAGTATCTAGCCCTCTTTATTTTATTTTACATTTTTCCTTTGAAACTGGGTCTCACTCAATTGCTGAGGCTGGCCTTAAACCCACAATCTTCCTGTCTCCCAAGTACTGAAATTATAGATGTACATCACCACACCTGGCATATTTTATTATATTTTTACAAAAATGGAATAATGAGCTAGGCGTGGTGGCACACGCTGATAATCCCAGCGCTTGGGAGGCTGAGACAGGAGGATCGCACAGGTTCAAAGCCAGCTTCAGCTACTGAGTGAGTCTCTCAGCAACTTAGTGAGACCCTGTTTTCAGAAAAAAGTATAAAATATGTCTGGGAGTATAGCCCAAAGGCAGAAAAGCTCCTGTGTTCCACCCGCAGTACCACACACAGACACACACACACACACACACACACACACACACACAACACACACACAAATGGAATAATGCTTTAGGTACTGATTTATCACGTTTTTCTTCACCAGATGGGTTGTGGACCTCTGTTGTGATTGTAGTTCCTCAAATTCTGTGAGACACGGTTTCTCACACAGCCCTGTACAGTGCACATGGCTTTAACTGTTCATTTTATGGCTGGGTGACATTTCAGTATGTGTTTATATCATTATCATTTTTGTGTGTGTGTGGTACTGGGGATAGAACCCGGGGGCATTGTACCTCTGAGCTACAACCCCAGTCCTATTTTTTAGTCTTTTTATTTTGAAACAGGGTTTCACTGAGTTGTGAAGGGCCTCGCTAAGTAGCTGAGGCTGTCTGCGAACTGGGATTGTTCGGTCTCAACTTCCCAAATGCTGGGATTACAAGTCCAGCTACCACGTCCAGCTTTGTTTATATCATTATTTATTTAATCCCTGTAGCATATATACATTGCTCCCTCCACCCCCACTTTCCTTTCACAGACACTTAGGGTCTTTGGAAAGTGTGTTGATGTTACTGATTCTCTATAAGGAGAAATAGATGTAACAAGGAAAACTAACTTCTTCCTTCCATTTCTTTCCCCCTCCCCTCTCTTCCCCTCCCCTCCCCTCCCCTTCCTTCCCCTCTTCTCTTCTCTTCTCTTCTCTTCTCTTCTCTTCTCTTCTCTTCTCTCTCTCTCTCTCTCTCTCTTCTTTCTTTTTTTTTTTTGTAGTACTGGTGATTGAACTCAGGGGCATACTACCTTTGAACTATACTCCCAGCCCTATTTTATTATTTTTATTTTGAAACAGGGTCTCACTAGTTTGATAAGAATCTCTATGATTGCTGAAGCTATCCTTGAATTTCTGATCCTCCTGTTTCAGCCTCCAAAGGTCATAATCATGGACCAGGGTTCTGAGGCCTAGAGGAAGGACAGTGTTGGCAGCAGAGAGATGAGATTCAGGCATCTCACTACTGTCCCAATCATGCTCAAGACTGATAGCTAATGCATGTTTATTTAAATGAACTGGGCTAAATCAGTCACCATGATAATCATCAAATGAAAAGACTTCATTAAGTTAGTGGCTTTTTTCTCTTTGCCAACCACAGCAGCCTTTTGGTTTTTTACATTCTTTGGTCTAAATTATCCTGCATTACCAATTCTATCATTTCTTTTAGAATTATTCCATACTACAGTCTTTAAGATTGCTATTAAAAATGACACCACAAGCCGGGTGTGGTGGCAAATGCTGTAATTCTAGCATTCAGGAGGCTGAGACAGGATGATCCTGATTCTCGGATGGCCTCAGTTACTTAGTGAGCCCCTTTGCAACTCAGTGAGACCCTGTTTCAAAATAAAAAATAGGGCTGAGGGTGTAGCTCAGAGGTAGAAGGCCCCTGGGTTCCATCCTCAGTACTGCAAAAAAAAAAAAAAAAATGACAACATGACATATGATTAGTGATCTGAGTGATTTTATCTGTATTTTGTGGTGTTCGTGTTCTCTAATCTTTGAAAACAGGATGAAAATATTTAAGTTTCTAAGTCAAGTACCAGTTTCTCTGGTATCTGGGTAGGTGGTTTCAGATGACCATAAAACCATCAATGAGTATTTCTCAAACTTCTGTGAGAACAGGGTACAGTGAAACAGGAGGTTTTATGTTGGCTGTAAAGACCCAGCACCTGCCCCTGGTCATTTTAGGCCTGTACCAAGTCTTGGCCTTCCTGGATCTTAGGATAATACCTCTCTGATTTGCTTATTATGGAAATAAAAGGAAAAACTAAGAGCAAAGGTGCTCTGCAAGTATCAGCTAGTATTATAATGCCAGAGGAAGATTTGGGGTTTTGGTAGACCATACTAGGAACATTAGCTCATCCACACACCCCACTTCCAACCTTTAAAGAGCCAGTATTCTAACTCCTCAGTATGTCATTGTCCCCACAAATAGCACACTCAACTCTCCTAAATGCAGTAGGTTTTACTAAAGATTTCACGGGGGGATGGAGAAGACTTCCCTAGTCATACCTAGTGAGCTCGTCCATCACAAACATCTCTTCTCCCCTGGAAGCTCATCTTTGATCTCCAGAAACCTTAGTTCTGTCTCTCGCCTTATTCAACAAGAGACCCCCATACTCCACGGGTCCAGACTTCCTTTACTCCTTAAGCTTCCCTTTGGCTCTTTCTATGCATCCGCTCCCTCTGGGTTTTACAAAGTACTTACCCTTTAATCTTGAATTCCCAAGATTATTTTGATCTTTATACTCAATGGTCAAAACATTCTTCTTAGGGTCTCTCACTCTCCTTAGAGAGCAGTGCAAGAATTTTATTAATGTATTATTAATATATTAATAATATATTATATATATTATTACTTTTATTATTCTGATTGTTCAAAATGTTTAGGAACTGCTTACACCTGAAATTTGGCGATCATCTAAGGCCAGTCCAGTTCTTCAGCTGGTGCCTATAACTGGTCTCCAAGAAGCCCAGGGACTTGACAAAGGCTATAGAATAAGTCTGTGACACACTCACAGATCTAAAGGAGTGGATGACGCCCAGTCCAGTACTCATCATGCTGCGTCAAGCCCAGGGCACAAATGAATTGAGAGGCTTTCAGATTCAGTGGAACTCTGAACTCTGAACTAAGAGGGAACTTAGAATTCAACTAGAATGAACCCCTTATCCCAGAGAAGTTAAATGGAAATTTTCCTGATATTTGTAGTCTCTGGATCCTAAATGTGCAGCCAATTAGACAGTCACTTTAAAATGCATGCACTTGCCTGGTGGGTATGATTTCCAGGGACGTGCACAGACTTAAACTGTTTCATGAGACTCCGAGCTCCAGCGATGTCCCGAAGAGAATTGAAGAGCTCGTCCACTGCAACTTTGGATTTGTGAAACGCCAGGTTCATTGAAGAGTCACAGCCTGAAAGGATCCAGGGATATTTTCTTAGGTGAGCAAATTCTTAAATTAGGATTTCTTCATGTCAGCTTGAGCTCGATGGAGCACTGTTGGGAACTTTTTATATCCTATTTTCCCCCCTGGCTGTTCACCAAGTGGGCTGTTTCAGTCATCCCTGAGCAATGGCATATTGAGTATAAGTGCCTTTGACAGAAGCAGTACTCGGAACTGCCTGGGTCGCAGCTGCTGGACTACGTGAGTTATAGAAAGAAAGCTCCCAGGGGCTACGGCCCTTAGAACACAGCTTTGGAAAATCCGAGGCGACATGAAGGAAACTATAAGAGATTGCTATGATGACGCTCCCGTGCTCGAATCCCACCAACAGTTTTTATGAAGTAGGATGAGGAGAGCAAAAAAGATGATAGGGATGCTGGGCTAGCAGAGCTGGCTGGGAAGGGCATCTGTCTGCTGCGCTCACAGGCACATGGCAGATTCCAACAGGCAGCATTCAGAGCTGGGAGACACCAAGGGGGCCTTGCACAAAGGCTGCCCTTGGCAACCACTCTGTTTTCACTTTGCATTAGATGTACTTACTCTCTATTTTGTTAGAAGCCAATGCAGAAGAGAAATGATCAAGAATTGGGTAGAAGCTTAAAAATAGAGACAGATTGAAAATGTCTATCCTTGCCTCTCTTAAATATATCAAGCATACTAAGCCGTGACTTCTCACATCACACTTGGGAAGCTAGGGCTATTGTCTTTTCTATTTTAAGGATGAGGGACCTGGGGTGCAGGTTAAGAAACACTCCTGGAAGCAGCCATTGTCCAGGCCCTTCCCATATCGGCGTGTCCCCAGCGGGTCTGGTGAGCAGTTCCTAGGTGGCCTAACTGCTTTCTACCTTGAGCACCTGTATGCTTGCCTGTCTCCCTCTGCCTCTGTCTTGGCCTCCACCTCTTCCAGTTTGGGGCTTTCTCTGGTTGCAGGGGCAGGTCTGACCTGCACAGGGGCAGGCTGGGAGTGCTGGGCATTCCATACACATGGAAACTACTCTACTCTCTTATTCCTTGGGGGGATACTTCTGAGTTGTGATTCCATAGCCTCTCCGAGGGTCCTCAGCAGGGCTGAGCTCCAGCTACCCACAACAGCAGCACATTCACCAATGGCCCCTTTACTGGATTTCCTTCCTCCCCATCTCACTTCCCTGCTTCCTCAGTGTGCATTGGGGATATCTTTTCAAATACTGCATCTGCACTCAAAGCCTTGTCTCAGGACTCCCAAGCTTCCACAGCAACTCAGCCCTGGCAGCGGGACCCAGAGCTTGTTCTCATTCTCTCTCTTTTGTTTGGTGGCAGCTTTATTGAGATATAACTCAATTCTCCATTTAAAATATATAGTCCAAGGACTTTTAGAATACCCAGAGAATTGTATAACCATACCTTTTTTAGAACATCTTTTTTCACAACAACAACAACAACAACAACAACAACAACAACAACAACACACCCATCTCTGTCACCAGTAACCCCCAATGCACCTAGTGCTACCTCTGGCAACCATCCATCTGTTTCCTGACTTCATGGATTCACTGCTTCTGGATATTTCATAGAAATAGGAAAGTGGTATTTTGTGATTAGCTTCTTGCATTTACTATGTTTTCAGGGTTCATCCAAGTTATAGCATGTGTCAGGACTTCATTTCCTTTTATTGCCTATTAATATTTCACTGAATGGAGGCACACTTTACATACCCATTCACCAGTTGATAGGCATTTGGGTTGTTTCTACCTTTCAGTTATTATGAATAATTCTGCTAGTTTTGCAAGTACATGTTTTCATGTGAACATACATTTTCATTTCTCTTGGGTAGGTAATTAAAAGTAAAATTGCTGGGTCCTATGACAACTGCAGACTGTTTTTCAAAGTAGCTAGACAATCTTACATTCCACCAGCAGCCGAAGAGGCTTTCAATTTTTCCACATCCTCACCAACACTTATTATTATCTATTTTCTTGATTATAGCTGTTATAGTGGGTTTGAAGTAAGGAGGCACTTGTTGATTTTGATTATCAGATAAACTTTTTAGAGAGGAAAGGGAGAATCAAAAAGCTTAAACTGAAAGAGATACATAGAAGCATTCAAAAGAACCCAAATGCATTAGACACAGAGGGGTAGTATTTGAGTAGCTGAATTTATACTCATCATCATTGTGTGACATTATATGTAATACTCTTAAAGGGTGGGCAAAATTCTCTGGCTAATCTTTGTTCCTTAGTTTCCAGAAATGTCTGGTTCACTGATATTAAAAAAAAAAACAAAACATAGTTATAGCAAAATACCCAAGACTGGATGGTTTATAAAGGAAAAATAGCTTACATAGCTCATAGTTTTAGAGGCTGATAATTCAAGACTGGGTGAACCCCCTGTTCAGCCTCTGGTAAGGGGCCCCCGGCTATGTCCCCATGTGGCACATGGCGTTATGGCAGAGGCATGCTTGAGAGAAGCGATCGCATGGTGAGACAGGAAGCCAGAGGGTTGTGAGTGGGCAGTATTTTTCATTCTATAACAATTTGCTCTTTTAAGAAATCTCTTTCTCTACAAATCCAGCATGAGTCCCTTCCTAGGGCAGTACCTACAATGACTAATCACCATCCACTAGGCCTCACCTCTTATTTAAGGTTCTATCACCTCCTACATCGGCACCCTGGAGACCTTGGAGCACACGAACCTCTGAGGACAACCCACATTCAAACCATAGCAGAAGTCAAGCCCAGAGAGAGGAAGCCTCCCTGTGTTCAACAGAACTATGGGGGCCAGGAGGGAGCTGTTGGAGGGAACTCCAGTGTTCCTGGGAACGCCCTGGAACTTGATGCCATGCTTGGTGGGAAGGAGAAAGTGTGTATACTTCCTCCTGATTCCTAAAGAGGTTCATAGCCAGGAAGTGCAGATGCAGAGGTGTAGACCACCCCACACTGGTCCTCACCCTGCTGCTCTAGCTAAGACATGGTAACTTGAGCTTCAGGCAGTAATGGACAGGAAGAGACCTGGAAGGGCATTGTGCCTCATTATTCATGAGGCTGCTCTCCTCAAACTCATAGATCAAGCCAAGTAAGATGCCAGAAATTATGGCAAATGTATCTAGAAGTTTAAAATTATGTATAGGTTTTCAAATTTAAAATGACACAGAAACAAGAAAATACTACTATTCTAATTCTATGCACACTGTTTAATTTGTCTAAAAGACAATCCAGCTAATTGACTGACTTTTTTTTATTAAAAGTAATTCATTTTATATAGCGCCGATAAATGTATCTAAGTTTTCATATAGTCCATTTTAATTTTTTGGAAAGTGAGGAGTTTGGTATTTATCTATTAATCTGTGTAATAGAATGCACTAGGCTAAATATTATGTACTGAAAATATTATGTAACTCATGGATTATTCACTGAAGTTAAACAAAAGCACAATGAAGACAAACTGTGGAACAGGTTGTTTGACAGGTGTGTTTATAGGTTACTGGTAAATAGAACTTAAATGAACCCAATGGAAAAATAAAACTGTCAAAACGAAAAGCCCCAAATTCACAAATAAAGTAAAACTGTCCTGAAATTATATTTTTTGTTCAAGCTAACCATACTAAGGCAACTTTGTCCAAGTCATTAACCCTTTCCCACTTGCCTGTTATCCTCAAAGCAAGTGTTCAAGGATGTACATGTTTTGGGTACACCAGGAGAAGGAGATTCTTTTTTTATTGGTCTTTAAGCATTTTTCATAATTTCACTAATCTTTACTTTAAGAGGTATTTACAGCCCAAACCCTGTAATGAAATTTATACACATAAACTTTTTAAAAACATGGGTCAGAAAGATAAGCAACTTGCATAATTTTATGCATTGTCACTGACTAGCAGAGGAGGGTTAAAAATGTCCCTCTGATTTCAGACCTGAGCTTTCCCACATACTCCCTCCCACCATTCAAAGTCTCATGTATAGACAAGTGTCACCCCACTGCTTGGGAGGCTGAGACGGGAGGACCAAAGGTTTGAGGCCAATGCATAGTAACTTAGCAAAACCTTTTTTTCCCAAAATAAACAATAAAAAGGGCTAGGGGGTTTGTAGCTCAGTGGTGGAGCACCCTGGGGTTTAATTCCTCGTAAAACACACACACACACACACACACACACACACACACACACATACACACACATACACACACACACAGTGCACATGTGACGTGCAAAAAGAAAAAAGAAGCAAAATCTTATCCTTTAATATTGTTCATTCTAAGTTTGTTACAATTAAGAAATGAGAGTAGATGTGGACATAAAAGCTATTAAATGGGGTGGGTTATTAATTTCTGTGAAAACTGTAAGACTTCTAACCACTGAATGCTCAGTCTGTGCCAGGAGCAAGTATAAGAAATTTCTACATATTAGCATATTTGATCTCCACAGAAATCCAACATGGTAGGTCTACTCTACTACCATTCCCATTTTTGTGGATGGAGGAACTGTGCCACAGAGCAACAGGAAAAGATGACTTCACTAGTCAAGGGCGAAGCTGAGATTTGAACCCTTGCTCTCACTCCAAGGGTGGTACTGCTAAATTCTACATTCTGCTCTCTTTCAGATGTGCTAAGCTCACATGTATCAAAAACATCCATAATAGATTCAATTCATCTTGAAACTGAAGAAACACTTTTAAGCATTTCCAGAGAGTGGGAAATGTCTTTCTTCCTAGGAAGACCTGTCCTGAGGTAGTAGATGCTGACAAGTGGCTTACCGCTAGACCCTGGCCCTCTCCTTTGGCCGCACAAGGTGTGAGGTTTCCCAGGCTTGGCTGTACAGGCTCCTTTGAATTTTTGCTCTGTAAAGTGCCGTATTTAGTTACTTCTAATAAGCCCCTTATGGCCCACTCTATTAAGCCAGCTCATGAGATAACGGCATTTTGTAAAGGAACTCTAAGTGTACAATTCCAGTCAATTCTCATTCAAGTCACTTAGGTAAGTAGGTAATAAATCAGAAGCTGGTCCTGGCCTTCAGCTGAGCATGGTCTGTGTACCTCAGTTGCTACCTCCTGATAAGGGAGGCCCCCAATCCTCTAGGGTACCCCAGTATTCTTCCAAAACTGGAGGATGACTCATGCCCCTGCAATTTCTTTCTCTGGAAGGCATGGGGATCTCTTGGGAAGGGGTCCAGTTACCCCTTGGAGGGACAGAATAGAGCTCCTGTATCACACCCACCCTGCCTCTGTCCCCTCTCATCCTTCTCTCCTTACCCAGGTCCCTCTACAGAGGGACAGCAGCTGTTTCCATGGCTGTACACCACAGGGACACATTCCCAGCACAACAATATTAGAATGGATAGAAGGCCAGCAGCTTGGTGACCCTCCGAGGATGGCTGTAATAAGCTGCACCCCTTCCTCCCATAGGCTGGGTTCTCTTCTGCTTGGAGCCTGCTTGGAACAGGCTTGGAGCTTTCTGGCTTTTGGGACACCTTGTCACAAAATCTGGTTTTCACACGTTTGGTTTTATTCACTAGATATTTAAGAAAATAAACGTTTGTACAGGAGGCTGACTCAGCCTGGACTGGAGAGGAAGTAGACCTTACATGCATGCACACACATGTGCCCACACATGTGCTCATGCAGATCAGACACAAAGCACCTCACTCACTGGATGTGAGGAAGAGCAGGGGTGTGGCTGGAATGGGATTTGAATGGTTTCCCTGATCACTGCTGTTATCCTCCTCACAGTTCTAAAAGTCCCTCAGGTCCCTGATATCTGTCTGGGAAAAATCAGGGTCAAAAAAATATATGTTAAGCTTGGTTAAGGGGCCTTTTTGTCATCTGGTCCAGTCCTGGTCTATGCGTCCTATTGGTCTCAAGTTGAGAAGAGCCGGCCCACTTTCTTGCCCAAGCCCTGCCTGCCTGCCTCTCAGCAGGCCCACGGCTGCAGGGCCCCACCCCAGGGGCGGTCAGAGCAAAGGTCTGCTGGGGAGGTTTGAGGAGCCAGAGAAGGCAGAACATCGAGAGGTCATGACCTCTCTCATCCATCCAGCAGTTTGACAACTTTTTTCTCTTCTGAAATAATTGTTTTAAAAATGGAGTCTTTTCTCGGGCCTCTCAATAAATGTTTGGCAAATGCAAACAAAACTAAACAAAATAAAAACCAAATAAACTTTAGCAAATGGCGTTGCATCTGGAATCTTCTAATGATGCGAGTGCGTGCAAGGACTCTCGAGTAGAGCAGACCTGGTAAGTGCGTGAGGCGAAGGACAGCAGAAGCCCTCTTTCCAGGTGTGCTTGGGATGGGCAGGAACGGGGAAAGCCACTTCAAGAGGGGATCACGAAAACCAGTCTCTCTCTCACACACATGCATCCATATCCACCCCCCATCTACATATACATATCTATACGTACATATAAATCCATACATGTACAATTGTGTTTTAAGTGAGAAAATAAATAAGCTTTGATTTAGTAATTCTTTGGTAAAAAGCCAAGGTGTTTTCTTTGAGTTTATATGCTGATTAGAGTTCTTTTTAAACAAAGTATTAAGCACCTACCATGTAGGATTTCTCATATTCCATGTAAGTCCATTTAAAGAGGATACCTGTAGCACAACTTGAGAGCAGACTTCTTCTAGACTTTAGTCTTTTTTTTTCCCTCTTCAATCTTTATAGTTGCCTTGTTACACCGAATATGAAAGGTGATTTGTTTGTTTGTTTTTGTGATACTAGGGAATGAACCCAGAACTTTGTACATGCTAGGCAAGTTCTCTACCACTGAGCTACAGCCCCAGCCTATGTATTTTTAAAAAGTGACTCATCTTTACTGGGTCTTTCAAAAACATTCAATTAGCTTTGTCACTGAAAGCAGTTTTCTTTTTGAATTTATATTTCATTAGTATGTGAAAACATTTAATTAAATTTTGCAATTTAGTAACAAGTATAACTGGCATAAAACAGGTTTGGGCACAAACACAGCGGGCTCTTGGGAAGCGCTCAAGTGATCTAGGAAGACAGATACACGCGGCACATGGAGGTGGCTGTGGAGGCACATGGGTCAGAGCTGGGCATTAGTCATATGTTTTTAGAGGAATTATGGACTAGTAGTTATTCTGATGACTAGATCAAGTGAAGGCTGGCTAAGAATACATGATATATATATATATATATATATATATATATATATATATATATATATAATTCTCTATATCTATTATTATAAATAAAAATATACATTTCTGAGGTTCCATATTTATATTACCTAGGCAGTTGTAGCTACATCATCAATCTCATGTTTAATGACCTGGTATAACTTTAAAGTTTCTTTTTTACTATAAACAACTGTAATCTGGGTTGTGAGACTGTGAGAGCTCAGGTCTTCCAGGGCCAGTTTCCTCCTTCATTGCAGGCCTGGAGCTTTGCCTCACAGCAGGGCCCTCTGCAGGCCCGCAGGTCATGATATGAATCTGCTTGGAGGGGTGAATGAGGTGGTCTAACAGAACCCCAGCCAGAAATATCACAGTGAGGCCATGAAGGGGCCAAGACAGCTAGGTAGGCACCACAAAAGCTGGCCACTCCACGAAGGCCCTCCCCCCATCTTCCCTCTGCCTGTACTGACCTCTCATCCCCTTGGCTTGCTCAACCCTAAAGCCTGAATCCTGAAGCCTATAGCTGCGGCTCAAGTGACAGTGGAGGAAAGGAGACAGAATGGCTGGGGACGGACTCCACTGAGAGCAGGGACCCTGGATCCCCTGGCCTCCCTCTTGGCACACACAGCCTGGCTCATAGATGACACCCACTAAACATTTCCTGAGTAAATAAATGGGAGAAATCAAAAGGTTATGGGGAAGAGTTGTTGTACAGCACAGCCCTGAATTTCCTGAGCAGATGATAAACCACCTCTGCATGAAATTTCAAACAAAGACCTCGCAGCTGGGTTTGAGCAATTGCAGCCTACATAGGAAGCAGATCAACTCTGAAAAAGGCTCCCGGGGAAGAGCAGCTTCAGTTGGCGGCTGAATTCTCTGTGTCTAACACACAAAACCAAACTATGTTCAGTTTAGGTGTATATACATATGGGACAAAACTGCTTTAAAGAGAAAATAGAAAGATAAACCCAAGCTACAGAGCAGTGGGTACCTCTGGACAAGGTGAGGATGGGGAGGTGTGTGAGCCAAGGGATGGGATTGGGTGACGGGTCCGTAGGTGTTTATTATCCAATTATGCTTTCTAACATACATTGTGCAATCTTTTGTATGTACCAACTTTCATCTTGAAAAAATATAGCAGAACCAGTTCCACTGCTTTCTAAGCCTCCAGCAAATTCAGCTTTTAAAAATAGCTGAATAGAGAAGCAAATGACAGCTGAAGTCTGTTATTATCAGGAGGTTTGGGCTGTGTGGTGGACATGGGAAGACTTGTGCCTTCAGCAGACAATGTAGATGTTGCATATGGCTGCCCAGGATTCTAGCCCAAGCTCTTAGGCTTTTTTGGGAGGGCTCATGTAGCGGAAAACTTGAAGGAAGGAGAACTATCAGGAATATGCATTGGAATTGTACATTATTAAAGGGAACTTTGCTTGGGAGGGCACAGGGTCAAGTTGCCAGAGAGGCCCAGAAAGTAGAAATAATGTTGGGGATGCAGGCCACGGGAGGAGCAGCTCTTCATACAGTGAAACAGACGATCCCTGACCATCACCACACAATGAAGTGACTCCAGCTATTTCTAAAAATTTCCTCTAGTATTCCTCTAACACAGCTTTTCAAAGTGGCTCTTCTGATCACGGTACCTGTTCAAAAGATTTTCTTTAGATTTTATGTAGCTGAAGAAGAGAAGCATTGAGAATTCTGTAAGAGATGTGATACTACATCATATTATTAATACAATTTCCTGTGTTGGTTGTTCTGTTATCTTTTAAGTCCATCTAAATACACTGTAGACACAGAGATACTGATGTTCACCATTAAAAGTAACTGAAGTATAAGCCGGGCGTGGTGGGGCACACTTGTAATCCCCGTGCTTGGGAGGCGGAGACAGGAGGATCCCGCAGGTTCGAAGCCAGCCACGCTGGCTTAAGAGACGCTATTTCCAAATAAAAATAATATAAAAATAAGTCTGGGAGTGTAGCCCGGAGGTAGAAGGTTTTCCAGGAACCCCAGTACCACCAAAAAAAGAGAAAAAGTAACTGAAGTATAATATGTACAGTGTGTGTGTGTGTGTGTGTGTGTGTGTGTGTGGTGTGTGACTGAGGGCTGAATCCAGGGGTGCTCAACCACTGAGTTACATCCCTAGCCCTTTTTATTTTGAGACAAGGTCTAACTAAGTTTCCAAAGGGGTCCTGAAACATATGATCCTCCTGCCTCAGCCTCCTGAGTTGCTACGATTACAGGCAAGTGCCGCCATGCCTAGCTTGAGGCTATTTTTTTTTTTTAAAGGTAGACATCAAATTTTCAATCAGTTATATAATTATCTACTATCTGGCTGACACCATGGGAAAATCAGATCTCTTTCACATCATTTTGGCTGTGGGCCCCTTTACCAGCCACGAAACCTGCCTTGGTGGGGAAATGCCCACACAGCCTCTTATAGCAGAGTTCCTGTTCATAGACCTTGCCATCTCTGAGGAAGCTGGCACACAGGCTCCAACCAGGAATCACAGCCGAGGTCTCAGACTGGTACATCTCACAGTCAGAACTTCCTGAAAAGTTGCTTGCTTTCGCTCTGTTAAATTAATTCTATTGAATTACAAGCCTGCCATCTACCCTATAACAACTCTCCTTTCAAAGTGTGCTGACATTGCTGCTGGTTCTGAATAGCTCAAAACAGTTGCTGACTCTCAGAGCTGACTGGAGAGCTTACCTGCATCTGGTTGTTCTCAAAGGCTTCCAGGTAGCAGAGCACTGGGAGCTGGGCTGCACCTTAGAGATGATCGCTGTGACAAATTATTACTGTTGATTTCACTTTCTGTACTAGGAGGAAACAAGGTCTGCAAAGGAGTGATCATAACATTCCCAGGGGTTAAGCGTGGCTGGTGTGTGTGTGTGTGTGTGTGTGTGTGTGTGTGTGTATGTGTGTGTTACAGGGAATGGAACCCAGGGGAATTCTACCTCTGGGTTACACCCCCAGCCCTTTTAATTTTGTTTGTTTGTTTGTTTGTTTGTTTGTAAATAGGGTCTCTCTAACTTGCTGCACCTGGCCTAGAAATTGTGATCCTACTGTCTTAGCCTCCTAAATACTAGGATTACAGGCATGCTGACATGCCACCATGCGTGGCTGGTAGTTTTTATGTTAAAATTTTACTTTTTAGGGAGTGAGGTGCTATGAAAGATGAAACAGCAACAAAGATAACACAGGATGGATGAAAACTCAGGGTGGGGAATGTGATGATTACTTTATTATTCTCTGACCTGGGAAGAGCCTGCCATCATTGGATTGAGCAGAAAATAATATCTACCAGTTCAAAGCTTCAGAACCAGTAGGCCAGTACCCATTACAGAGATGGGGAAATGGAAGCCTGGACACTCCTCCCTGGATAGGCCTCACCAGACCTACTGGAGGCTGACCACTTGCCCTCTAGGAAGCATGCCTCATGCGCCACTGCCTGATGCCAGCTCTGTGCCCTGCACTCTGTCCCTCCCTGATCTCCATCAGTTCCAGGGTCTAGGGAGGTGTTGGGGTTTGACCAGATGCAGCTGTTGCAGAGGCCCCCCAGAAAGACCACCCAGAAGCCTTCCTGGAGGTGCAGGCCAAGAAGAAAGCTGGGAAGGCCACGCCATGGTACACTATTCTGCTCATGCTGAGTCTTAGCCTGTTGCCAGTCTAATTGCTAGTTTTAAAAAATGCTACTCAAAGCCTGTTACACGTAAGGATTTTTGGAAAAGAGACAAGGTTGTACTTTAGAAGCGCTGATGAAATTGGGTTTGAGAACATGGGGACGATGTGGTATCCTTTCTGGCCCTGGTGTACCCCTGGGAGATGCCTTCTTACCCAGGTCCCAAGGAACGCTTTGCTCAGAGGTATGCTTGTGTGCTAATTACACAAACTTATGCTACAGCCAATTGTCCATTTGTAGAGAGGGATGACATCAGACAGATCACGACATATTTATTTATTTATTTATTTATTTTTGGTGGTCCTGGGGGTCCTGGAAACCCTTCTATCTCCGGGCTACACTCCCAGACCTATTTTTATATTTTTATTTGGAAACAGGGTCTCTTAAGCCAGCGCGGCTGGCTTCGAACCTGCGTGATCCTCCTGTCTCCACCTCCCAAGCACGGTGATTACAAGCGTGTGCCACCATGCCCGGCAAATCATGACATATTTAAAAGCCTTTCACTTACTGTCTGGCCCTCTCCAGCTTCTGGTTCTCACTGTCCTTTAGAAGATTTTTAAAAACCTTTTCTTTTCCATTATGCTTCTTGAGCTCCAGCTTGACTCGGCTTGTTATCATGAGATTTTTTTAGGCACAGAGGGATAACAGTGTCTCTCCACCCCCCCATGTTTTTTGAGGAAAGAGAGGTAGTTAATAATACAGGATCATTTTCGGATCTATTTGAGAAAAGGGGAAGAATGAAAGAGCAGCTTATTGGCCAAATTTTTTTCATCCCTTTTGTTTTTTTTTTAAAGAATAGAAGAGCAAATGGAGTTAATTTTTCTTCCAGTAGCAGACAGATCAAATGAGCCTCCTCCATCCCCTCCCCCATGCGCACACAAATCACTCTCTGCCTCCTTTCTAAGGTTCCCCTGCACCTGTTGTTGGAAATCTCCATTGAATGGAGCTAGCATCGCTATGCCTGAAACTTAAGCTCCCACTAAATGAGGCCCCTTATCTATCACTCTTCTGTATTTTCTTTTGGAGGCAGCATGGATTACTGTGTGGGTGAGCCATGCCTAATTCAGAGATGGGACAAAGTCCAGAAAGGGTTGCCAGTGGGTCTGTGGCCAGAGAAAGATGGGTAAAAATAAGGCCCTTCTCCTCAGCCCTTTCTGAAGCAAAGGAGAGCTTTGGGGTGGACTCCAGAAACAAATGTGGAGAAACCACGAAAGCCCACAGGCAGATGCCAGCCTCTTACATCTCTAGGCTCCAAGCACGTTTAGGTTATATTGCAATAGGAGTTAGGATCTGGAAGGAACAGGACAGAAAGCAGGCACTCGCCCCCCTGAGAGTGAGCCGCTCCCTGCTGGGGCCTGCAGGCCTCCTAGGCGATTCTTACCCAGCCTCACCCCATCCAGGCTCCCACAGCCTCCCCTCTCATCGCTTTCCTTCAATCTCTGGTGGAAATAATGAAGATGAATCACATTGTCTACAGGTGATTTGAATTCCGTCTACCAAAATAACTTATCACAGAGGTGCAGGCAATCTATCTAGTCTTCCATATGTTTCTGGGCAGAGGCATTTTTTAGCCCACAGCTGTTTTCAAATTACTTTATGTTTATTCTCATGTTAGAGAAGGTGACTTTGAGTGATTAGGGCTGGAAAAAGCTCCTCCCTACCGCAAGATAGGGACCGGAGGGGTTAGAGCGCCTGAGAGCCAGAGCCATCTCTGTGATTTCAGGGTGGAAGGCATATAACAGCGTCTCCTTCCGTCCTGAAACGGCGAGTGGGGTGAGTTGAGAAATCATGACTCTGAAATGGTGAGAACTTCTAGGTCTCTACCAGGGAGAGAAAACGGGACCAACCCAGGTGGGCCAGGTTAGTAACACCTTGAATTCTCTTCCCACACCAGCATACAAACTGCCTTGGCTTCTGTGTCAAGCGCTTGCCTCCCTCCCAGGGAGAAAAACTGTGCCCATACTTTGGGCCTAGACTTAATGAACCTCTATGTCCCCTGCCCCCACCCTCAGGTTGTCACAACAGTTTCATTGTGAACTCATAAAACGAGCCGGGTCTCAGGCCTGTAACAGGGTTGGCGCCTTGTGCAGGGCCAGGCACCCAGGAGGTGGTCAATAAATATAGCATGTGGCTAGATTCAAAAGGTGTAATTATTCTGGAAACAAAACAAAAAAGCCCGCCATGAAATTTGTTGACTGTGGCTTTGGGGCTCTGTGTTTCCAGAGATCGGCTGCGGCTGTCTAGTTCTTTGGTTGGGAAAAATGTGGGGCTGATGAAGGTAGGAAGGTCTGTGAGCGCCGTCAACTAGAGATGCACCTCCAAGGACTTGTGTGAAGCCCGGCAGTACCTACATAGCGCTTCCTGTGTGCTCAGCCTGCTCCCTGGGGTCTCATGGGACTTCACAGAATCATGGGACGACTGCAGAAATATTTAAGGAAAGATGTTCAGGGTATAGTGTCTATAATAGTAAAAAAAAAATTTAAGTATCCATCAATGGGATAGTAAAAATGAATGCTTAATCTATTGCTGATTAATTTTTCTTTTTTTTTTTTTGCGATACTGGAGATGGAACCCAGGGGCATTCTACCTCTGAGCTATACCCCCAGCCTTATTTTTGTACTTTATTTTTGAAGCAGTGTCTCACTGAGTTGCAAAGAGCCTCATTAAGTAGCTGAGGCTGTCCTCAAATCTCGATCCTGTCTCAGCTTCCCAAATGATGGGATTACAATAGTAATCCCCGACTTTATTGCTGATTAATAAAATAAGATACTAGATTAGCTGACAAGAGTAGGTTACTGAGTAGATATGCTATGTAATATATATACTAGCATGAATATATATACATATTAATATATCAGTACACACAAGTTCAGAATAATATATTACAACCTGTTAGTAGTCATTATTCCTCCAGAATATCATTATCCAATAGAACTTTCTGAAATGATGGAAATAGTCTAGATCTGTGTTGCCTGAGACAGGAGCTACTGCGTACATGTGGCTATTGAGCGATGGAAATGCAGTTGAATTATATTTTAATTAATTTAAATAGCCACATGTGATTAGTGGCTACTGCAGAGTACAGGACAGAAGTAAAATAGAAGCTCAGAGGGACAAAGAGCTTTGTTTAAATTATTAATGTATTTCAGCTTCCTAAAATAGGATTTGTGCTTGGCATATGCTAGATGCTCAATAAATAGTTGTCAAATGAAACAGTTACTTCTTAAGGGTTGTTATATCTGAATTATGGGAGACTTCTGCTTTCTACTTTATTCTGTTCTAATTTAATTTTTAGTAAGCATTTAAAAATAAATCAATAAATTCAAATTACAAAAAGCAATACACACTAACCTCATTATTTTTTTTTTTTTCATGGCTGCTCAAAGTATGCTTACTAGGGCCAGTGGGGAGGAAGGCTAGCTGCTGGGGAGTGGTGCAGTTTGGGTAGTAACCGGACTTCTCTTCATATACCAGCAAACAAGTGCCTTTGCTTTTATGCCAAATGCTTGCCTCTCTCCCAGGGCAGAAGCCTCAGTCTCTGTGTCATTTTCCACTTTTCAATGTGGTCTCTGGGGTTTCCATAACTCTGAGCAAGGTCTGTCTTTGCTACTAACATGTGGGGTCAGGACATTCCTCTGTTATTTACATGGCCAGCCACGGCTCTGATTTATAACCTTTCAAAGTCAACCAGTGTCCTGTAGGACCCTCATATACCTCTTATTTCGCCCTGTACACCTGTCTTGTTTCAGTCCCAGCGGCCTCTCAGCTGCCCCCATGCCGAGGAAAACCCCACTGCCTAACCCCAGCATCAAGCTGGCCCCTCCTCGCCCACTCTCCCCCTGCTCCTCTCCTTGCCAGCCTGACACTGAAAGGTGGCAGACACCGGCTCCTGTGCCTCCTCAGTCCACAGATGCTGCTCTGCCTGACCTGCGGTTCCCAACCTTCAGTCACTCTTGGATCACCTTCCCTTCTCCAGCTTCTGGGTACTATCTGTTCCCCAAACATCCACTCTTAATCAGTCCACTTATTAGCTGCAAGCTCATCTTCCTTCCTTTCAATACATACTTATCGAGTGCTGACCACGTGGTAGGCACTGAAGGTCTGTGTGTGCACTCGCAGAGCCTATACTGAGGGGGAGACAGAATATGTACATAAATAGCCAAACAAATTATAATAGGCTGATTTATGTTAGATATTAATTATATCATATATTAATTATATTATATAATTATAATATGCCAAATTATAATTTACAATTATAAAATTGGAAATAAGTGCCCAGAAAAATAAATGGAAGTAGGAGATATTTTAGAAACGACAAAAAATGGCCTCTTGGAGGAGGTAACTTCTTAGCAGAGATCTTTTTGAAGTGAGCAGGCAGAGGCAGCACTCAAAAAGGCCCTGGGATTAGAACAGATCAGAATAGGAATAGATTAGAATAGAATAGGAGTCTGGGAGAGCTGTGACTGGCCAGGGGAGGCCCCAGAGGAGCAGGGACAGGCACACGGGTCTTGCACAGAGTCCACAGGGGGAGGGTAGGAGGAGAACACATGCTTGAGGATGAAGACTGGGGCACCGCAGCTGGTGAGTGGGGCAGCGGAAAGTGTGGGCTTGGGCCCATCGGGAACAGGCAGAACAGGCTGCTAGAGATGGCGCAAGGCTCCAAATTTCACACACCCAAGTCTTTTCAACATCTCCCCCACCCCTTCCTGACAGTGAGAACACAGTGAAACTCAGGCCAAAAGCCACATTAAATAACATGATGATCACCCAAATTTCCCGAGGAGGAAGCTGGAATGATGGCCCCCTCTGCCAAGGGAGGCCCAGTATTGCAATGCCAGAGTCGTGTGTGTGAAGAGGGGGCACCAGTGGGGCCCATGACTAGCATGGCTGCCAGGCTCTGAAAGCGAGTGAGCTGGCACAGGGGAAAGGAGAGCCCTGGGCTGCCAGCGAGGTCAGTGCAGGCACATTCTGGATCCTGACAGTTCAAGGTGAGTCAAGTAGCTTTAAGAGAAGGGAGGACTCTTATTACTCCAAGAAAGGAACCAAGGATTGAGCTGCCTTTTAAATCTCAGAGGTTGGAATTTGTGTATGCATTCTCTCAACAACATCACTGAGCACTTGACATGCGGCACTGTTCTGAGTACTAAAGACAACAGCAAACAAAACACGAACATTTCTGCTGGCATTAAACTTATTTTGCCTTTGTCCACTGGGCCTAAAAATGACAATAATAGATAACTTGATTGATTGATTGATTGATTGATTGATTGGTACTGGGGATTGAACCCAGAGGCATTCTACCTCTGAACCTTACCTCCAGCCCTTTTTATTTTGAAACAGGGTGTCACTAAGTTGCTGAGGCTAGCCTCAAACCTAGGGTCCTTCTATCTCAGCCTCCCAAGTACTGAGATTATTTGAGTACTTACTGTGTGCCAAGTACTATTCTAAAAGCTTTATCTATATTGACTCATTTGATCCTCAGAACTGTCCTAACAAGCAGGACGGTCCATTAAATAGATGAGAAAAACAAGGCAGAGAGACCGAGTAACTGGCTCAAGGCCACGCAGCCAATTAGTGGCAGACCATTACTTGACCCTAGGCAGGCTAGACCCTGAGTCCAGACTCTTAAATGTTATGTTTTCGCCATGGCAGGAAATCAATGAGCATGAAAAGGATTATGATAACAAGCACAGCATAAACACAGCAAAGAAATGCAAATTTAAATGAGCTGTTGGGGGAAAGATTAGTCTAAGTTAGGACAGGCCTAAATTATGGGTTACTTAGAAAGCTATGTACCTTATGAGCTGCTAGTGCATACTTACACTAGAACTGATGTGTAAGATACTAACAAGTGTGGGTCTGTGCCCTGTCACCAGGAGCACTGGAGACTGGAAGCAAAGTGCCCCAGAGCTGACAACGAGCACCCCTCCTCCTCAAAGGGACCTGTTCTCTCAAGATGGCCTAACACCCACTGCTGCAGGCCTCTGGTCTCGCTCATTTGCTCAGCCTCCCTCACTCTCAATCTAGCTGAAAGTAACTATGATTTCATTTTAAGAAAGAAATTTCGTATCCAAGTCTACTCATCATCAGTAGTGCTGGGCCAGTCACTGGGTTCAACAATAACACAGCTCTCCTCTTTCTGTGGCAGGTTCCACACCTCCCTGAGGGAAGTAGGGCCCCAGGATCAGGAAGCAACATGTGGGTGGCAGTGGCAGGTGCCATTTCTAAGAGGAAGCCTTTAAAAGCCAGGGTGTAATTTATCACGTCTTATTCCATCTGCCCCCATGACCATGGATGCCCAGAGGCCTTTGGCTATGTAGCAGAGACCCCGCCAGTTGAGGGGGATGAGAGGCTCAGAGAAGAAACTCATCATTGTTGTAAACCACAGGCCCTCTCTAGCTGAGGGTTCTGCATACATGGATTTGACCAACTACGGACAGAAAATAGTCAGGGAAAAAAAAAACATAGTACTGAACACAGAGAGCCCTTTTTCTTGTCATTAATCCCTAATAATACAGAATTTAACGGCATTTTCATTGTATTAAGTATCATAAATAATCTAGAAATGATTTAAAGTATATAGGAGGATATGCATAGGTTATATACAAATACTATATCATTTTATATAAAGGACTTACTTGGGAATTGATTATTTTGCTATCTGTGGGGTCCAATCTCCTATGGATACCAAGATATGACTGTATTGAGATTCTGAGGTTGTGAGATTAGCCCAATATAAACACCATACCCTCCAAATTCTAGGTGGAGAGATGAACAGAGAATTTATAGCCAACTAGAAAGGAGCCACACACTAACTGACTGTTACTTACTTTAGAAATGTACATGTTGCTAATGCCCAATCTTGGCAGCACCTAGAAGTAGCATACTATCTCCATTTTATACATATGTAAACTAAAGTTCAGGGAAGGAAGGGGACTTAGGCAAAGTTATACAGTTAGTAAGTGACAGAGGCGAGTTTAAGATCCAGGTCTGTAGGAGTCTGGGGATTATGCTATGCTGTCTATAAAAAGAATGTGCTTTACATTATTCTAAGGGCTGCACTGGACCACTAGGTGGGAGGGCTGTTCGGGCATTCTGTTGGGTAGAATCCTGAGTTTGAGCTCAGATAGGGAAGGGGTGGGAGCTAGGAATAAAGTAGACGGCATGGGAGTGGGGATAAAGGCAACAAAGAGCAGAAAAGAGAGAACTAGGAATGCAATGGGGAATAACCGCCCAATAAAGAAGTGCCATTGACGTACTTCTCTTCCTGTCCAGATCCGAGCACATTTGGTAAGAATGTGCCACAGACCTTGCCCTGGCACACACAGCCATGGCGGCACGCTGCCACCGGCTGATGGCATCAAAGAGCCACCGCAAAGCAGGGAGCTGCGACACTGCCCTGCTGCTCCCAGCAGCCCCCAGCCAGCTGGCTGAGGAATGCGAAGCGCACGTTCCCTGGGGGCAGCTGGCACCCCTGCTCAGGGGGAGCTGGCTGGCCTCCCCACTCCTTTAGGATTGTCACGTACCCTTACAAAGCCTGACACACAGTAATCACTCCATAAATGTAAGGGGCTCAGGGGACAGGGACTGAGTGGCAAGCAGCGGAGGAGGAGGCGTCTCTGGAGGCTGAAGTGCTGCTGAGCACCGGCAGGTCTCAGGCGCTTGGTGACCTGGGGATGTGCGCCTGAGTGGCTTGGGCTTGTTCCCATAACCCTCAGCAGATCTGAATTCTGAGCTTTAGAAGGAGATCCCTCCCACTCACAAACTGAGAAACCAATGGCTTTCCTGGGTAGACATGTTTCAGGGTAGGGGCTGCTAAGTCACAATCCAGGTCCATGGGGTCTAGGCAGTGAAACAAATTCTGTTAGAAAGGAAAAACACAGCCCCCATCTTTGGACAATCTCACTGCAGAAAGGTCAATGCATTAAGAAGATAAGATGACTTGGGAGGCCCTTGGACGTGGAGATCCTAACTGCCCTAGGAGGAGGCAAGTAGCTGAAATGGCAGTGGGGGAAATGCAGCTCCTGGAGCTCAGGTTTCAGGAGGGGCCGTCCAGAGTCTCTGTGTCCCAAATCCTCTGTGATGCTGTCCCCCAAGGTCTCTGGGGCTCAGCCAGGAAGCCATCTGTCCTGTCTGAGAGGAAGGAGGAGACAGGAGCTCACAGAAGGTATATATTAAAGGCTCCTCTGTGGGGTAGGAATGAGCATGTCTATTGCAGGAGTGGTCCAGACCCTCAGACATTCTCTTCCTCTGTTACTAATGCCCTCTGTCCCTGTGCCTGGTCAACTCTTCTTATCCTTGACAAAGCAGCTCAGATGTTGCCTTTCCCATGAAATCTCCTTCAAATTCCCTGAGGTCCAGATAGCAGTTTTGTAGCCTAAGTGCTGAGACCCTCCGGGGCCATGAAAGATGCTCTAGATCCTGGCAATATTTCTTGCAGAAGTAGTAGACACTCTTCCCTTTTAATGGTTTGGATATGGTTTTAGTGTGTCGCGCAGAGGTTCTTGTATTGGAGGCTGGGTCCAGGGTGCTGGTGTTGGAGGTGGTGGAAGTGAGGAGAGAGACCAGGACACAGTGGGAAAGGCCCAAAGAAGGGATTGCTGCTGGTACACCGGGTATTTTGTTAAAGCAGTGGAAAACAGATGAATACATTCCTTTTCAACACAGCTCCAGAAAGCCACTTTCTACTGGCTGAATTAATTAAACACGCATCAGTTGAGTGCCTACTATGTATTGGGTGCGGTTTCTAGGAGATGCAAGTATGAACAAGATAATATTCTTGTTTTGTAGGTAGTTCTTACATTCTAGTTAAGGAGCTCAGCAATGAACAAACAGATGCATAGAAATAAGTGTTAGAATGTAGTAAGTGCTGTGAATAAAAACAATGCCTGGCACATAGAATGAATGGTTTTCCTGCTTTTTTTTTTTTTTTTTTTTTTTTTTTTTACTGTCTTTGGTTGCTCTTTCTGTACAGCAGAGGCTAGAAAGCTAAATGCTCAATTTCTTGGACTCCTTGCCCAGGAGTTTAGACATGTCCCAGTGTCTCTAGGATCCCAGGACTACAGTACTGGGTCATAGTATCAGGCTCATCTCCAGTCTGGCCAGTAAGCTTCTGGAACTCAGAAGCTCACACCCACAATGCTTCACTTTCTGGCACGCAGAGGGCACACGCTTTTCAAATGAGAGGCCCCATCTAAACAGAATGCCTCGCTTAAAAAGAGGGCCTGCCCGGGTAGTGATGAGGGAAGTTCCTCAAGTTGGGATGTGAGCAGTGGTGACCCACTGCGTGGGAAATGCCAGGAGGTAATGCCAACGTGGTCCTCACTGAAGAG
Organism: Muscardinus avellanarius; assembly: GCF_963383645.1. Taxonomy (NCBI): domain Eukaryota; kingdom Metazoa; phylum Chordata; class Mammalia; order Rodentia; family Gliridae; genus Muscardinus; species Muscardinus avellanarius. Next base: position 96,780,440 of record NC_137791.1, on the reverse strand, counting down.
AAGCCACCGCTGGTTTTGAGTGTAATGAAATGGTACATGTGAGAAAATGTTTTCTGACGCCCACAGTAGGAGGACTGGCGTGCACAGAGAGTGAAGGAGAAGGATCGAGACCTTGATGTGCAGAGTAGAAAAGTGGTGGCTGGAGGAAAGGGAAAGGGAAGGGCAGAAGCGGCAGAGGAGCTGGTGGAAAACTGGCTTCTTGGCTTTTAGTTAAGGGATGAGGATGAGGCTGGCTGCGAGGCCCACTGGGGAAGTGGGAAAGTAGCTGAGAGTACAGATTCTGGTGTCAGGATTATCTAAGGAGTTGGGATTTGATCCGGAGAGATACGACTATTTTAGCTGGAAGTTCTGGTTTAGAAAAAGTGGGATCGTGTGGCTATTTAGAAGCAAGGACTCTGGGGCCAAGAAGCTGGCATGATTGCTGTTCTCTCCAGTACCAGCGGTGTGGGCCCAGGCAATTCCTGTGACATCTCTGGACTTCATCAGTTATTCTGGGTGATAACAGGTACCTCTTTCATGATGTCGTTAGGGGAGTAGATGAGTTAAATGAACAGCACTAAAGTAGTGCCTGACCCGCAGGGAAAGCAGCCTTGTGAAGGTTACCCTTTGATGGTACTTTCAATGAGCTACATCTTGGGTTAGAAGAATAAAAGGGGACAGATTTAGGGCCAAAGAGAAGGAATTTCACTCTAATGAATATGATTCAGAACAAGAGGGCTAGTGGTTGACCTTAGAACTATTTTAGCCATATTGAGCATTTTGATGTGGGAATATTCCTCATCCAAATGGGATTCGCCAATACAGCAAAGCTTATAGACAGCTAAGGATATGACCTATATAAATAAATCTACCATGCAAAAAAAAAAAAAAAAAGCACACACAAAAAAGTATTAAGTGGGAGGGAATTTGGCATTATATGAATATGACATTACCCTGCTGCTACTAACAAAATCTAAAATGGTACAGAATAATTAAAATGAGACAAAGATGTGGGAGTAGCCCAGTGACTCAGGATGGTGTGCCCAACACAGGAGGCTGGCTACAGCCCCAGCTCCCCCACGCCAGCAATCAGGACCATGCCTTATGGAATGTGCTGAATTCTAAACAACTCACACTGAAAAAACCCATTAGTAACTCATGGTTTTAAAAAGAGATGTCTGTTGAAGACAGGCATTAGGCTATGCTAGGCAAGCAGCTGGGTCCATTTCATGTAGCTATAACAAAATGCCTGAGACTGGGTAATTTAATGGACAGAAACTTATCTCCTCCCAGTTCTGGAGACTGGGAAGTCCAAGATTAAGGTAACAACTGAAGTGGGCCTCCTTGCTGTGTCCTCACATGGCAGAGATCAGAAGGGCAAGAGAAAGCTAACGGCTTCCATCGAGCGCTTTATAAGAGTCTCCATCCTACTAAAGGGGGCAAAGCTTTCATGGTCTACTCACCCCTTAAAGGGCCCAGCTCTTACTATTATCCCACTAGCAGCACCAGCATTTTGGAGGGGACACACTGGAATCAAAACCTTGCGCTCACAATGCCATGACTCAGTGGGACCCTTCTTGGCTTCCTCCTCCCAACCCTTTGGTATGCCTTAAATAGAGCCACAGGAGTGGGCTGGATTTAGACACATGGTCTACTTTTATTTTTAGCCTACTGAGAACATTTTATTTACCAAAGAATCTAATGAAATGAAAGCCTAAAAAATAGAAACACCTGGATATCTAAATGTCAATGGTGCAAATATATTCAGCAGATAAGCCCTTAGAAATTGGCAAGGATAGGAAACACTAAAAATATTCTCAAGGGACTTTATTTAATGATAGATAATGCCTATAATTTTAAACCCATTCTCTCTCATTTAGTTGGGTCTGGATTAATATAATTTTAACATAATTACTATAAATAATTATCTCTCTCAATATTTATTTTATGTTGGTGTAGACCAAGAACTGAAAATTTCTTATTTATTTATTCATACAATTGACATATTATTAGTACTTATTTTTAAGAAGATTTCTAGACTGCGAGAGTGTTACTGAGCTCCACAGTAAGGGGTTTGTGATGATTAGGGGAGAAGATGCTAGAAATGATCTTACTTTTATAACAACCATGTCTTAGAAATGTTAAGCCCTTTCTCATTCCCAAATACCTGGAACTTAAGAACAGAATCCTGACAAATAGGGTTAACACTGAAAGAAGAGACCATGGGACCAAAAAAAATTAATAATAATAATAACTGTACTATCCCACTCCTTCGAAGTCCATGCCAGAGGACTGTGTAACACTGTAAAGAGATGGGTGTCATGAGTCTTTCATAAAATAAAATCAAATATCTGTTGTTTTAATGACACATTTATCATCTAAACTGCTCAAAGACAAAATTGGCGGGCCTTTTTTCTCATAGAGGAATATTTCAACTTCCTAATCTAGGGGACTTTTTTGTTGTTTGTATTTTTAGTACTGGGAGTTGATCTCAAGGCATTCCACCTCTAAGCCTCTCCCCAGCCTCCCCCACTCCCCCTTATTTTTTGAAACAGGGGTTCCCTAAGCTGCTGAGTCTGGCCTTGAACCCGGGTCCTCTTTAGGGTCCTCTTTAGCCTCCCAAGTCCTGGGATTATAGGTGTATACCACCACACTTGGCCTAATCTAGTTTTAAATACGTGTCAGCTGATTGGTTGGACACTGTCACCAAATGCTGGATCAAAAACATTCCTCTGAGCAGAGCTACAGGTGGGTGAGGTGACCTCCAGGCCAAGTGGTGGACCAGGAACAGAGGTGGCCCCTGCTGATGTCTGTCCCTGTAGCTCTTCCATGTCTGTAGCTCCCTCAAGGAGATCAGACCTTCTTATGGCCACTCCAGCTGCTATTTCATGGCTACCACCCCTCCCTTCTGCATCCCGTTCTCTAAGGTGCTGCTTATTCCTGCCAACCGGCTAATCTCGTAGGAGAATCTTAGGACCTTAGAGCTGAGAGGAAGCCCAGAGGCCATCCAGAGCGCCCCTATGCAGACTAACTCCTTTCCATTCATAAAGGTCACTTGGTAAAGGGTCAGTGCTTAACTTAAAGGGACTTGTTTCCCTAAAGGAAATTTCTAGGCATTAACTGACCCTAGTAGGAAGGATACTTTCCAGAAGCCATTGTCTCCTCCCTTCTGATTGTGTAAAAGTTCCCCCTACCCATCTAGTACAAGCTATTTGCCATATTAGCTGCCTGTCTGCTTTAGGATTGGGGTGTGGAAGCAGACTGACCTGAGGCTATATTGAGGCCTATTCTGAGTGGGTAGACATAACCTTAACCATATAAGCAGACAAAAACTCTCAGCTGGGTGTGGTGGCATGCGCTTGTAATCCCTGTGCTTGGGGGGCAGAGGCAGGAGGATCGTGCAGGTTCAAAGCCAGCTGCGCTGGCTTAAGAGAACCTGTTTCCAAATAAAAATATTTAAAAAATAGATCTGGGAGTGTAGCCTGGAGGTAGAAGGGCTTCCAGGAACCCCAGTACCACACACACACACACACACACACACACACACACACAAAAAAAAAAAAAAAACAACAAAAAAAAACTAACTCTCTGTGCATGAATTTATATAACAATAAAAAATTAAATTAAAAGGTAATTTAGCCAGGTGTGGTAGTGCACGCTTGTACTCAGCATTTGAGAGGCTGAGACAGGAGGATCACAGTTCATGGACAGCCTCAACTACTACTTAGTGAGGCCCTTTGCAACTCAGCGAGACCCTGTTTCAAAATAAAGAATAAAAAATAGGGCTGGGGGTGTAGCTCAGAGGTAGAATGCCTTTGGGTTCCATTCACAATATTGTAAAAAAAAAAAGGTAATTTAAAAATTAATTCTCATTAAATCAAAACACAATCCAGTTTTTTCTTTATCATAAATTACAAACATTTTTAAAGCTTAAGAATATCAAATTCTTGTAAAGTATATAATCGGTAGAAATTAACATAGTAAAGTCATTTTGGAGGGCAACAGAGTGGCATGCACTAATACTACAAATGTGCAGGGTCTTGAACCTAGCAGTTCTACTTTTAGAAGTTGACTGGCAGAAATAATCTCACTGGGGTAGAAAGACGCATGTGGAAGGTGGTCGTTGTTCTTGGCTTACAGTTGACACTAGCGAGACACAATCCTCTACTATTATATCAGTGCATAATGATTAACAACACGGAACATTACACAGCTGATAAAAAGAGCTTTAAGACATATTAAGTAGAAAAGGCACGTTGTAGCCGGGCGTGGTGGCGCACGCTTGTAATCCCCACGCTTGGGAGGCAGAGACAGGAGGATCACACAGGTTCGAAGCCAGCCGCGCGCGCTGGCTTAGGAGACCCTGTTTCCAAATAAAAATGTAAAAATAGGTCTGGGAGTGTAGCCCGGAGGTAGAAGGGCTTTCAGGAACCCCAGTACCACCAAAAAGAAAGAAAGAAAGAAAGAAAGAAAGAAAGAGCACGTTGTAGACCAATTGTGTAGAGTATTATGTCATATATTTTTTCATTATTTTTGTACTAGAGATTGAAGCTAGGCTCATTCTACCTTTGAGCTACACCCCTAGTCCTCTTTAAAAATTTTAAATTTTGAAACAAGTTCTTGCTAAATTGCTGAGGCTGGCCTCTAACCTGAGATCCTCCTGTCGCAGCTTCCCATGTACTAGAATTACAGGCATGAACCACTGCCCCTGGTGTTTTAAAAAGCCTTATATACTTTTAAGCATTCATTTGCATATACATTTGCATGTGAATACTTTAGGGTATGGAAGACTGTATCCAAACTGATAAAAGAGGAGAGGAATTAGAAAAGAAGGAATAGCAAGAGTGATCTGTGCTCTTATAGAAATGTGGGACCAGAAGACTATTAGTATATATAAGCATTGTGAGTCTTAACTAACTACACAATGGACTTTTCTTTAAAAAGCCAAAGGCCGATCCCATAAAATCTGGCTGCTTCCTTCTCTCTAGAGCCCCAACTCCCTCTTAACATTTTCTCCCCCCAGATTCTCTCTCCTTCAGCACATTTATTTGAACTTAGTCTAGCTAAATCATTCTGCATCTTTGTCATAGAAATAAAGGAGGATGTAACATTGACCTTTTCGCAAATATTTCAGTGCTAATCCCTGGAGGAAATGTGTTAAGCTTCTGTTAGAGTCAAGGGCCAAACACTGAAATTCAAAGAAACAGAACAAAACAAAGCAAAACAAAAATCATACCATCACCAATAAACAAAAGCGGGAGATAGGATTTCCTTATCATTGAAAACTCCAGCTCCAGCTACAACATGGCCTTCTCAGGGGCTCCTGAGAGCAGAGGCTCCTAGATCTGCAAAACGATGCATCTCCGTGGAAAGATTCGCTTACTGACTTTAACTATTGTTTTCTTTCTCCAACCTTTCAGTGCTAGGACTCATGAGAATTATAATATTCCTTTCTCCTTTTAGAGAAAGAATAATGAGGGAGAGCCAGGCGTGGTGGTGCGCACGCTTGTAATCCCCGCGCTTGGGAGGCGGAGACAGGAGGATCCTGCAGGTTCAAAGCCAGCCTTGCTGGCTTAAGAGACCCTGTTTTCAAAAATAAAATAGGTCTGGGAGTGTAGCCTGGAGGTAAAAGGGCTTCCAGGAACCCCAGTACCACCAAAAAAAAAAAAAAAAAAAAAAAAAAAGAATAATGAGGGAGAGATTTATATATCAAACATTTTGGGGAGAGTCTTATTGTTTTCTTTTTCTGAAATTAACTATATTTTAAAAGCAGGTCTCACAGCCTTTTAAAAAAATAATCTTTAACTTTTATAGTTTTAGGATAAAATAAAACCCTGCGATGTTAGAATAGTCATATTTGTGCAAAAAACGAAGCAGATTACTTGTAAAAAGTTGAAAGAATAAGCATAGAACATCGTCACAGAGGGCTAACAGAGAATTGTGGATGGTTAGCGTGGTTTTCTTCTTGGAATAAAGTGCATCTTCCAAAGCTGTGATTGTCAGACATGAACTTCGTAGGTTTATCTCAAAAGATCAAATATATCCTCAAAATTTCAGCAAAAGATTAAAATTTTGCCATTTAAAATATATTCTATCAAATACTTTTAAAAGGATAGGTAATGTCATGTTTCAAAATTCCTGAAGTATTTCAACTCTAAGAATGTTGTGGATATTTGTCTTTCTTCTAAAAAGCATGTTTGATGTATATGTCTCTAATTCCTTCGTGAGCAAAGGGGCACGGTACAGTTCCCATCCACCTTTGTACAGCTGGAAATAGAACGGTTCACCATGCCAGTGCTGCAGTGGAGGACATGAACAATCATTATCGTTTTTATCTCCTCAACCCAAAATTTGATTGATGTTTTTGTAGCTTTGCATAATACAGTTACTGATTTCAATTTCTGGAAGATCCAAAAAGGTAAATGAAATAGGCTTTCATTCTTTGAAAATCCTCATTTTCCAGTGTTGGAGCCTTCAGGATAAAGGATTGGCGTTATCACCATTCAGAGCCCAGGGATTGTTTTTGTTTGAATCTGAGGTATTTAAGAAGGGCTGGGAGGAGCAGAAAAGTACACATCAGAAGAAAAGGGTAATAATCTTTGGAATGAAACTGGCTGAGCCCTGTCAAACTCAGCAGGCTTGAAGCCACTATTGTTGTTTCCCCACTATGCTATTTTTGCGTCTCTTGTCTGGCTTCTGGTTTCCAGCCCATGCCGGGCACAGATGCTGCCCAGGGCCCGGGGTGTGTGAGCGCTCTCATTCAGGCCACCTCGGGCTCCGCTGTCAGAGCTGCACCGGCTCACACTGTTCCTACACACTTTATTCTCTCTAATTACATATATTTGATCAGTCAGCTTGAAAAGAAATCTTGGCAAATCCCACTGCAATAATCATTTCTTCCCTCAGCTCGCCATTGAGAAAACTACTTGGTGCAATGACCCCAAGGTTCAGCCCAATGCTGGGCATTCGGGGGGCTTTCCATTCACGGAGAAGCTGCTGAACACGAGCCCAGGGCCACTGTATCGTTCAGAACGAGCTCTGCCTCCATACAGCTGTGGCCTGCAGAGCTCCAGTTCCACCAGGGACAATACAATACTTTAAAAATACCAATTCTCTCCAAATTAGCTTATTAATCCGATATAATTTCAATGAGAATCACAGAGTAAGGGGCATGCATGTAATTTGAAAAATGGATTCTAAAATGTTTATGAGAAAGCATAGGACTAGGGATAACCGAAACAAGTTTGAAGACGCACAGGTTCATCGTACATGTACAGTAGTTAGGACAGCGTGGTGTGGACATACTGATAGACAAACAGATAAACAACACCAAACGAAGTCTATCAACGTTCCAGGCATATATAGAAACTTGACATATGGCCAAGATGGTACTGAAGAGAAAGGGTGAACTACTCGACAAGTGGTGTTTAGACAAAACCAATGTAAAATTTCATTCCTATATTAAAAGGGCATGGGGGGAAGTTCACATTTATTATGCTTTAAAAGTAAAAAAAAAAAAATTTAAAGAACTTGAAGATACCATAAACAAAGTAATAAGCCTTCAGCTGGTATGAGACATACAGAGCCAACTAAGGTTTATCTGAGCAAAGGAAGAAATCAATAAGAAAATCGGTAGGAAAAAGACTAACATCCAAGTAGAGAAGTAGGCAGAGAATACAAGCAGGCAAATCACACACACACACACACACACACACACACACACACACACACACACACACACACTGGTGCAAACCAGAAAAAGCACAGGAAAAAAGCTCACACAGAATCAGATTGATGAGAATGCCACAGTGAAATCAGGCACTACCCGAGCCCATCCAGGACAGAGGCCGGGGCCCTCAGGTGAGAGGGCGCAGCACTGTAGATAAAGCTGGGAGATTTTAAGAGAAAAGGGCCATTATGTGCTGGGACTTGGCAAGGCTTTGAAATGTGCTTTCTCCTCCCTCTTTTATCTTTCTGCAGTATGGTTCTTAATCAGCAGAGCCACCAGCATTCCCAGCCCTCCCACGAAAGTCCTACATCCTCAGGAGACTAAGACATGACCTGGGGTGCGTGGAAGAAACAATGTTTTGAAGTCAGAGGGCACTTGCTAGCCAGGGAACTTTAGATAGATTTTTTTTATTTAACTGAGTCCTAGTTTTCTCTTCCACGAAGAGAGAGAACTACAGTGCCAAAGAGCTAGGGAGATTGCAACTTAAACTTTGCAGAGCGATACCGAAGTAAGTCGGTGCTAATATACTGCTACCGGTGGTGACAGGCCAAGTCTCTCCACAACCAATGGTTCACATCCGGAAATGTCATGATAATTCCCAGCTCCTATTTATACATATGAAGTGTGCATCCCAGAGGACGCAGCCACCAACATAAGCACCCAACAGGAGAGCAGGCTGGATGCTCTCTCCTTCCTGCCAGTGTGTAACTTCATGTGGGTGGACAGGCTGCAGTGAAATCAATGGGCGGGTTGATTTCTTTTTAATGTGTCTATTTCCAGAGTTGTAATGTATATTCTCTTTCTTCCACATCCTGCCTTCTATTTTCTTCTCCCTACATAGGCACCCTGAATACCAATTTATTAAAAGCAGGCATCTTAAGAGAAGGCTTAAAAAGACTTTTGCATCATCAGACTGAGTTGAGGTTCTCAGCATAAAGGCTTCTTATGAAACCAGATGGGCATCTGAAGACTGGCCTTTGGCAGCCATTGCTGGTTGCCAGCTCTCCACTGGACTGAGGCAAAACCCTGTGACTTCCCTCATGCTCCACATTCTCAGCATAGGTTCTTAAAGGACAATAAATTATCCTCAGAATACTAGTTTTCTACACACGTGCACGCACACACACACACACACACACACACACACACACACACATTCTTTTATGTTTAATGCTTCTATTTATATGTTCATGTTTCACCACGTGATCCCCTCCAGCATGTACATTATGGAAGTCTGGTTCTAGGTTGGAAGCCAGGAGCCTGGTGCATGCGCAGGGCTGCTCTTTGTGGGTTTATCTCTGACAACATTTGTAGCCGCAGCTGTCTCTGAAAGCAGCTACTTTCCTTTTTGATGTCTGAGGTTCAGCACTTTCATTTCTAGTTTAACCAACAGGTGTTTTCTCTCAATGCTTTTCTACACGGGTAATCTTCCTTCCGGGTTCCCTGCAGAGAGTTTTTTCCAGCAAGATTACTGACAGGCACAGAGAAATAAATTCCCCCTGGCCACTGGCTCTGCTCTGAGAGCTGCAGTGTGTTGTGTCTACACTAAAGTTCATCCTCTCCCACTTCCTGGAAGATGCATGGATACAGGGGCCCGCCATAATGGGCAGACCAATGCAGTTCAAAGGGGTTCTGAGAGATAGCCAGCTGGTCCCAGAGAGGCCTTCTGAAGAAGAACCAGGGCCACCCACCAGGACCTTGTGGACTGACAGTCGAGGACCAGTGGGACAAAGGGTATCTGGGGGATGCCCCCAGGAACAGACAGCATTTGTAGAACAGATAGAAGCTTCTCATAGCCTTAGCTTCCAGAATGTAGACAGTCCTGGAAAAAGGGGGTAGGGGACCTGGACTTGCTGAAGGAAGTTTCAACCATCCAGGGAAATGGGAATGCAATTATAAAAATTAAGGGAATTACAGAAGAATTTCCCTTAATAAATGTAAACATTTATCCTGAGATTGGAAACTATCGCACTAGTAAAAATTAACCTGTAAAAGATAAATCAATATTTGCCTCGCCTACTCTAAGTGGTAGTTTCAATTGATGGGTTTATCCATTCACCCATTCTTTCCTTTTCTCCTTCCCTTCCTCCTTGACTCACCAAATAGCCAGGTGCCTTGCTAAGGACTACAGTATTTTTCCTTAAAAAAAATCTCAACACCCATTTTTTTTCCCCCCTCAGGATTTAGTTATTTATCCAGGATGGGGAGGGACAGGAGTAGGTCACTGATAACTGGCTCTAATGAGGTATGGTAAGGTATGATTAATTAGCACCATACTATGTGGCCTAGGAGCAGAGGAAGACTTATTAATCTGAGACTGGAAAGTCTTTGAAAACTGACAATTCTTGTCTAGACAACCAGTATTCTTAGGAAAACTAATTTGCAGTCAGAAATTCATGATAGTACAGAAATCTTAATTGTACAGAAAATTTGGAGAAAATTATTATGGCAGAGATATAATCTGCATAAGGACTGTCCTGGTGACCTATCTCATTTCCCAGCCCCTCTGCAGTTAGAAGCCATGAGAGTGGTTCTTAACAAAGAGGCTTTAAGAAGTGATACTCCAAGAGCTGCCATGAGAGCCTCCAGCTCAGCTCTGGTCCTTCCCTATCCTGGTGTCTGTGGAGGCCTCTGGATGTGCAGTTTTGAGGTGTTAGAGTCTCCATCATTCTGGGTCTTTGAGAAAATGGGTGGGTCAGAAAAACCACATATGTAAAAGAAGCAAGAAATAAGCCCTTAATTTAATTAAGCTCCTGAACTTTCTGGGTTAATTTGTTAGTGCAGCAAAACTTAGAATATTCTGACTACTGATGATAATAGATTTTAAAAGGGAGTTGTGATTATTAAAATGTATTCCAACACTGTTCAGAAGGTTACTTCTCTGCCCTCAGTGACCAGTAATTTGTGTGTGTGTGTGTGTGTGTGTGTGTGTGTGTGTGTGTGTGTGTGTAACTGGGGATTGAACCCAGGGACATTCTACCTCCAAGCAACACTCCTAGCCTATTTCTTAGTTTTTCTTTGAAACAAAGTCTTGGTAGGTTGATGAGAGTCTCACCACTTGTTGTGCCCACCCTAGAACCTGTGATCCTCCTGACTCAGCCTCCCAAATACTGGGATTACAGGTGTGCATCATCACACTCAGCAAGGTGACCAGTATTTCAAGGACAAACTCCTGAAAGATTTGGTCGAGTGACAATTGGTAAAGTGAGATCTGGACACTGGTAGCCAGGTCTAGTATCTAGAGTGGAGTTCAGATGCCAGGTTGGGAAAGAGAAGTTTGAATTTGGAAGGCAGAAGACATGAAGAAAACAGGAGTAATGACCAACTGCCATTCTCTACCCCCACCCCCAGGCCCTCCCTGCCCCAGCTGGGGGAGATAGTTGGCAGTCCCACAGTCAGATTGGCCTGAGGGGCACCCTGAAGGCTGTCTTCCCTCTGCAGTCCCAGAAGTCTACTCCTTGGCAATGGAGAGCTCAAGCCTTGGCTCCTTTAAAGGCCTGAGAGAAAAACAAAGCGAGTGAGTTAAACGAGGCCAGTTTGTCTGGAATAAAGTTTATCTTCTCCTCAGAAATACTAAACGCAGACTTTTAAAGTATTTCCATTATGACTGCAATTGCTAGTTTGAGACTATCTCTCGAAATGGGCAGCAACCACATACGGGCTACATTTATGTGACCCAAACAGCAGGGAGCTGCTGTCCAACTGAAAACATTTTTTTTTTCTTTCCTGATATGTAATTCCTAATTTAGAGTGGAACAGAAAGGCCTATAGCTTTGCAATCTGTTGGCAATAAGGGTTCACATCCTGGGAAGAGGCCCATTAGAAAAATGATAGTCCTTTCATTCTTGTGCATGTTAAATTCTCTCCTATTCTTTCCCAGATAAAAATAGGAATCTTCATAGGACCTAACGACTCCCTGGGAAGGTCACCAAATACTATGGAACCGGTGATAAGATGACAACTAGCATTTTGAAATCTAGTAAAATATCTTTTGAGTAGCCACAGAATGGAAGGAACACATTAATAAATTTGTAATGTCCCACAGGACATTAGAAATTGCTCTGTGAGACAGGGAACTTCTTTTACTGGTTAGGCTGAATATAAAGGCCTGTTGGAAAAGTAACATTCAGGGGATAATACCAACAAGGGACTATGAGACAGCTACAACTGCGTTCACAAAGAGCCCCTGCACTGGCTCCTGCGGTTGTCACGGGAGGCCTGGAGGGACTCACGATTGCCCCACCTGCAATGAAACACTCGAAAAGCAGCCATTGTCTACAGTAGTTTCCAGCGCTAGAACAGCAAAGAAGGTGCATCTGGTTGAGTTTGTTTCATGCCCTGCAGACTGGGTATCAGCTTAGGCCATCAGTTGTAACGTGGAGTAACCCAGGGCAGCCAGCCTCAAGTTAAACAGAGGGAAGGGAGGAACCTCTACTGCGTCCACCACATGAGGACGTTCACCTGCGGCCTGGTCACCAGTCCTAAGGGACAGCCAGGAGGCCAGCAAGGCTCCCCTATTCACAGCCCTGAGCAGCAGGGCGGGGCGGGGCATCGCCAGGGAATTCTGGGACTGCCTCCCGGGGAACCGGGGAACCGTGACCACTTGATGGTCTGTAGGTGGCGTCACACACGCACTCTGGGAAAGTCCTCTCCTCTGTCAGAGCTTGGGCTTCCTAGGGGATGACACAGGGTATGAAGAACCACGGGGAAGGTGAACGAAGAGTTGTGTAAAGTGTGCAGAGGGAGGAGGAAACACTCCGGGGGAAGTTCATCACAAGCAGGTCACCAGGAATGGACGGATGGCAGTGTCTGTACAGAAAAACAACTTCACAAAAGCCAACGACAATATCACAACATCCCCACACTGAGAAGTCGGTGCAGAGGTCTTTGAGCGATAATGTCAGCAGTCAATGATGAAGGGGCGGTGAGCTCTTACTGACTGCTCAGGTGCTTGCCCAGTAGCCTACTGTCAAGACCATAAACTCCTGAGACAGGCAGGCAGGGTTCAAGTCCTGGTTCTGCCACCTGTGAGCCGTGTCACCTTGGACAAGCTGCCTTTCCTCTCTGTGCCTGGCAGGGAGCCGTGCCCCGTCCTCTGCTGTGGGATTGGCGTGAGGTGTATGAGGAGTGCCCAGGACCCACAGGACACAGAGCTATGATTCAGGGAGAGCTGTCCCACATCTGTTTTCCCTTCCTGATGGTTAACATGGCTCCTGTCACCATTGGGATGCTCTTCAGTGGCAGGGACTTGGGGCACGTGGCTGTGGTCCCACTCCTTTGGGAATTTATCTTTATAATCTGAAATTGAAGCTATTCATTGGAACCACATGAAATTGCTGTTTTGGTAGGTCAAAAGTGGCTGAAAATCAGCCATTTCATACACTTCAACCTAATGCACATGGGTGACCAGATCAAAGGCCCAGAAAAGCAGCAAGAAGAAGGAACAATCAGCCTAGTAAAAATTATAACGGGAGACTCTGAAGAAAAGTAAATAAAATAACCGTGGCTTACACAGCTGCATCAGTATCAAAGAAATGCATAAATTATGGCCAGGGTCTAATCATGTCCTCTAAGTACAAACATTAGCTCAAGGGCCTTGCAGATGTGCACATCTGACTTGCAAGCAGGAAGAGGAGGGACTCTTCAGGACCCTAAAAGACATGGAAGGGAGTCTGTCCTCCCCCAAGGAGCTGGCTTCTATCTGCACAGACACGCTTTCATCTGTTGCTTCTCCATCCTGCTTCTTTTGATCCATGAAAGAACCTCACCCACCTCTCCTGCTCCTGACGTCAAGCCTTCTCCCACACGCTACCCTATTCTTGAGACTTTCCTCATTGCATCTGGCAGCTTCTTTCCTCCCATCCTTTGAGCTGCCCCATTCATCCCCTCTCCCACGAAGGCCGACCTGGTAAGGAGACAACAGAGAGTAGATAGTGGCCGGGCTTTCCACGGCGGGACGCTCATGTTTCAGAACATTCTCTCTACCCCTGCATTGGTCAGGAGGGCTTAGGCTTGGGGGTTCCAGCCCTGCTCTTGGCTCAGGACTACAAACAAGAGTCACACCAGCATCTTTCTCTTCCTGTACTTCAATGGTCATCTTTCTGCCAATTTGACCAAGTCCCATTTCACCAAAGAATAAAAATGACCCTAATGTCGGGAACCAGATGCCACGGGACCCACATAAAACAACTGTTTATTGCTGACATTTATTAAATGTTGACTACTATGAAAGAACTGATGCTAAGCCCTTTATAACATTTAACTCCTCACAATGGCTCTATAAAACAGGTGCTAATGTTGCTCTTGTTTTTCATATGTGGAAACGGAGGCACAGAGGGTTAGTTAGGGGATTTGTTTCAGGGGACAGCACTGGTGAGCAACAGGGCTAGAAATCCAACCAGGCAGCCGGACTCTAAAGCACCTGCTCTTAGCCTTCCTTGAAAATAGTCCTGAAATTGTCTCATTTTTCTATGACTTTGTAGGACCTTCAAAAAAAGACCCTAGCAACAGATTCTACCTTAGCAATTTGGAGCAAGGTAAAATAATATAGTATATGCACAGAAATAGAAAAATATGCATCTCCATGATGATACTGTAGCATAAAAGCAGTGGTCAGTGGAGATGAGGATGGGAAAACTATCCTCTGCATTGACTGAGGTAAAGCGCCTTAATTCAAGGGAAGACAGATCTTTGGCTGAGGAGACATTTCCCAGGAACAGAAGTTTCACAGGTCGCCTTCACCTCATCCCCTGCAATAGGCTGAGATACCTACTGCTGTGGTCAGCAGCACTATGGGACTGTGGGCATGAGCCCTGCTGGTGCAGTGAAAGCTGCCGTGGGTCCCCATCTTCCTTCAGGTTTCAGGGTCCCTGAGACTGTCACATGAGGGGCCTTGGAATAAATCTCCATGGCCATTTGTACAGAACTCTAAGTCTAAAAGAAGCCCAAACCCACGTCTGGAGTGTAAAGAAGTGTCATGCCTGCAGCAGGGCTGTCTCCCTATTCACTCCAGAATCATCCATTACACTTAGAAGAAAAACCTCCTTCCCCTTGGGGACTGAAGGGCAGTGTGGCTGAGGGACCACGGGAGAGTGTGACTTCATAGCAGAGACAATAGTGGAGGTCAAGGGTACTAGGGTAGAAAGGACTCTTATTGCAGGTGGCAGAAATCCAGCTTAAATAAATCCTAAGGAAAGGGGTTGAAATGTACTGGCTTGAATGGCCAAGCCAAGGGACTTTCAGGTGGTCAGCAGGTCCTGGGATACTGAGGCTGGCCTCTGTATCCTCCCAGGCCCTTTCTTTTCTCTTCTTTCTCTGAGGTTCAGCCTAATTTTCTTGCAAACTGATGTCTTCCATGCAATATAAAATGTAGCTGCATGAGCACATCTTCCCAGATTGGTGGCTAAGAAATAATATGGTTTTTTTTTTTCTCATTTCAATTAGTAAAGCCCTAGACAAGAACTCAAAAAGGCCCAGTTATTGTGAAGACAGCCCCCACTTCATAGTGGAGTATGATCAAGACTGGTCTGCCATGAAGACCTCTCAGTGGAAGGCGGGGTGCAGTGCAGGCTCTTCCAGTCCTGAGCCCCAAGTCTCTGCAGTCCTGCAGGGAAAAGCCTCAGAATGAGCAGCCAGAGTATGGCCAAGGCATAGGAGACAGAGGGCTGCAGCTGCTGAATCCTAGCAAAATTCAACTGGAGGTCAGAAGGAAATGCTTCTTCATAACCCAGGTCTTCAATGTCTGTGGCAACTCCTATTGCCTGGAAGACTAATGTCAAATAAGGGAGAAGGGCCAGGGGACCAGAGAACCCACAAGTCCAGAAACTGTCCTGGGCCTCACTTTCAAAGGCTGTGCTTCAGAGGAGGGGGCTTGCACACGTGAGGGTTGGAAAGTGTAGGAACCCAGTGGGGCTCAGCACCTCCACCTGAGCTGCCCTGACAGCTGGCCTGGGACACGCACAGCTGGGTCCGCCAGGGCCGGGAGTGTGATTCTCCTTACATCAATTACCCGGGCGCACCGTAGAGACATCAGATGAACATGAAAGCCGCAACATCTGGGGAACTGTCACCATCTGCCACGCTGAGAGGCACGTTTAAAGAATCAGCAGCAGTGCAGCAGTATGGGGCCTGGCAGCTGCTGCCAGCTATCAGCTGCTGAGAATAGCAGTGGTTCTTCCTGACGTGGCAGTTCACGGGCTCTCACAAATCCCGGGTGACCCCTCACAAAGGCTGAGGCCCACATGCCGCTCAGCTCCAATGGCCATCACTCACCAGGCGCATCCGCAAGCCTTTGTTCCCGGCCCTTCCGCTGCCTCACAATGGCAGGCGCACACCAGGCCCCAAAAGAGCGGGGAGAAAGAGCGAGGCGGCGACGTCAGCAAAAGGATTCTTCTCCCTGTCCTCTCACTTCCACTCAGTCCTCATTTGATTCTGTCCACAGAGACTTCGACTTCAACCTGCAGCTCTAAATGCTTGGGCCAGGTGCCCCAGGTGGAGATGAAACTCTAACCCGGGAGAAGAATGTGTTTACAGTGGACCAAGGTTATATGTGTATTTTTATTTGTGAATCTAAATCTAAGGGAGCCGCTGCCAGCCGGTCTCAGCAAGGGCTGCTTTTTATTAACTGTCCGGTCGGTGCTGTTTTTAAGGGAGTCCTATTTAACCTCACATACGGCTGAACAGTAGAGGTGATTATGATTCCACGGCCATCTCCAGACATGCCTCGGAACACAGGCGCATTGTCCACAGAAATCTAGTCAGACACAAAGGAAAAAGGGTTCATTTTCTCTTATTGCATTTAAATTGTTTCTTTAGACTGGGCAGGGCTATTTTTACTCCCCAAGGTGGGGAGGAAAACAATGACACTTTAAGTCCAATTAGAAAGTCCACCCGTGCATACACATTGGCTCCCCGTCTTTATGACAGGGTCATGACCTTGTGTTTACATAGTAAAATCTGACCAGGCTGAGAGGCCCTTTTGTCAATACTATAAGGCGGGCTCTATGTGTTTGTTTATTTCTGGCCTGGAAGGGGATTGACTGGGCTCTTATCCAGCCCTGTCCTCAACCAGGTACTTTTCTTCTGTGTTCATGAAGGAAGGGAGGGTGCTAGATAAGATGTTTGCTTTCAGCGCTAAGGCTGTGTGTTGCAGCAGCAGTTTTTAATGTGCCTGAGGAGTCCTCATCGCTGACTTCTCCTTACAGTTTCTCCTTCCCTCCCCAAAACTGATTTTAGTTTGCTTGCTACTGATGCAACGTCTCTGTGTCTGCAGACAAATGGACTTCCTCAAGGCTACCACAGGCTTGGGATAAAGGGAAAGTTCTCAGAAGCGAGTCTCTAACTGCGGACAGTAGAGTCCCAGGTCAGTCGCCCACAGCCACGATGGTGGAGGGAAACGCGCAGCCAGGGCTGAGCAGAGAGGCTCCTACTCCTTCTGCTCCCACAAACCCCTCGCCATTCCATCCCAAATGGCCACGCCTGCCTTTTGAAAACTACCAGTGAGTACAGTTCAAGCAGGAGATAATTTACCATAAATAATAATCATAAACTGAGAATTATACTTAAGTATTAACCTTAACTTATTATGTATTAGGCATTATGCGAAGTACTTTACATATACTACCATATGTAATGCTCTAAATAACACACTGGGAATAGGTAGCATTATTAACTCTATTTTACAGAGTAAGAAAGTAGACTTAGAGAGGTAAAGTAACTTGCAAGAGGTTTCAAGGTATGGTGGTGGTCAAGTTGGCAATGGAACTCAGTCTGACTTGGGTATTCTTCCCCACCCCTCTTTGGTACTGGGGGTTGAACCCAGGGGCATTCTACTTCTGGCCCCTTTTTTATCTTTTATTTTGAAACAAGGTCTTGCTAAGTTGTTGAGGCTGGCTTTGAACCTGTGATCTGCTGTTTCAGCCTCCCAAGCACTACGATTTAGGTGCAAGCTATTGAACCTGGCTTTGGGTCTGTATTCTTAACTGTATCTATAATGCCTTTACAAGAAAGGCAAGCAAGGCAAGGCTCTGGACAGGGTGTCAGGAGATGTCTAATAGCCACGATTAGGAGTTGTCTCAGTCTAATGGCCACTGGATATTCAGCAAGGTATTTTACAACTGTTGGCTGCAGTTTCTTCACACCTAACAACAGGAGGTTGGGCTGGGTCAGTGTTACCCAGAGCTTAGGGTATGGACCACTCCCACCAGAATCACCAGATGAGGACTATACTCCAGATCTACAGGATCAGAATCCCTGGCGATAAGGCCCAAAAATCTATCTGTTGAACAAGAACTCCACATGATTCCTCAGTGTGTTAAAGTCTGAGATACCACAGAATATGACTCATAATCTCATCCAGCTCTATTTTCATGGCCTATGGTTTCCTTTTGTAAGGGACTCCTTAAGAATGCAAGCTTTTCCCTTTTATCAGTCCCAAAATTAACACCAAAATCTCCAGAATACCTTAAGATCAGTTTTATACAATCCAAAGGTCTTGCTTCTCATACATCAGGAAAATTTTTCATTCTTTAAAAGGCTTAAACCATCTAAGCAAATTCCTCCCATTTAAAAGGAATGCAAAAACAAGATGACATGACCTTAGCTGAAATAATTTTTTTAAAGTTGTTTTACAAATAGAAGGGAATAAGCATATGGAACTAGTTACTGAGGAGAGGGCCATTGGATCAGGGAATACTGACAGCACATATGGGAGGAGGCAGATTCCAAACGGAAACACACACACACACACACACACACACACACACACACACACACAGGTAAAACCAGGCTTGCAAGTGGACTATGTGAAAGCAAATGGGTCTTATCACTTTTGGCGATGGCCTTGGCTTTTGTGCTGCTATTTTCCCCTAAAAATGCCCCTTTTACACCATTGTCCCTGTTCTATTTATTTTTGTTCCTTCCTGCTAAAACTGAGGTCAGAGTGACAAAATAACCTGCACTCTGTGTACCTTAAAATTTCACTATCTTTTTTATTTGTGTGTGTGGTACTGGGGATTGAACCCAGAGGCATTCTACCTCCGAGCTATGCCCCCCCCCAGCCCTATTTTCTATTCTTTATTTTGAAAGAGGGTCTCACTGAGTTGCAAAGGGCCTCGAACCATGATCCTCCTGTTTCAGCCTCCCAAATGCTGAGATTACAAGTGTATTCCACCATGCTTGACTCTTAGATCTTCCATTTAATAGGAACTGTTCATGTCACTTTATTTGTTGACACTAACTTGAGTTGATTAGCTTCTAGCTGTAACCTGAAGAAAACATCTCATGGTCCTGAGGGACCTCAGAGCACAAGCTCTGACCCACAGCAGGAAATCTCTCTTCCAAAAATTCTGACAGCTGGCCTTCAATATGAACACTTTTAATACCTGGCACCTTACAAACTCTTGAGGTCATCAACTTTGTTGCCAGAAAGCTTTAACATAAAATGATTCCTTTTATTGTGATGAAATGGTCTTCCCTATGAATTTGATGTAAGAAATAGAATAGCGGGGAAGCCAGCGGCACAGGTTGTTGGGAGATCAGGGGTGAGACAGGACAGAGGTGAGGAGTGAGTGTGAATCTGGGGAACTGAGACCTTTGTGCCTCATAGGCAAGAGGTGCCACCAGGAACATCAGAGTAAAGAATTACTGCTGGAAGAGGAAGTATCTCAGTAAGGACTCAGGTGTGGTTGGAGGCAGTGCAAAATAAACTCTGGGGTTTGTTCAACCTGGCTGTTCTGTAGAGATGGCAGTGGCTGGTGATGTTGCACAGAGCTTAGAGCAGGCGAGACTGGAATCCCTCCACACGAGAGGCGAGTACTGACAGGTGGAGGGGTGCTACAGCGGCCCTGGTGGGGATGGCGATGACACCGCCTATAAGAACAATGTTGGTGACTGGTCATGAGAGGCAAAGGAAAGGGAGGCAGAGGTGATGTCGAGTCTCTGCATCTGTCAATGGACAGGAGGGTGGTTCCACTGATGGAAGTGAGGGGTGGAGGTGGTTTAAGTGAGGATGAATTCTCTGAGACTTTTGGAGAGGGACTGGAGCACAAAGGTGGCCATGTGGTCCCTTGATCTATCTGTATATGGGATGGGAAGGTGGGTTTGGATGTCCTGGCCAATTCTGTAGCCAATTCCAAGAGGAGGTCAGGCCTGTGAGGACATCTCAGGGTCCTGAGGGACCTCAGAGCACAGGCTCCGACCCACAGTAGGAATCTCTCTTTCAGAAATTCTGACAGTTGGCCTTCAGTCTGAACACTTTTAACTCCTGGCACCTTACAAACTCCTGAGGTCATCGACGTCATTGCTTTAACATAAAATGATTCCTTTTATTTTGATGGAACGGTCTTCCCTACAAATTTGATGCACAGGTTGTAGTATCTCCCCCCCGCCCGTGGGTGGCAGCACAGCCAGACTGGGGCGTGGGGCAGGTCATTCTCTTGGCCTTGCTCTCGAAAAGTGGCTGTCACTCCGCCCATTTTTTCTTTTTTGAAGCAATATGTTAAAATGATAACTGTGTTAATGCTATGGTGAGAACAGTTTAGGAGAAGCAGCATGACCCTGAGACAGACTAAGAAAGCAGTCAGGCACCGCACAGTGAGCCAGGTGTGATGGCACATACTAGTAATCGTAGGCTGACAGAGGGTTACAGGTTCGATGCCAGCTTCAGCAACTTAGCGAGACCTTGTTTCAAAATATAAAGGATTAGGGGTGTAGCTCAAAGGTAGGAGCCCCTGGGTTCAATTCCCAGTGCTGGGGAAGGGGTTCCATAGTTAAGTCTCCACCCCTCCTTTAATCAGCGGTAGAAACCTGCCTCACCTTGGGCTGGCCCTCTCAGATGACAGAATTTGGCTGTCTCTGAAGTGAAATCTAAACCCCCTTTACTCATGATAATTTATCCAATATTTTACCATCATGGTCACTGTGAATCTTTCTTTTCCAAATTAATTATCTCCATGCATGACATAGTTGAAGTTCTGAGCTTGGATGAGATCCCAAAAGGAGAAAACAGAAAGAAGGGCCAAGGCTTGAAATCCACACAAAATGACTTGTTTACACACAGCTCATCGATTGCCTGCCTTCTCCTCCCCGGCCCAACACACACAAACACTGGCTTTGTTTAAATCAAGAAGCCACTAAACAAACACAAGTTTTACCAAGTTGAGTTCTCCAGAAGTACTCCATTACTCCTAAGGCATTTTAATTACTCTCTCTTAAAAAGAACAAATGTTATTTTCCTACATTTGTAGTTTGTTATCATAAATGCCCTGGTCACTAATTTAAAAAAATACAAGAGAAATTACTTTTGGAACTATTTGGGTTCATATGATTTTTGATTGAAAAAAAAAGATATTTTCCTCATGGCCATTTCTTCTGCCGTTCTTGTTTTCTTCTGACCCAACATGAGATTGGAGGGGCAGTGAGACTACTTGGGGTCACTCACTCACTGCTTTAAAAATGTTTACATACACTTAATTCTTTTGCATCAAGAATGTGCTATAAGGTCCTTGAACTCCTTTCTCTTCTCCATTTCTTGGGGTTCTAAAAGGCAACCTAATCTATCTTTCTAAGAGCACCGTGTCCTTGACTTGACTTTTCTTTTTTTAACCAATTTCCATGTTCCTTTTCCAAAATTGAAATAATTCAAATATAAATGTCTAAGGTACAGTTACGAATTTAACTGTCTTCAAAAGTCTATCAAGACCTGGGAGATAGCCCAGCGGTAGAGTGCCTACCTAACAATCTGGAGGACCTGGGTTTGATTCCCAGCAACACACACACACACACACACACACACCCACATACCCCGCCACCCAACACTGCAACATATGAATTCAAATTATCTCTCTTTTAGCTATGATGATATATTCGGTTTCCATATACAGAAGAGGAAAAGAACTCCCTTGTAAGGTGTCTCTCCTGTAAGCCCCATGAGCAGCAATCTGAATTTCTTTTGGTCAAGACAAGAGAGGATGGACATCATCAAAGGATGATATATGCAAGTATGGAAATGTCACAGAGAAGCCCATCAATCTGTGCAATTAATATGAGCTAATAATTATAATAAAAAGTAAACATTTTATAAGTAAATAAAATAATATGCACCAAGAAGAAGAAGAGAGGTGGCAGAGAGGAATAAATTTTGCTTTCTGGTCTCATTATAAGATGGACAAGACAAGAAACAATAACTATGGAACTTTAAAGTTCCACACTGAGTAGCTCTCTGAATAGTTAATCAACTACATAAAAATCAAGAGATGCTTAAGAAAAATTAGACCTGGGCATGAAGGATTAGTCATTTATTTGTCCTTCCTACATAACATTATTCTTTTGTGATTGAGAGACAGAATAATATGCAGATTTTATTGAATTATTTCCATTGAAAAGCTCAACAGTGGATTAATTAGAACCAACACATCTTTCCCTAGATCAGCCCACTTAGCAATGTTCTGGGCACCAATTTTAGAAATGGAAAGCCTCCAAGCTGTTATGTTCCAAGATTTTAAAATTAATTAGTGCAGAGAAATTATTTTTATCTATACATCATGTAAAGATTCCAAAACTAGGTCAGGCATTTTTCTGTCTATTAGCTGTTTAAGTTCTGGTCTGGTTGAAAGCATAGGAGCTTAGCAGAAAAGATGTAAAGAAAATGTAAAGATGTATGGTCCAGTATTGAGTCATTAGTTAGTAGTGGTTGCTAACTGTTTTAACCACAGGTCCAAAATTTCCAAACTAGAAAAAGAAAACATTTTATTATATCATCAGGGTTCTCACCTCCCCTGGAAACCAGTGTCTTCATCACTGGCCCAGGAGCTCTTTGCCTACTTCCAGCCACGATCCCAGGCGCAAGCGACAAAAGCTGCAGGCTGAGCAGCTTTGTTTTCATTTCACTAAATGAATGGCTTAGGCCAACAAAACTGTTTTGCAGTGTGAAGACTTAGCTACCACAATCCACCTCAGATTGTCCAGAGAGTATGGACTTTGCAGGCCACAGCAAAAACGAACTCAGAAGCAGAAGGGATCCTTGAATCTTTCAATCCCAGACTTGCATCTAATAGAGTTAGAGTTGGAGGATGGGCCAGCATGAAATAGGGTGGGTCTTAGATTAAGTATTTGAAATAAAACCTTGTTGACTTAGTCTGTAACTGAGAAAAGGTATCAGTTAAGATCCCATACACTGTGGGGAAAACCTCACAGAAGCTGTGAAGAGCTGCAAGATGACATCAAGGCAGAATGTGTGTGTGGTGACAGCTAGACATAAAACAAAAGAACCACATAAAACCTTAAGCTGCACAAAGACACACACATACACACGTGCACATATACACACTTGTTGCTGTTATTTGTTCCATGATGTAACCTTTTGCTCAAAAAGTATTTATTGAACATCTACTACCCGCCATAAACATCATGGCAGGTGGAGGCTGAGTTGCATGCCCTCAGAAGGTTTCATGCCAATCTTCCCACGCCCTTTCTGCACTCTGGTACGAGTCTTTCCTTTCCTGTGAGCTACACCGAACACACTCTAATCATATAAGTAGATTATAGAGGCTCGAAATTTGAGGGGTCTCATATTTACATTTTTTTCTGACACATTACCAAACTTAGACTTCTTAACTTTAAAGAGAAGAAACTATTTACTGATTTCCTGCCTGAGCCCAGGCCATATGCATCCCCCTCCATAAATGCCCACTTTCCTCCAGCAGCTGAGTGCATGATCTCTTCATTCTGACCTAGCCCTGCTAGTGTTCATTCTTTTCTTTCTTTCTTTCTTTCTTTCTTTTTTTTTTCAGTACTGGAGGTGGAACCCAGGGGCATTCTACCTCCGAGCTACACCCCCAGCCTTATTTTTGATTCTTTATTTTGAAATAGGGTCTCACTGAGTTGCAAAGGGCCTAGCCGAGGCTGTCCTCAAACCGCGATCCTCCAGTCTCAGCCTCCCAAATACTGGGATTACAACATGCGTCACTACGCCCGGCTTTTATTTTTTATTTTGAAACAGAATCTCATTGAGTTGCAAAGGGCCTCACTAAGTAGCTGAGGCTGGTCCTGAAACTGGATCCTCCTGTCTCAGCCAAATTATGAATTACAAGTGTGGGATTACAAGTGTGCACCACCATACCCGGCTAGTGTTCTTTTTTTTTTTTTTTTTTTTTTTTTTTTTTTTTTTTTGGTACTAGGAATAGAACCCAGGTGCATTCCATCTCTGAACTATACCTGCAGCCCTATTTTCTATTATGTCCAGTTTGCAGTGTGCTGTGTAGGTATTCAACATGGTGTTGACACTGCTGATAGTTCGGCCCCTGGGAGAAGTGGAGTGGGTACACACTGGCTGTTCCATACCCACTTTGCCCTCCCACACCTCCTCTAGCACCCTCTGCTGTGGCCAGCATGCCTGGCTGGATCAGGCCTTTAGACAAAACCCTTACGGCCTTTATGTTGCCAAAACCTGCTCTATTTGATTTCATCTGGTTTGACACTTATTGTCACAGAAACTTAGAAACTCACAATTCATTCTTCCAGTTATAGAAGGAATATCATAGTATGATATCTTTTCGTATCATTTATTATTTATTATAATTTTATTCTAGTTTCTCCATATGATATTCTGTGGTAATAACACTACAGCTATTATGAAATTAAAATATGGATAACCATGCAAAAGATATAACATCATGGGTAGTACAAATGTGCTACATTTGCAATTGATTCATAAGGACTCTGTCGGGACTTTTAGAGACAAGAGGTTAAAGTGGCGCAATCCCATAAAATGGACATCTGATTGATTTATAGTATCAATACGTGACAATTCAGTCCTGACATATTTGGGTCCCTGAGTCTTTGTGGAGACACTGGAGCAGGTGGATTCTGGAGCCTATTCTCATCTCCTGCTCTGTCCACCCCTAATTGTCAGTTATGTTTTACTTTAAGGAAACGTCCAAGGATGTGGTTTTGTCATTTTCCCTATTTGGAATTCTGAACACCCTTGACTGATTATATGCCTCCTTTTATGCCTTCCTCCTTCACAGGTGCAAAGTGGAAGCGGGGTGAGCACAGGTCTGCCCGGCCCACTGGATCGCTTTCTAGCCAGGGTCAGCGGTCACCGGTTCACCTGCTGCTGTGACCAATCTCCTAAATCCTCAAGTTCCTTTCCTCCTTCCCACCCACACTGCTGTCTAAGGCACATTTATAATCCCTGTTTTCAGGCTCATAATGACTTCTCCAGCAATGTCAACCGGCCTTTACTCTAGTCCAAGTGACTCTGGTTCTTTCCATCTTCTATATGTTTACTTTTGAAAATAAACTTTATTGGTGCAGAAGTTTCATATTTATAAAAATATTAAGTGGGGAGTTGGGGAGATGTTGAATGAAGAACACAACATTTAAGTTAGATAGGAGAGATAAATTCAAGAGATCTGTTGTATAACATAGTTGTATACTTGAAAATTGTGGAGAGTGTAGACTTCAAATGTTCTTCCAGACACACACACACCACACACATACACACACACACACACACACACACACACACACACACACACTGATGACTATGTGGGGAAATGGATATGTCAGCTAGCTTAATTCAATCATTTTACCATATATACATGTATATATGCATAGGAATGACATATATAATATTATATGATATAAATATATATATAATTTTTATGTTAGTTGAAAATAAGTGTGAATTTTACATGATGGTGTATGACTATAATCCTAGATACACAGGAGGTTGAGGCAGGAGGATCACATGTTCAAGGCCATCCTGGGCACCCTGTCTCAAAATAAAATTTTTATAAGAGCCAAGTATATAGCCAAGTATATAGCTCAAAAGCATACTTGCCTAGTGCGCATATGGCCCTGGGTTCAATTCCCAATGCCATACACACAGTTTAAAATTGTGAAAATGTTTCAGAGATTTCTGCTATCCTTTGTATGCAGTGTCTCCTACTGTTGATACATTAGGATGGCACATTTGTACCATTTTAATGAACCATACCATTTTTTTTTTTTTTTTTGGTGGTACTGGGGTTCCTGGAAACCCTTCTACCTCCAGGCTATACTCCCAGACCTATTTTATACTTTTATTTGGAAACAGGTCTCTTAAGCCAGCGAGGCTGGCTTTGAACCAGCACGATCCTCCTGTTTCTGCCTCCCAAGCACGGGAATTACAACCGTGCACCCCCACGTGCAGCTGAACCATACCATTTTAATGAACCAATTTTGATACCTGATTATAAGTAAAGCCCGTATTTTATACAGACTTCCTTACTTTTTAAAAACTTTGTTAAAAATTGTAACATAATTTACTACATTAAAATTTTTAAGCTGGGTAGCTGAGCATAGCGGCACACGCTTGCAATCCCAGCATTTGGGAAGCTGAGACGGGAGGACTGGTTTGAGGCCAAGTGAGGCACTTTACAATCAGTGAGACCCTGTTTCAAAAAAAGAATAAAAAATTGGGCTAGGGGGTGTATCTCAGAAGGAGAAAGGCCCTGGGTTCCATCCTCAGTACCAAAAAAAAAAAAAAAAAAAAAAAAAAAAAATTAAACTGGCTACAGTGAAGCACACCTATAATCAAAGTACTTGGGAGGAAAATCGTAGGCTTGAAGCCAGCCTCAGCAACTTAGAGAGGCCCTAAGCAACTTAGTGAGATCCTGTTTCAAGATAAAAAAAAATAAAACAGCTCTGGAGGTGTAGCACAGATATAACACTCTTGGGTTCAATCTCCTATACCAAAAAACAAGGCAAACCCAAATTAAAAGTGTACAGATGAGTGGATTAAGTGCATTCACAATGCTGTACAACCTTTACCACTTTCTATCTCTAGAACTACTCTCATCTTGCAAAACTTAAAACTTTGTACTTAGTAAACAATAACCCCACTCACGTACCACCCCCAGCTCCTAGCAATCACCATTCTAATTTCTGTCTGTGGGTTTGAATACTCTAAGTCCCTTGTGTAAATTCAATCATAGAATATTTTGACCTATCCTTTATGACTGGCATGATGTGTACAAGGCTGACCCATGCTGTCCATATCCACATCTTCAACCAACTTCCAGACCTTCAACCACGGCTCCGCTCTTCTAATTCTCCACTGGAGTCAGTCCTCTTTTATGTGGAAATCAGTTTGTCTCTAGTTCTCAGAACTTTCCCTCAATCCCACTTAATATCTGAGTCCCAATAATTATTCCTAGACTACATTTTGATTTAATTTTGTTATTATTATTATTATTATTATTATTATTATTTTGAGACAGGATTTCCTAAGTTGCCTAAGCTGGCCTAAAATTTGTGATCCTCCTCTCTCAGCCTTCCAAGCGGCTGGGATTACAGGCGTGTACCACTGTGTCTTACCTAGGCTAAATTGTTCAAGTACTAACAAAGGTCAGTCCTTAGCCTAAGCAACTTTACATATATTGTCTTGTTTAATCTTCATAACATCCTTGAGAGGCAGGGACTATTTTACCTAATTCCATTTTATAGATTAGGAAGCACAAGCAGAGACAAAGCAACTTGTGGAAGCAATACAGTTACCATGAGACAGTCCCGGAATCAGAACCTGGTCAGTCCCAAGCATCTTATGATGTCTATTAGCTCCTTCTGGTCCTGGCTTCCCTTCCACAGGGAAGGGGTTCCATTCTTGTCCTCCAAACATGTCCACAAATAAACACATTTCTTCACGAAAACTACAGCTGCGGCTCATTTCTCTTAGTCTCTCTCTGTTGCCTTTGTCAGGCTGGGCCTGGTGGTGAAGCCTTTGCCTGAGCCCGTGTGGCCCTGTGGGCCTTGCCCCATGGACACCTGGGTTCTGGGACCTGTTCCTCTGGTCTCACTTGCCTGATTTTGCCCTTCCCCGCTTCCTTTTCCTATTTCACCTCTATCTGTATTGAGTCCTTTCCCAGCTCCAACATAACTTCAGCCAGGGGCCACTCAAACATTAATTTCTTAAATTATTCAACTGCAATCTAGGACACTTTTGTATCCTACCAGCATTTTACCATATAATCTAGAAACTTGGTAATATGTAATCGTTCAATCCAGAAACCATGATGGTCCTTTGACCTGGATCAATAGGGGACATTTTATAGTTGGGCAAGACCATCACCTCTGCAGGGGCAGCACAGCCCTTAATGTATCTTCACTCGCTTCTGAAGTCATCCTTGTTCTCAGCAGGATGTGGTCGCTGTGTGCCAGGCACCATGCTAGGGCATAGTGTACAGGAGCTGCCACCCAGCTGTGCAGTGGGGGCTACTGCTTGGCATCTTCAATGCTGGGCACAAAAGGCATTCGTAGCAAAAGACAGAAAGTCAGAGGCATCCGCAGGGAGGGGGCAGGTGCTTAGGATGACAACCCGAGTTCAAAAGGGAGCAATTCAGAATGTGCAGACACACTTGCATTGTATTATGGAGCTGGGTTCTGTTAGTGTCTGATCTTCCCATCTGTGGCCACAGGGCAAACAGGTGATCAGATGTGTATTCATGTGTATCCAGTGTTTATGCAGTTGCAGCTGGCTAACAGAAGGATACTGCTATAAATTCTTTCCTGCAAAAGCGGGAGACTGCACAGAGGTGGTCAAGAAACTAGCCACAGGAAAGCCAGCGTGCTAACAGCTCTGATTTATACCTCTGTTACTGCAAGACCGAGTTGGATGGGGTGAAGGCGTTTAGAGACTGTTAGAAGAACGTATGTGTGTGTGTGTGTGTGTGTGTGTGTGTATGTGAGAGAGAGAGAGAGAGAGAGAGAGAGAGAGAGAGAGAGAGAGAGAGAGAGAGAGGAGAGGAGAGGAGAGAGAGAGAGAGAGAGAGAGAGAGAGAGAGAGAGAGAGAGAGAGAGAGAGAGAGAGAATAGAATGAATACATGGGGATCTAGTATTTGGGGATGGTTCCATAAACACGTTCAAATATATTTCTTAAAATCACACAGAAACTCACTGATTCTGGCCTAAATATTCAAGATTAGGACAGTGGCTTAGTAAGTGATGATTCATGAAAGAATATAACACACTTATGGAATCATAAAGGCCAAGAATATGACACATATGGAATCATAAAGGCTAGTCTAAATATTCCATCTCTCACCCTCCAGGCACATGGTTCCTCCCCCCTCAGGTTGGCTTGGCTGGTGGGAAGAGATTCGAGGTAATTGGTGTCCTTTGAGTTGAGTTGTTAAGTCTGTCTGTAACTCCTGTCTCTTTTCCCACTGCCACAGTGACTGCGTGTCCAGATGCAGCCTGACCCTCTCCTCCAGGAGAGCCTGATCAGCAGCGCCGCCTGCCGACCCCAGCTGGAGATGCAGAGTGAGACATGAATTTGGGGCGGGTTAAATCCTGAGTGTGTCACTGGAGCAAAGCCTAGGCTCTGGTGACTATCCTGAGTTGCGAGCACAGTTCTGGAAAATACGAGTAACTGTAAGCCTGGACTAGAACATGCAACGTTAAAAAACACTGTGAGAATGTCTAAAATGGGTATGCTCCTTCAATATGGTTATAATTTTTCTTCACTTACAAAAAAGTTTTAAAAGGATATAAAGCTCTAGGACTATGAAAGGCAATCTGTAGCTTCTAAGATTCTATTCAGGTACCAACTGGGACACGTGGCAAAAAACTTTCCTAAAGAAAGCACTGGGAATAAATTTGAGCTCCGGCCACAACAGTGTGCTGTTGTTTGGATTGCATAACATTGCCCTGGCTGCTAAGTGTTACTCTGATAAACAGAATTCACTAGGGGAGGTATTCGCCTCATCTTCCAGGGTCAAGCTGAAAATGTCTTCCTCAGAAGTCACAGGATTAGGAAATCCTCTTCCCCAGCTCTCGCTTTAATCAGAAACATCATCTCCAAATGCAGGTTGCCATTTCCCAGGGCTTCACCTCCTCCTGCAATGCCAAGACATCCAGCGGAGGGAAAGAGCTACTGGAGCACAGGCTGAAAACACAGAGCTTGGAGAACCACAGAGAAAGCTGGGCTCGCTCAAATCAGAATGCCAAGACCCCTGGCCGGGAAGGAGCTAAGACTCCTAGGGATACAGACTCTTACGACACAGGACAACTTGCCACTGGACCAGGATCTGATGCCTCTCTGGGGCTCTCAGGTGTGGAAGCCACATGCCCAGGTGAGTGAGCCCAGCCACCTGCCAGGTGCCCACCACCCACCACAGCTTCCTTGTTCGCTCTACTGAGAGGCACGACAGCGCTGGGGATTTCAGCATCAGTCCTGGGATGGGCAGCCTCGATCTGAATTCTGGTTTCACTATTTACTTGCTGGATAACCTCAAGTACGTTACTTTGCTTCTCTGCACTTTTGTTCTTTCATCTAAAGATGGGGGCTCTAATTGCATCTACCCCTACAGTTGCTGGAGGATTACAGGGCGATGTGTGTACGGCCCTCAGCGCGGAGCCTTGCACACACAGCCACTGAGGCAGGCCGGCTCCTCCTGCCGTTATCGTTCCGGCCAAGCCCCTGGGGCCCCCTCAGGGTGGCAGCTTTACTTTGAACAACTTCCCCCACAGGAGTCGACTCTGCACTGCCACTGGCAGGAGAGAATCTTAAGGGGCATAACTGATAGTTCTTGGAAGAAATTCAACTATTTTTGTTCAATAACCACAGCATTATTAAGGGCCTTACACTGACTGCACCTGACAGGAGAAAGCATGTGCGGTTATAGGACCACCTATGAAACACAGAGGACATAGCGAGGGTCCACTGTAGACCACCCTAAGGTAGAGGGGATGGGGCAGCACTCACATCCCCTTCCCTTTCCCAAGGCTGGGGAGGTAAGAAGTGTGTGGAAAAGAACAGAGCAGCAGCATCAGAGAATAATGGCCCCAGCGGCAGAGGGTGTGAGATCTACTGTGCTCAAGGGGCCCATCTGCCGGCCAAAGAAAGATGGGACACCTGGCAAGAAAAGACTGAGAGAAACCGGACGTGGTGGTGCACGCTTGTAATCCCCACGCTTGGGAGGCGGAGACAGGAGGATCGTGCAGGTTCGAAGCTAGCCTCACTGGCTTAAGAGACCCTGTTTCCAAATAAAAATATAAAATAGGTCTGGGAGTGTAGCCTGGAGGTAGAAGGGTTTCCAGGAACCCCAGTAAAACCCCCCCCCAAAAATGAGAGAGGGCATCAGGTTTCCTTCGAGATCATTACATCCAGTTAAAGAAGGGAGGGTCTGAGGCAGACACTGATTAGGAATAAACTGGCTAGTTTCTCTTGTGCTATAGTTATTGGGAAGATGACGATATAATTCAGAGGAAAATTGATACAGAGGAGTTGGGAGGAGCTCCGCAGCCTTGGTCATACTTGGAGTATGAGTGAGGGTGCGGAGGCCAGGGTCTTCCGTGAGTTCTTACAGCTACAAAGGATAAATAGACTCACCATGTATGACAGATGGGAACGAGCTCACTGTGCAAAGGTCTTTGAGGTGTGGCTCGTCAGAAGCCTGCAGTCATTTAGGAGATTAAAAGGGGATTAATTTCAACGTAAGATTTATGGTAATTTCTTTGCCTGTTTATTTTCTGGCCCCATGGAACAAAGAGCTGCACAAAAGAGACTGTTTAGTCCACTGCCGTGCCTCCAGTCCTTAGAGCCGTGGACGGCACACGGGTAGTGCTCAGTGATTCTTCACGGAGACAGTGAATGAAGGAGTGAAAGAAGCGTGGAGAGGGCAGCAGGCAAAGCAAACGGCCATCAAAACTGAGGGAGAAAGGAAACCAGGAGCCCAACCTGGAAGCCGGTTCCAGATGGCACAATGGGTCAAGGCTAAGGCAACATGGATGGCATCCCAGGAGCAGGAGTGTTCTCATAGACCGGGACATCACTCACCTGACCCCGGCCACTGCTCTCCCCGGCACCTGATCCTGCTCTCAGGTGACTCTTTAGGCGCTCCAGCAAACATTCTCATCAGAGTCTGGGAGAAAGGTCAGATTCCATGTACGGGAGCCCAACCTTGCCATGTGGAAAATGTAAGCAAAGTATCTCCCAGGGTTGTGTTAAGGTTGAAATGTGAGAATGTGTGGAAAGCACACAGCACACGCTACAGATGAGAGTTATCACTACTTTAAAGGCCTCAGAGGATACAGACCGCTTGCCTCTTTCCAATTTGTTCTTAGATTGCCTTCCTCATTACTGGGTGCTTATTGTGACTGGTTGTTTTGTAGAAATAGAAGGGCACATTTTGCCTTAAAACCAACAAACAAAAGGAAGGAGCAGCGGTGAATAACGTAGCCGGGACACAGATCTTGGGTAACGCATGTGTTGACAGAGTGGATCCTGGAATATGACCAAGACATCCACAACTCTCTGTTTCTGACCCATAAGAATGATTCAACACCAAAAATGTGGCATATTTGATAAGCATCACACTGAGGGTAAAGCATGGGGAACAATTAGATTCCCAAGAAATAGTTTCCAGCCACTATTGAACTATTGAACTGACTTTTGTTTTGTTTTAGAACAGTTAAAAGTAAGGTAAAATAGAAAATGTATTATTGGACTCAAAAGGGCTAAGGAAATCTTGACGTTCTGCAGTTATCTTTATAGAGGGATACATACACAGATTCTTTTTTTTCTTCTGTGTCATTAAAGCTTTATCCTCACATGCCCTATGATGAAGTATTTCAACCGCATTTTAACACAATAAAGGACTTTCCCATAATCAATAGGAGATCTCATTTGTATGTACTGCATTTCATTTAAAAGGTGCCTTGAGGGCCTAAAACCATCAATTCAGAAATAACAAGGTCAGTCTTGCCAGACAGAAGGCTGCCACAAAAAAAAAAAAAAAAAAAAAAAAAACAGGATTCTGACATTTGTTCTGATTGAACCTCACTAGGGTATGCTATTATTGGGAACACTGTCAACTCCAATTATTTATTCTCATACTAGGAAGAGACCCATATTTAATAGAAATAAAATTGCCAATCTAAAAATATGTTTATTTAGCTGGGTGTGGTGGCACACACTTGTAATCCCAGCATTTGGGAGGCTGAGACAGGAGGAACAAGGTTCGTGGACAGCCTCAACTACTTAGT
Source organism: Muscardinus avellanarius (assembly GCF_963383645.1). Taxonomy (NCBI): domain Eukaryota; kingdom Metazoa; phylum Chordata; class Mammalia; order Rodentia; family Gliridae; genus Muscardinus; species Muscardinus avellanarius. The sequence continues at coordinate 96,747,705 of NC_137791.1, read as the reverse complement.
GAGGCTCTTTGCAACTCAGATTCTGTTTTATTTATTTATTTTTTTTTTTTTTTTAAGTTTATTTATAAAATATATTTAAAAGTTTTGACAAAAAATAAGGCCACAAAACCCCTAAAATCATTTACATCTCATCATCGCCAACACAGTTCAGATTCTGTTTTAAAATAAAGAATCAAAAATAGGGCTGGGGAGCCGGGTGTGGTGGCCCACACTTGTAGTCCCAGCATTCGGGAGCCTGAGACAGGAGGATCATAGCCTCAGCTACTTAGGCCCTTTGCAACTCAGTGAGACCCTGTTTCAAAATATAGAATAAAAAATAGGGGCCGGGCGTGGGTTGCACGATTGTAATCCCAGCATTTGGGAGGCTGAGACCGGAGGATCGCATTTCGCAGACAGACTCAGCTACTTAGTAAGGAATTAAAAAAAAGGGCAGGGGGTGTAGTTCAGAGGTCAAATGCCCCTGGGTTCCATCCCCAGACCCCCCCCCCCACACACACACAATAGGGCTGGGGGTTTAGTTCAGAGGTAGAATGCTCTTGGGTTCCATCCCCAGTACCATAAAAGAAATAAAATCTGTTTATTTTCCCCTTGGAAAGAAGTTAGAGACACATATTCAGGAACATACAGTAATCTGGTTTGGTGTTTATATTCCATGTGTCCCTCAACCCACCTGCCCAGGCCAAGAGCCCAGCAGTGGATGGAGCCTTCTCCCTATCCTGTACTGTCCTTACCCTCCCTCTCTTGGCTCCTCGGTCTCTAGCATCACCTTCCCCCACCTAGGATGACTTCTTACTGCGTGCTACTCAGAGGGGTTGCACAGAGCAGGTGTGAGGGGACCATTTATACTCCAACCAGGTGTCCTGTCTCCTGGAACCAGAGAGACTTGGGAGACAACACACCCACCTCCAGGCTTCCCTCACCGAGCCCTCCTGGTCACTGCTTAGTGAAAATATGGCTGTGGTATTCTTAAAACCTCAAACATAGTGAGATCCTATTTCAAAATAAAAAATAAGGGCTGGGAGTATAGCTCAGAGAGAGAATGCCCCTAGGTTCAATTCCTAGAACCCAAGACAAAACAACAAACATCAAAATGGGCTATTAGGACAACGTTGTAGATAATGTCAAAGCAGGTGCTTGTCACGTGCCAAGTGCAGCGCTAACGGGACAGTTTACTCGTCTAATTTCATTTCACAACAGCGCAGTGTGTCAGGTACTGTGCTCACTCTGGCTTTACAGAGGAGAAGTGAGGTTTTGGAGGTGCTGGGCAATTTGCCCAGGTCACACAGCTCCCACGGCTCCCTTCCTCTTGGAGGCAGAGTACTCAGTGGTTCCGGGCGGGATGCAGAGGCGCCCACCTGCGCTGGGTCTCCTCAGCAGTGTGAGGTTGCGCGACCTACATCACGTGAGGAGGACTTAGTGAGGCCCCGGGAAAGTTAGCCAACACTGTTACTGTTTTTTGGGATATAGTTCAAACTTTCTGGAGCTTGTACGGAACACCCGGGCCATGTCCCTTCCTCTCCAGCTCTGGCCTCAGAGCCCCCAGAACTCTGCTGCTTCCCGAGGACGCTGCTGACTCATTTTCTGTTTTTCTGTGTACCTGACTCCTCTTCTCAAAATGTTTTCTTCTCTGACAGGTAAATTCCACTCACGCATCAGGCAAGTTGATGTGCCACACTGACAGAAGCATTTTGTTACTCCAGAGAGCTCACAGAACCTTCTTTTATTATGTCCCAGTTTTGTTTGTTTTTATATATGAATCTTCCTGCTACACTGTGAGCCCATTGCGAGCTGGGCCCAGGCCCTACTTCTGATACAGCCTGTACTTGGTATGGTGCCTGGCATCTGGTACTCAGCAAAGTATGCAGAGATTGGATCAGTGTGGGGTTGGCTCAGTTTATAAATAAATGTATTTCAAAAATTCACCTTCATTTTCTATGGTTTAAGAACATCTAATTGTTTATTGTCTGCTATAGGCAATGGAAAAATTCTGGTTTGGGTGCCTGAGTATCTAAGGTTAAAAACTTGACAACACTGTTCTGTTGATGAGAAACCAGTATAAATCTTAAAAAAAAATTCACTTTTAATAAAAGATGGTTAGAATTCCAATTTGGATATAAAGCCACATGTATTCTGATAGGAATTAGTGAGAGAGCAGTAAATTTACTTTCTATTAAAGAGAAGTCTCCCACTTTGTTGTAACTGTAGACTTTAAGGCTTCTCGCATGGTATAAACATCCCTCTATTAATTGAAAACATTGCCGCTTAACATACACATCTCAGTTTCAAAGCATTGCATATTCCTGTACTGTACTTGGAAAATATTTTCCAACGGGCCTGTGGCTAACCTCTCATATTATTTCAGGATCAGTGCATGGTAGAGGTTTATTAAAATATAAATTCTAGAGAATTGCTGTCTTTTCAAAGGAAACAGAAAGGTCATTGCTGGAAAGAAACAGCTCCCTATTTTACAGAGGCAAATCCAAGCCCCGAGGGTTAAGAGACTTCTCCAAATCACACAGTCTTTAGGCAGACACAATAGCACACAGGAAGGTCCTGAGTCGGTACAGGGCGAGGCAGGAGAGATGGTCAGGCTTGGTGGGCTGTCCTTAGGGGTCTGGGTTGTATCCCAAGACTAATGGAACACAGTTGAAGGGTTTTACACAGGGAAATGCTAGATTATGACCTATGTTTTCAAATACAAATATAATATCTCATTGCTATGGGAGGAGTAAAACCAGCTGGAGCCTCCAGTGGTGCAGGCAAGAGATTACAAGGTCCAGGTGAGAGTGTGGAAAGAAAGGATGGATTTGTGGGAGGTGAGATAGAGGGAGGGATCAAAGATGATCTTTTGTTTATGGCTTGGGCAGAAGGCGGTATTGTTTATGAGTTGGGAAGATACCAGTTCAAGGAATCAAGAAGCCAGCTTTGAACATGTGGCTCTGTGAGGCTGGCAATGGACACCGGGCCACAGACATTGACTTACAGGGCATTTGGGTACGCATGGTGTTAGCAGTGTTATTATTTTCATTACTCCTATCACTACCACCCGAGCAGAGTTACTAAGGCCAAGGGGACACAGAGATCAGAATGATGACACAGTTTGGACGAAGACCAATTTGATTCCACTGTGAGTGGCAGACAATTTATTGGTAAACTGATGCAAATGCTTTCCATGTTCAGTATAAATCGGCAGGCACTGAAATGACCTTAATTTTTATGACTCTTCTATAACTAGTCAGAGGTCTGCTTTGGATTATAGCTATTACTCATAATACAAAGCTTGTACAGGATTTGTAATTGAATTTTTCTACTCTCCCAAAGTCAACAGCTTCAATTTATAATAAGCAAACAAATAATAGTTTATCAGTACCAATACTAGCGTTCCTAGCTGACGGTTTATTATTTGGATAGTATTCATTCTTTAAAAATGGCCATGTACACAAGTAGTTCAAAAACACCTTTTTTTTTTTTTTTTAAACATACTGATTTTGGGCAGGCCCAGGGCTCAGACACTCCTCTACTGCTCCCTACTGTTCAAAGTTATTCAACAGCCAGTTTGGTTTGCACACAGCAATTCTTTGGGGGAAGAAGTAGCAATCTTTATTTTCTCTATGTATACTTCATTCAGATTTATTTTAGGGAGATGTGGATGACAAAAATAGTCAAAATAATGATCCACATGGAGCAACAAATACTTTTGGAAAGCCCACTGTCACCGATTTCCATTTGGGCATTATTTATGGTCATTACTCCCTACTCTCTCAGACAGGGTGTTTTTATTTGATCCCTTGCTTTATTGTGATGTTTTTTGACAATGTTATGGTTCAACTTACACAAGGTATTGTTTCAGTGCCTTCAACCTAAGACCTGGATGCCTGCCAGACAACAGAGTCTGCAGAAGTCCACAAATAAAGGAACAGAAGGGCATGATTACTCTTTGTGGAGCCACATAAGGACACCAGATCCTATAAAGCCAAATTCAAATGTTCACTATATATATTTCCAATACCTACAGAATTTGTTTTAATGGTGGATACAACAAAAATCACAGTATGGCAGATATCTGTAATAAGTAATATGAGTGACTATTTGGTGCTTAATGACCTAAAAGGGGGGGGGCTTTTTTTTGGCACTGAGCTACATTCCCAGCCCTTTTTATTTTTTATTTTTGAAACAGAGTCTTGCTAAATTGCTGAGGATGACCTTGAACCTTTGATCCTCTTCTCTCAGTCTCACAAGTACTAGGATTTCAGGAATGTACCACCACATCCAGACTATTTTTTACTTTTTTTGTGTGTGTGTGGTACTAGGGATGGAACCCAGAGGGCATTCTACCTCTGAGCTATACCCCCAGCCCTATTTTTGATTCTTTATTTTGAAACAGGATCTCACCAAGTTGCAAAGGGTCTCACTAAGTAGTAGCTGAGGCTGTCTACAAACTGCAATCCTCCTGTCTCAGTCTTCCAAATTCTGGGATGACAAGTCCTTGACACCATGCCCAGCTCGTTTTTGGTTTTGATGGTACTAGTGATTGAATACAGGGCCTTGGACATGGTAAGCAAGCACTCTATTACCAAACTGCATTCCCAACCCCTTCCCCAACGGGGGCACATTTTAAAGCAGCCAAAATAACTTTCAGACTGCAGTTGTGGTGTCTATACATATGTACACAAATGTTCAAAGGCAGTGTATGTACTCTAGTGGAGAGTTATCTTAAATGCTAGCATCTAAAACTATGTCAACAACCTATATTGTGTAAACAATTGCTATTTTTTTCTTACCTACAGAATAAAGTATCTTCAGGAAAGTACAACCCTCAGAGAGGGTCTGTGCTCAGTGCTGGGAGTCCAGGGCTCACTTCCTTCATCTTTTCAATAATCTATTTTAGTTTATAGATCCTAACAGTTCCTATGTCTAAGACTTTGAAATCCATGTAGATCACGAAAATGGTGACCTCTGCTGGGAAAAGTCAAAAGAAACTAGTCATAAAAGGCTTTTTTTTTTTTTTTCTGGACTACAGAAAAAGAAACATAGACCCTCTTTAAGACTGATGCCCCATATGGTCTCTTCTATCCCAAAGCATTTAGACTATCTTATTGAACATCTCTTCTTCTAAGAAAATGTCTCACACCAAATATTGACTCTACATAGCCTTTTTTCTCTTTCACCTCCTGCCTCCTCTCTTCTCCTTTCTTGGTATATATAGATTATTGAAACTTGAAGTAAAACAAGTCACAGAGTTTTATTTTAATCTGTACAGATATGCTATCCTCTAGCAATCAGGTTCCAGGAGATCCTTGTGTCCTTGAAGTATACTCACTTTTAACCTGAGTTGCTTTAAATGGGTTTCTTCTCTTTCTTACTTTCATTTTTGTGCAACTGAGTACTGAGCCCAGGGGTGTTCTACCTCTGAGTGACACCCTCACTTTATTTTGTGTTTTGTTTTGAAACAGGATTTCACTAAATTACCATGTGCTGGCCTCAAATCTGTGATCTTCCTGTCTCTGCTTCTCAAGTACTGGGATTGTAGGTGTGCGCCACTGTGTCCAGATGGTTTCTCTTTCTAAATATCAAGTATTCTCTAAGACAAGATATGCTGAAAATTGTCATTTTTAATAAATGAACTCTCAAGGAAAAGACACTTTATACACAATGCCCTATATCATTCTGCTAGCATTTTAATTTTTCTAACAAGAAATACTGTCTACTACATTTGATTTCACTTGGCCAACTCTAGAAAGGTTGTTTATTTTTCTTTTTTAAAATCATTATTTTAATTGTATAAATTTATGGGGTAGAGTATGATAATTTGATACATGTGTCCAGTATATAGTGATCAAATCAGAGCAACTAACGTTTTAATATTCTTAATAAAATTTAAAAATTTGATTAACACAAAATAATAAGATATATTTATGGGGCATGGTGTGATATTTTGATATATGTATACAATATGTACTCATCATATAAGGGTAATTACTATTTTCTTTTCCTGATCATTACTATATATTTGGATTCTTCAAGTTCCTCTCTTCTAGTTACTAATATATATTATATACTAGGTTATTGTCAAGTATAACCCCTTACCCCCACATACTAATTTACATTTTCACCAACAGAGTCTGAGATTTCTCTTTTCCCTCACCCTCATCCCCACTTTTTAAAAATGTAGAATGCCAGAATGTATTACTTGTATGCTTGGGTACCTACCTATTATCCAATCTTCCACTAACTCTCCTCCCTACCCTTCCCTGTCTCTAGTAATCATTATTATATATTTCAGTTGACTTAAAAAAATCCACATATGAGAGAGAGCATGTGGTATTTGGTTTTCGGTGTCTGACTATTTTACTTATAATGCCCTACAGTTCCATCTACTTTGCTACAAATGATAAGGTAACATTATTTTTTTTAAGGCAGAATAGTATTCCATTGTGCTTATATACCACATTTCCGTGATCTATTCATCGATTAATGGGCATTTAGGTCGATCCCATATCCTAGGTATTGTGAATAATGTCACAATAGACATGCGTGTACAGGTATCTCTTGGGTATGTTGACTTCAAATCTTTGGATATAACCCCACAGGTGGGATAGCTGCATCACATGTAGATCTATTTTTTAGTTTTTATTATTTTTACTTTATCTTATATTATTTTTAGTTTCTTGAGGAAACTGTTCTCCATAGTGACTATACTAATTTACATTTCTACCAACAGTATATGAGATTTCTCTTTTCTCTAACCCTCATCACTATTTTTTAAAAAAATCTTCTTGATAGTAGCTTTTTGACTGAGTAAATTGCTGATCTGTTTATTGCTTCTCTGGCAAGCAGAGGTGGTGCCTTAATTCCATGAAGAAGAATGCAGGCGAGTCATGGACCATTGACAAAGCATGGCTCAGTTCTCCTCGGCCAGGTTCCCAAACTGGAAGTCAGTGACAGGAGGCATAAATATGGGTTACTGATGCTCCAGACACTTTGGGTAAGATTCTAACTTTGGAAAAGACAGAGTCTGTGTCAGATATATTCATATTGAAACAAAGGGAAGGAACATGGATAATATCAAAATCACTGATAAAACAAGATAAATAATTTGAGTGTCTTAAAAAGTAACTTTTTCGCTGGGTGTGGTGGCACACGCTTGTAATCCCCGTGCTTGGGAGGTGGAGACAGGAGGATCGCGCAGGTTCAAAGCCAGCCACGCTGGCTTAAGAGACCGTTTCCAAATAAAAATATAAAAAATAGGTCTGGGAGTGTAGCCCAGAGGTGGAAGGGCTTCCAGGAACTCCAATACCACAAAAAAAGTAACTTTTTCCGTTGCTTATGAAATAGTGACTTTGTCAAGGGTGTTCTGAAAACAGTGTTATGAGGATCCAGCCTCCTTTCAATTCTTTATCAAGGAAACAAAAAGTACCAAAGGGTTGTTGACATTAGAATCAAATGCTTCCCAATGGGACTAGACATGTCAAAGAGCTTACAAAGGATAAAGTTGCTCTGAAACCAGGGTCCTTTGGGGGCAAGGATGACCTAAGAGTGACTAGCATATGATAGACTGAATGGGACATAGTTGTAAGTTGTCATCCTTAAACAAGTCTAAGTAGTTCTTGTGGCTGATTCACCCATGACAAACCCTTAGGTCATCGAAGCCTCACGTCATCTATCATCCTGATATTATGGGAGAGGGGCACACACAGCCACGTGCAATGTTGAACCTCAGGTTCCAAGTATTTAAACTTGAGTTATTTTTTTTCCTATGGGCTGTCTATAACTTACCAAAACAGTCTTAATGAAATGCAGCTGGATTTTGTCCCCTTCCCAATAGTGCTGGAGATGGGAAAAATTATTTTGCTTACTTGCCTACACCTTTTACAAGCCAAAGTGTGAATGAACTATCAAAACCTTCTGAAACCTATTAAGCTAAATTCTGTCGCCAGGAACACATTTTATAACTAAAGGGAAAAAAAAGGAAAATTAAAGCTATGGAGAATTTTTAAGCAGGACATGAGTATTTAAAAACACAAATCACTCATTTAATTAAGAGCCATACAGCTAAGCTCAGACAATTTAAGTTTTGAAATTCCCTTGGGATTTTAAAAGTACTGATCATAAAATGCCTACTTAATGTTGTTTGACTCCATGGCTGCTCTCTGGCATTAGGAGTAATCTTTGCCCAGCTCTGGAGAACTGAACAGAATATTCAGCATGTGCTAGGGAAACATACAACCATACCCAGCATTGTTCAGAGCAAAGTTTTAGGAACCTTCCTACTGTAGCAAAGTGATTTTACTTATTTCCAATAAATATTTATTTCATTTGGCATAGTGCTTAGCTCCATCTTTTATTAATTAGCCCTGAGTTCCATCCTAAATACTAAAACATAAGCCTTTCAAGTTAGTAAGGACCCCAAATGCATTCATAACAAAATGTTAATATCATCTTTGTGACTTTGGGGACTTGGGTGTTGATAAGTTTGAGGTGTCTTGGAGAGGGGTCTAGTGTCATGTAGAAGCATATTATAAAACCATGGCAGTTTTCCATTAAGAAATCATACCCCCAAAGGTGTCTGGAAGACTTCCTTTAAAAGCCTGCAAAATGCCAGATGTAAATTGTTTTCATTAAAAAAATTAACTTAGAAACACAAACATCAAATGTGTATGATTTTAGAAGACCCAAGTATCTGTCTGGAATTCTGGGTTGAAGACAGCAGGTTAGGGTTGAGTTTGGTTTAAAAAAGTTTCTCTAAATATGCAAGATGATATTCTGCAACTCTAACAATATTCACCCGTTCTAGAACAAAGCCTCAAACACACTTGGGAATTTCCAATCAGATTAGAAAAACATCAAGGAGAAGTAGGAGCTGTGTATGGAGATTTTTTTAAGTGCCAAAGAGATCTTTAAGAAGTGAGTATCCTAAGAGAGGGGACAGAGTGGTGTGCAATTCCTCCACAGGCTCTGCTTTTGCTCTGGTCCCTTCTGACAGAGCGATGGTGGAAGAACCTCCAGCAGATCTTATTCTAGCTGCCTCATTTGGATCTGGTAGGCATCTGGGGCTGAAGATGGAACTGTCTCTTCCCTCCATAGCTGACCCTGTTTTTACCCTAGAAGATCCCACTCCAAGTTCCTCTCCTTTTCTCCTTTCCCTCCTGGAAATTTAGAAAGAAAAACAGTACAAAATTTCCTTAAAATTGCTGATCACACGTAAATACTGTCTACGTTATGTTATCAGGGGAAAGCTTGATGATAAGCAGCCAATCCTGAAACTCCTGTTGCTAATGATGAGGCTCAAGTTCAACCACTTCCATGTGTTGGGTGCTGCAGGGGACACAATGACAAGTGAGACACCACTCCTCATTAGCACTCACCTTATGGTCTAGTTGTGGAATTATAAAAGTACCTAATTCAAAAATTGATATTTCCAGCTGGGCATGGTGGCACACACTAGTAATCCCAGTACTTGGGAGGCTGAGACAGGAGGATCACAGATTTGCGGACAGCCTCAGCTACTTACTGAGGCCTTTTGCAACTTAGTGAGACCCTGTTTCAAAATAAAGAATAAAAAACAGGGCTGGGGGTGTCACTCAGAAGTAGAATACCCCTGGGTTAATTCCCAGAACCACACACACACACACACACACACACACACACACACACACACACAATAGAAATTTCTAAACTAAAGGGAAAAATCAGTATTTATGATAAAGTAGTGAAATCAAAAGTCTAAACCAAGCTGGGTGTGGTGGTGCACACCTGTAATTCCAGTATTTGGGAGACTTAGACAAGAGAATCATAGATTTGAGGTCAATGTCAGCAACTTACCAAAACCCTCGGCAACCTAGTAGATCCTGTTTCAAAACAAAAAATAAAAAGGGGTGGGGATGTACCTTGGAGGCAGACATTACTAGCTGTGTAAATGACTTACGTATTATTTGGTTAGTCCTCTGATGTCTTCGGGTGAAATAAACATGCATTTATTTAAGATGATGTTATGAGACTTAAAGATCTTAAGAGGATGTTATGAGACTTAGATACCACTATCGACACAGCACACTGAGGAGAGATTATCTAAGTGGTCTTATTAACAGCAGACTTTATCAGTACTCTGAATTCTAATATAATATATAACACAACACAATATGACCATACTATAGTGTCTCAGTACTTGGAATGTTCTAACTTAGGAATTCAACTTATGATAAAGACACTCTAATTTTCCCTAGTGTGTTCATTTGAAATACAATGAAAAACAAAAGGTAAAAGTGTCACGGAATGCTTACAGAAGTGCTTTCAGAGGAGCACTGTAATTTTTATCAGGTGAGCCCTTTGCTCCTTTGTTCGACGTAGTCTAATAATATATATTTGCAATTTTTGGCATTAAATTATATTTACCCCAATTTCTATTTTCATTTTCTAAAGTTCTACTTTCTTCCCAACCTGCCCAATGCACCTTGTTTTCTCAAATCTTGCCTTTTCAGTTGAGCGATTAATGACTTCTCCATCACCCGGCACCCCTCCCACCCTCTGCTTGCGCCATGCTTGCTTCTCTGCCTCTCACCTCTTCTTCCATCCTGGCATCACCTCCCTCCCCTCCTCCATGCCTCCGCCAGCTTTTCCTCTTTATTGCTGCATGTATAAATAGGCTCGAGGTGATCTATCATGCAGTATCTGAGTGCTCTCAGGTAATCTCCTGTGGCATTGTGCGAACAGTAGTTAACTGCAGCGGGCAAATTTAACATGCTCGTTTATTATCCTTTTAGAAGGAGTGCTGAAGCAGGGGTCAGGAGTGAAAGAGACATCTTACACGATTCAGCGGCTCCTGAAGGATGAGCTGGCTGTAATAAGTAGCTGTCTTCTACGTTTAAGGTTGACTGCAAGCATGTTTCTAATGAGAGAAAACTGCTGTGGAAATATGTACGGCCTGAATGACATCAATCCCCCATGCCCAATGTGTTTTCATTAGTCTTGTTTTACTAGCGCAGTGAATAATAACTTGCCATGGAGGAGCACTTCCAATGTGCCAGGCCTTTACTATTCCTTTTTTAGCTATTTCAGACAATTAACAAATTGAAGGCTCTTCATATGCTTGCGCAGTGTGTGCACTGCGTTAAGGAGCCCAGCAAAGCAACGAGCTGAGGCCGTCTGCCCACCTGGAGGGGCAGGCTCTCGTTACCCCCACTGCTCAGATGCAGAAAACGAGGCACAGGTGGGTTAAGTGACTTGACCAGGTGGAAGAACCATGGAAATGACAAAACTAAAACAGAGAATTTTGAGACAAAGGACATGACAAATGTGTAATCTACCTTTCTGAGTCGTATTCCCTTAGTAAAGCATAAGGGCAAGGCACCGTGTCTATCTAATTTCCTTGCAGCCCAGGGGTTTTAGAATGAATGAAAATTTAAAGAAAGAGTAAAAGTTATGAAACATCTAAAAGATTGGCTCTTCTTACAAAAGAGAAGTAGAGTGACCTTGAAGAAACTGCCCACTGTGGCAGCTCCTGGCACTGGTGCTGTTCACTTCCATCAGAACCAGGGCTGAGTGGAGAGCCTGGCAAGCTTGGGCAGAGCCGCCTGGGCGTGGAGCAGATCACACCGTGGGGAGCCTTAGAGGCTGGTCGCTGTTGTGCTAATTCCTGAGACCCTGTTGATTAGGATTAGAGTGCAGGGTAGGAAAGTGGGGGGCAAGGTCCAGTAAGGGATGCTAGAGAGCATCCCAGGGGCTGAAGAAGGACAAAGTAGATCTGGCCTGTAGGAAGAAAGTTTCTTTACAGGTAAAATGGGAAGGCTCAGGAGCTAAATGGCTGATGTCCAGTACGCTTGGGAGAGTAGGTTTAATAACAACGGCGACCTTGCACTATTTGCATGTCATGCTGACTGAAGCACTCTGTCAGCATCCTCTCATTCTATCCTCACCCAAACCTCTGGGGTTGGCATTATTATTCTTCCATTTAAAGATAAGGAAAACCATGTGCACACCTGTAATCCCAGTCGTGGGAGGGTGAGGCAGGAGGATTGCAGGTTTAAGGCCAGCTCATGATAACTTAGTGAGACCAAAGTTCAAAATAGAAAGGACTGGAGGTGTACCTTGGTGGTAGAACAGCCCTGTTCTACCAACCTTGGTGGTAATGTCTAGTACCACAATAGTAAAATGTTACAGGTAAGTAAGTCGTCAAGATATCAAGGATGGTAAAAGGCAGACTGTTGGCTCATTCCCAGATCTGCTGATTTCAAAGTCTACATTCTTGTTTGTCCACCTTAGGAAGAGGAACTGGGTTCCAGTGGTGAGCCTCTACCCCAAGAGAGACAGGAAAACGTCAGAAGGTTCCTAAGCCTGGAGGAGCAGGGGAAAGTACACAGGGTTTTGAGGATGGGCTCAGCCTTGGAGTTAAAGCTCCGGTGAAGGTGGGGGCTGGGGGGCAGTGATCAGCAGCGACAGATTGAAACCTGGCTGCCAGGGCCCCACTTCTCTGGAACCAGGGTAGAGCTGTCACTGTGGAAAGACAGGAGGCCTTTGTAGAAGAAAGCCATTTGGCCACTAAGATTTTGAGCTCAGATTGTTCTATCTGCCAATATTTGTTCCAAAGCTATGTGAAATCCTTTTGGAGTGAGGTGGGGTATAATACTGACATGTATCGTCTGCAGAGTACATGCATGTCCCAGATGGCCTTAAGAAGCATATATGTTTCTTTAAAGTATGTTTCTATTCTCTAATTGGATATTTAATGTATGTGCGGCAACTAAATCATCCAGATACCTCAGTGGCTTGCTCCGTATTTCGGAAGGCACTCTGTGTTCTGGTCTCTAGTGTGTCTGCAGGCTCCGTGTAATTTTTTACACGTGTCATGTCTCTCCTCAAAATGACTACTTCAGGAATGAGAAGACAGACAGCAGTAAGGGCTGGCACCCAAGCACTGTTTGATGAAAACAAAATGCCACTCCACCAACGCCGGGGAAAAGTTGGCAATATTGCTGGATTTCCACCCCAAGTTTCCAGACTATGATGAAACACATGGCCATAAAATTAATTGAAATTGCTATAACTCTCTGAGACAGGTACTTTTCTTTAGACACTGAAATTATTCATAATCTATTTGTACTTGGCAATAGTTACCCACAAGGGCAAGGGGGAAAGACATAGGAAGTGTAGGAGATCATGGGAAATGTCAAAAAGAAGGCAAGTGTGCGTGTTTGGGGGGAGTGTCACAAACTGCAGGCCTTGTTGGCAGTGCCATGGTGAGGGATGGCAGCACAGATGTGCCTTGCCTGGCTCCCATCCATATCCCGAGGCTGCTCCACCTCTGGACATTTGTGGCTGGAGCAGGACCGCACTGGTGGCCACTCAAGTTCAGAGGGGGCAGCTCCCCAGACCCAGGAGTGGGCCACTCTTGGGCATTCTCAGACCAGCAGCTCTCCTGTATGGTGGGAGAAAGATAAAAGATACCCCAAGAGGATCATAGAAGGGGTGCCCAAGGAAGCCCAAGGATTCTGGACCCGTTTTGCATGGATTGTGAACAAACTTGGAGGATTCTCTTTGTCTTCTTCACATTGCTTTTTTTGCTTCACTTTTCTGCAAATCCTTAACATTTCACTTAGCATCTTACAGTACCTCTGACCACCCTGAAATTTTACAGGGGGTCACAGAAAGAAGAGGGGACTTAGCGCCAGAGAACTGAATACCACTTCTGGTTCTGCTAGAGCCTCGGACAAACCCACTGAAATTCCTGGTATCAGAGTCCTCCTCTGCCAAAGGTAGAGAGTGGACTACAAGACCCAGAATTCAATGAGAAACCCATGTGACCCACTGGACAAGGCACCATTTAGAGATAAACAAACCTAGGCACCAAATAGCTACTTGGACTTTGGAGCTCTTGCCTTTTTTTTCACTCTGTGCATCAAAGTTCTGTCTTCTATGACATGGCACAGAGGAGTTGAGATTGACAGTTTCTGCTGTCATTGTTTATAATGCAAAGAAAGTCATCAACAATAAGAAGCCAGATACGGTGGTGCAGGCTTGTAATCCCAGCACTTGAGAGGCGAAGATAGGAGGATTGCAGGTTTGAGGCCAGCCCAGACAACTTAACAAGATCCTAAGCAACTTAGACCGTTTCGAAATAACATAACATGACATAAAGTAAAATAAAATAAAAGGCTGGGGATGTTGCTTGGTAGTAGAACACCCTTGGGTTCAATCCCCAGTACCAAAATAAAACAAAAGGAAGAAATGAGAGTATCTACATCTGCACAATATCAAAAAGTATATATTTTATCATCATCATCATCATCATCATCATCATCATCATCTAAAACCAAACTTTACAAATGCCCACTGTGTTAATGATACCACCAACATCTGTTGCTAGAGAAGTTAATTGACTTATAAACGATAACTACTGTGAGGAAGGAAGCAAACTGAAGCAAATTACTGTGTTTACTTGTGTCCGCCCTGCTAGATGTGATTGCGTGTGAGCACGAACTGACTCATTTCTATTGGACTGGCACTTAGCATCATGTCTGGTCTTGGTAAGACAGAAAGAAATAACGTTCTTAGATAATAAAAATCTTTCCATCTCCTTCTAAATGCTTCCAATAACACCTCTGTTGGAAACTGCCATTGAAGTCCTGCCTGTTTTGAGGGACTAATGCCTCTCTTGGCCCTGTCTCCAAGGATGGGGCAAAGAGGGAGTGAAGGGGAAGGAGAGGGGAAGGTGTTTGAGGCAGGAAGATGGAATGGCTATAAGGGGACTGTTGTGCTCCTCGTGCATTCCATTGCAGTGCTGTCTCCTGCACACGAGGTCTGAAGTTGTCCCTTCCCTCCTGACACATGAGCTTCAGTGCTGGCACAGAAGACTGGTGTTGACAGTAAAGAGACTGAGCTTAAGAGCTGGGCATAGTTGTGTGCACATCTGTAATCCCAGTGCTTGAGAAGCTCAGACAGGAGGATCACAGGTTTGAGGCCAGCCTCAGCAACTTAGTGACACCTTTAGTAATTTAGCAAGATCTTGTTTCAATCTATCTATTATCTATCTATCTATCCATCCAGCTGGGATGTAGCTTAGAGGTAGAGCACAGTACCATTCACAAAAGAGAAACAGACAGACAGACAGACTGACTGACTGATGGACTGATGACCGTTGTTCTTGGCCAATGCTAGGTCTAGCCAGAGTGACACTCTGTGCCTAAATGGTATTAGATAAATGACTCAGATCCTGCCTTTTGAGTCACTTTCTTCCCTAGCATCTAGTTTACAAAGAATAAGTCCAAATCAAATTTCCCTTTGGTGGCAGAAGCATTTGTTCAGACATTTACACTCCAAGTCAGACAGGGACCTAACTTCTAATTTGAAATGCTAAAGGAGACAGAGTGACTCGTTCCAAGCCTCTCTAGCCATTAGGACCCACCGCTTCCCCGACCTCGAGCAAGGTCTTGGGGATCTGATGTGCAGACACTAACAGAGCAGTGATAAAACCTCTCCAGCTGGCGCACTCCCCCGACCGTCACTGGGGCCTCCGGCCCTGCTTCCTGTGTGGTGCATATTGGAAACACATTGTTATTAGTTCCCTCTTTAACAGCACTGCTTTACGTTTCAGCTTTCAAGATGTCCCGTTTCTGCAGCACGGCATCTTCACACACCAGCTCGATGTGTTTCATGTTCCCATGGAGAGGGCTCCCTCCCTCCCTTCCCCTCCTAAGGAATACAAAGGAAGATGCTGGCTTCAGGGAGAAGCAGCTCTGGGGTGCATGAAGTTTGGGTGAGAAGAAGGAGAACAAAATGAAATTCTAATCTGGCCCATCCCATCTCAGAAAACCAGAACTCTGTGAATTATTTATGATTCTCTAGACCCTCACGGCAATGCAGGCTGGGGTTCTTGCCAGGAACAAATTAGGCTGTCTGCCTCTATGGCTCCACCCAGCCCAAAAGAGCTGTGTGAGGAAGGAGCAAGGTCGGCCGCCAGGACGGGGGACCAACCCAAGAAAGTGAGAAGATAGGGCTGCATTCCACTGCTTGCACGGGGAACACTATGCTTTGGAAGCACCAACAACTATGTTTTCAAAATCTGGAGTGAGCACTCGGTTGCATTTTGAAGTCCGAAATGCTCAGCATAGCAGTGTTACCCGGCAAGCTTCACACGTCTACCGTCTGCTTCCTGCATGACTCCGGGCAGGCTTTGGACTAGTTTGGCTCTGGGGACCTGGGCCTGCCTCTCCATTCTGCAGCGCTGGACCTCTTTAGCACCGCGTGCCTCTGCGCCCACTTCAACACTTCAGAACCCCCTCCCACCACCACCAGGCCCTTCCTTGTGTGAGTTGTTAGTGTTGGGCTCCACAGGTAGCTTTTGAAGAGAGCGCCAGGCTCCCTTCTCCCACTCAGCCCCCCAAACAGAGGCCCTCTGGAGTGGGATGAAGGGCCAAAGGAACCCTTAGGAAAACACAGGTGGGCACTGGTGGGAGGGGCCGCTGGGACTTCTGTGGCAGAAATAAAAAGGCAAACCGCCTTCTGCAGTGTGTTCTTCCATTTTTCCAGAGCAGGTGCAGGCAAAAAGAAGAGCCTCTTGCTTCAGTGCCACCCACTCGGGGGCAGAGCCAGGAGGGGAGGTCTGCAGTGGAGAAGGCGGGTGAGCACTGTCCCCTGCAGAGAAAGGCTCTCTGAGATGGCTTTTCATTTCTGTGTGTGGGCCTTAGGAATGGTGAAGTATCAAAAAGGCCAATCCCAGGGTCTGAGCCTGGGAAAAGCGTTCCCTTCACCTTCCCTGGGAAATAGACTTTAAGTGACATGAGGCCTGGAGGCATTTGCGTGGTACGACCCATTCTCCAGTGTAGACACTCAGAGATCTGGGGCTGCCATCTATATTCTGGGTGTTGTAACCTGTTCCAATGGTTCCTAACTCAGAGAAAAGTGTCATGAAGATAAGCCCTCATCTGAGGCAAAAACAAAAAGAAAAACCCCAACACCAAGCCATCTTCTGAAAATCCAAAAGATGCACACTTCTTCCATTTTCCCCTGCAGTTTAATGTGAGAGTAGTTGAAGACTGACAACAAAGAGTTAATATATAGAATTGACTTTTATTTATTTGTGTGGGGGGTGTTGAAGATTGAACCCAGGGGCATTTTACCTGGGAATGACACCTCCAGTCCTATTTTATTTTATATATGAAAACAGGGTCTTGGGCTAAGTTGTTGAGAGTCTCACTAAATTGCTGAGTCTGGCTTTGAACCTGTGATCCTCCTGTCTTGGCCTCCCAAGTACTGGGGTCACAGTTATACAACACCACATCCAGCTTAGAAATGATGTTTAAAGAATGACTATTACTCTCAAGAACAAACAAAAACTGGTGCTTTCAGGGTGTTTTGAGTAAAGCCCTGGGGACCTGCCCTAATGAACTGACCAGGACCACGTGCAGCTGGCGTCCCCATGGCCCTGCAGTCTCGTGCACACGCTTCTGTTTCCACTCCCCCAGTTCAGAGTTGGGACAACAGAGAATTCATTCCAGTAACAATATAAACTGCAATACCTTCAAAATTAACAAAGGATGAATTAATACGTTTATGTTACATTTCATAATTCTCATCAGATTGCAGGACAATTCTATGCCTCTTACCCAGAAGTCGCACACAACTCAAAGAGAAAGAGGAGAAGGTGACACCAATCTGAAGGAACCGTGGGAAGTCTCTACACGAATGGGGACATTATTTTTGTTCTGGTTTCTACCTTCCTGACAAATTTATAATAACAAATAGAACTAAGGCACCCCACATTCAACACAGCTGATTGTGTCTGACAGTGAGAAAATATTTTTCTCTCTGGCCCTGGTGGTGATGGGTGGGGACCTCATGCTATAACGTGGGAGGGATCATGTTCCCTGCCAACCCTGTAAGCCGTGCCTGCTCTGGTCACAGTGAAGACGGGCAGCCTCAGGGTGAAGCAGAGTCCTCACTGCAGCCCTTCAGGTCTGCCGCTGACCACCCACTCTGCAGCTGCGGCCAGGGTGAATCCTCCTCCCTTGCAGGGCCTTTGCGTATACTTTTCCCCTACCCAGAGCACTCTTTTCTCTGTCCTCTTCGTCTTGCTCTCTCCTGCATATCTGGGTTCAGTTTAAGTATCACTCTCTGTCCAGGAAGCCTTCCCACCATGGAGTTCTAGCCGTGCTAAAGGTTGAATACAGCTGAACCCTTGAAAAAACCTTAACCAGAGTTTGTACCAACTGCTCCTTCAAACATTGCACCACACACTGGATTTTTAATGACCAGCTACCTCAATGCAAGTCACAGACTTAGATTCTTTCTGGGGAAGGCCCGAAGAGTGCCGCGGCTAAACTTCAAACCAGATGCTGTTCTTTCTCTCAAAAGAAGAGCTGAGCCACACCTATAATCCCAGCTGCCTGGGGGGCTGAGGCAGGAGGATCACGAATTTGAGCCCAGTCAGAACAACTTAGCGAGACCTTGATGCAAAATAATTAAAAAGATTGCCAAGAATGGTGGCATATGTTGTAATTCCAGACTTGAGAGGCTGAGACAGGAGGATTACAGGTTCCAGGATAGCCTCAGCAATGTAGTGAGACTCTTAGCAACCTAGCAAGACCTGATTCAAAACCAAAAATAAAAATGGGCTGGGGAGTGTAGCTCAGAGGTAAAATGCCCCTGAGTTCAATCTCTAGTACCACTAAATGAATGAACGAACAAATAAACAAACAAATAGATATATGGGGAGGGGACTAGGTTTGTAGCTCAGTAGTAGGTAGGGCTTTTTTTTTTTTTATTGACTAGCATGCATGAGGCCCTAGGTTTAATCTCCAATACAGAGAGAGAGAGAGAGAGAGAGAGAGAGAGAGAGAGAGAGAGAGAGAGAGAGGAGCACTCTACTGACAGCTCACACCAAGTGCAGATCAGGAGAGAGTGTGAAAGGATTTATTTTTTAGTTTGACATACTTGGATGTCAGAAAAAGGAAAAGCCTCCCCCATGTGTGCACAGCGAGCCTCACTGCTGGAGTATGGTTCGGCTGAGAACAGCTGGTTTGCACTTTGTTGTCCCCCCTGCCAGGGGTGAGGCTGAAGCCCTGGCTGTCAGTCTGACTTTCACCTGTGCAAATCAGGCTCCAGGAGGACCTCTGTGACAACCCTGGCATTCAGGTACTAGGGAAGCATGGGGTGACACCACAGTAGTGATGTTGCATCTAAATCAATCACACATGTAGGAAAAGGAAAAGTTATTTGTCCCAAGTCATCAGGAATACAAATGAGTCCTCTCAATTTATTTCACTGCTGTTGAAACTTGGAAGTATCTCTGTCTCATATTCTTGTCTACTTGACTTTCAGCCTTAAAACTCCAGGTCTGTATCTATCAATGACACTCTTTTTTTATTTTTGTTTTGGTGGTCTAGGGATTGAACCCAGGCGTGTTTTACCTTTGAGTTACACCTCCAGTCCTTTTTAATTTTTTTTATTTTGAAACAGGCTTTCACTAAATTGCTGAGGCTGGCCTTGAACTTCTGATCCCCCCTCCCCTGAGTACTAAGATTATAGGTATGTCCTACTGTGCCCAGTTTGCAATGCCATTCAGAATTCCATTCTGAAATCCCCTTTAGAGAGGCTTGTCTCCTGCCTCATCACCAGCGTGGGTCATTGTGGAGAGGCTTAAGAAGTGCCAAGGAGGAATTCCTTTTTGTTCTCCCTGATCCCCCTGGACTCTCTCAGGCAGTGAAAGGCCAGCAGTCTCTGAGCTCCAGAGATGCTGGGTGGCTTCCATGCGCAGCAATTTCCAGGTGTTCTGTTTATCTGTGTGTTTCTGTAAGCTCATCGGGGACCATATTTCCCCTACCTCTGCATCCCTCTGGCACGAGGCCCAGAGCTTAGGGTATCTCAGATGCTCAAGTGAGTGTGGATGGGATTTGGAGAGAGATGGGGCCCCTCATCATGTACTTTCACAGGGTTCCCAAACAGATTTTGCTCACAACATCCAGAAAGCAAAAGATTTCATACATGAACAGATATTTCCAGCTTCTCTTGAAAAAACTAGATCTTCCAATATTGGGTCCACATTTCAACTTGGCAAAAACTGGCGGGAGCTGAGTGGCAGTGGCTCCCTTTGAATGGGACACAGTCACTGACCATCACCTTTTATGTTTATTCTATCTGTGTGGTTCCCTATGGCACCTGAGTTTGGCCCTGTTCCACTGGAGGGCAGGTCAGAAATCCAGCCAGATGGTATGTGGAGGAGCAAAGGGAACGCCACTTTGAGCTCTCAGTCTCAAAGCTGCCAGGACCTGGCACCAAGCGCCTCAATACCTAGAGTCCTGGCCTGTCTTCCAGGCCACCTGCTTCTGGTCCTGCCAGTATGCATTCCTGGGCAGGGTAGATTGCTGCTGGCTGAGAAGCAAGGCTACCTCATAGGAAAGAAGACTAGTTATTGCAGACTGTTATGTGAACATAGTGGCCGCTGGACATATGTTTGTTGAATGATATATCTATATAAATGCCTACTGGATCATATTCCCATTGGCTTCCTTTGCATTGGAGAGATGCTTCCATACCAAGGCACTCCAAGATTAATTAATTAAGTTGTACACAGAAGGAAAATTGTAGATCCTATCTCTGAAGAGATGATGTTTCTCCTTGAGTTGTATGACTGAAATCCCTAAAACCGAAGTGAGTAAACGCTTGGAAGGAAAGTGCTGCTGTCGACGAGGGCCAAGTATGGGATCAGGTCAGTCCTCTAGTTCAGACCCTCAGCAGCTTCTGCTGCTTCCACATAAAGTCCTAGATTAGACATAGAAGGCCTTTGGAGATCAGTCTCGCCTACCTTCCGAGTCACCCGCCCATCACTAACACACATGCCTGCCCTCCCTCTCCCATTCTGAGAAGCCCTACTCCTTTCAGCAACCGGTAAGCCCTAAGGAGTCATATTCTCTCACAGCTCTGCACCTTTTCCACCTGGAAAACTACTCATTCCTCAAGAGCGCATCCTCCAGGAGACCAAGGCAGATTTCAAGCAGGAGGGAGGCAGCTGAGGGCTCCTAGAGGACTTTGCTACCCTCGTGCTCTAAACTTGAGTCTTCTGAAAACAGGGCTGTGCTTTAACCTTTTTCTTCTCTTTTTTTTTTTTTTGTGTGTGGTAGTGGAGAATAGAACCCCCAGGTCTTCTGCCTCCTGGCTATACTCCCAGACCTATTATACATATTATTATATTATGTTATATTATATTTATAAATATATATATATATATATATATATATATATATATATATATATATTGTGGGGGGGGGTACTGGAGACAGAACCCAGGGGCATTCTACCTCTGAGCTACACACCCAGTCCTATTTTTTTATTCTTTATTTTGAAACAGGGTCTCGCTGAGTTGTAAAGGGCCTAAGTAGCAGAGGCTGTCCATGAACTGCATTCCTCCTGTCTTAGCCTCCCAAATGCTGGAATTACAAGAGTGCGCTACCACTCTAGGCTCCTATTTTATACTTTATTTGGAAACAAAGTCTCACAAAGTTACTGAGAGCCTCACTAAGTAGCTGAGGCTGGCTTCAAACCTGCGCGATCCTCCTGTATCAGCCTCCCAAGTACTGGGATTACAAGCGTGAGCCACCACGCCCGGCTTGCTTTAACCTTCTTAAACTTCCCAGTGCTTGGCATTCTGTTAGCTCACAGTGGGAATCTAATATGTATTTATGATACATGAATAAATTTTATAATGCCATTAAGGTTATAAGAGCAATTGAAAAGAAATATGAAAATAATTCTCTATCCCAAGATGAATAAACGTATTATTCCCTATGTCTGGGGACTGACTATGATTCCTTAACCATGTTGGTGGCATCATAATACCCAGTTTCAAATTATACTACAGAACTATAGCAATAAAAAACAGCATGTTATTGGCACAAAACACAGACATATAGACCAATGGAACAAAATAGAAGACACAAAAACAAATCTTCACACTTAGAACCAGTTGATTTTTGACAAAGCTGCCAAAAACATACAGTGGAAAAAAAGACAGCCTTTTCAACAATGGTGTTGGGAAAACTGGTTATTTCATTTTTAAAAGAATGGCATTCAACCTCAATCTCTCATTCTAAATTGCATTTCATTCCAAAGGCTGAGGTGGTTCTGTAACCTCGTCTGTATGAATTTAAAATATCATTAATTATATTTAAATATGTTTCCCCCACATATTTAACAAATACCATAATTACAAGTGGGTATATATTTGGTAGCCCCCTTATCCTCGGTTTCACTGTTTGTAGTTTCAGTTGCCTGGTCCAAAAATATTAAATAAAAAATTCCAGAAGTAAACAATTTGTAAGTTTTAAATTGCACGTCGTTCTCAGTAGTGTGATGAAATCTTGCATTATCTTGCTGCATGCTCTCAGGACAGGAGTCATCCCACTGTCCAGCTGCCCATGCTGCATACAGTGCCCACCACTAGTGACTTAAGAAACACAGCAGTTGTCAGATTGCCCAGGTATCACAGCATTTGTGTTCAAGTAAGCTTACTGTAATAGACTAAGGCTACAGCACATGCTTACGTCTTCCAAATCATCACAAGGGCATTGCATTATCTCACAACACATCCAGAAAACAGGTAAGCAGAACACCATAAAACATTTGAGACGGAGATCACATTCATATAACTTTATCACAGCTTGTTACAATTGTTCTATTTCATTATTGTTGTTAATCTCTTACTGTATCTGACTTACAAATGAAACTCTATTACTGGTATGTATGTGTATATAGGGAAAGCATAGCATACATAGGGTTTGATGCTATCTGCTGTTTCAGGTACCCACTGGAGGTCTTGTAATGTAGGCCATGGTTAAGGAGAGACTACTGTCAGAATATCATAGACATAGGTAATATGACAGGTTATATAGTGGAGCAACTATATTTTCTGCCTCCTTTCTTAACAGATGGGGAAGTTAAGGCTTTAAGAACAGGTCCAAGGTTATGCAGCTGGTTGATAGTGGAATTGACACTAAAACAAGGGCCAAAATTGAGTGTTCTAGAATGATGGAGAATTTTTTTAGCATGGCAGTTGTTAATCAAGATGAATTACATGTTATAATAAATGCTAAGACACTGGCTACTTTCTTTATAACAAAAAACACTAGTATGTATGCTACTCCTAAAGTATAACCCTTCACTATAGCAATCAAAACTAACTGCAGTGGTATAACACAGTGTGGCCACCATCTTAAGAACAGGCTCTTTTGTGGGGAGGGAGCACGGAGTGGCTGTGGAGAACTGAGGCTGTGTCTCTCGGAGGCCACTCTGCAGTGAAAATTCATGTGTGCAAATTGTTGCCCTCTTACCAGGGACAATCAAGGGACCACAGAGTGCCATGGGAATTCGCCCTCATGTCCCTGGAGAGCCCATGCTGGAGCTACCTAACTCTCCTGCTCTTACTCAATTATTTTTCACCATGTTATTCCTCTTTCTTTATTTGGTTTATGTAGATGTTTGCTTGATTTGTAATGGATAAAAAGGATAAAAGTTTGACTAATTATAAAAAGTTTCTTAGCTGGACGTGATGGTGCACACTTGTAATCCTAGTACTTGGGAGGCTGAGACAGGAGGATCACAGGTTCATGGCAAGCCTCAGCTACTTAGTGAGATCCTATATCAAAATAAAGATTAAAAAATAAGGCTGGTGATGTAGCTAAGAGGTAGAATGCCTATGCTCTTTATTACATTAATAGAAACAAACTACTTTTCCAGACAAATGATAAATTAATAGGATCAACAGTTTATTAATCTTTTAACAATAAAAGAGGTATATGGGACAATACAAGAAGATGAAATATAATTAAACATTTAACATCTCAAATTGACTTTAAATTCATATGTATTTATGTGTATAGCAATACATACATATATGTATGTAAATATGTATATGTATATCTCTATATATGTATATATGTGTGTAGGTAGGTATATTCAAGGGGAAAAGAGCACTAACAATTATTGGATAACAGTTATTATGCCAGATACTTTACAATATCTCTTGATTCTCATAGAATAAATCTATAAGAAATGCATTATTATGCCACTGTACAGATGAGGAAATTGAGGCGATAAGTGTCTGTATAATTGGCCAAATTTTACATAACAAGGAAGTTATAAAGCCAAAACTTGAATCTAACATCGACCTACAAAGCCAATATCATTTCCAATGTGGTTTTAGGTGATCTTGCAGCTAATAAGACCAAGGGAATAATTTGACAGCTTGGTCATGGCTGTCAAGGAGGATCAGGAGGGGAGAGGAAGGCCAGAGTGACGTGGTTCAACAAGGAAGCATCAGAGAGGTGCCAGGAGGGGCCATTTCTGAGGAGTCTATGTTGAACAGCAGCTGGGCAGGGGCTTCGTGGTGCCGTAATAGAGAATTTTGACTCTCCACCTTCCTCATCATGAATGGTATAAGCAGTAAGTAGCTGCTTACAAATCAGGGACCCTCTGGAGGTGAGCATGTCACAAAGTGCAGGGTAGCCTGATGGACTTAGGAGACCAGGCGAGGATGCCACCCCTGGACGGCACCCTCACAGCTGGCCTGAAAGAGCACTGGGTGGTGTACTGGGTGGTGTAACTCCTTCCTGCTAACAACTGCTCCCAGGATCACTGTCACCACCACTGCCCATCTTGCTTCTCTTCAGCATCTGGCTCAACCCAACACTTCTCCAGTGCCTCCTATGAGTCTTGATATGGTTGTAGGCAATGCGTCTAGAGGTAAAAGAGACTTTTAGGACTTAAAAGATCCGTAAACAATATAGAAATGGATGGGTCCCTGCTAAGGCTAAGATTTACAGGAGAGCCCTCTCTCCTCTGCCTCCCTCCCTCCTGCCTTCATGCCACATGGCAGACACCGTTCTTGGTGCAGGAGTGCAGTAAGGAAGATCTTTGTCCTTATGAGGCCTGGGTTCTAGAGCCACAGGGTTCCATACAGTAGTCACTAACCACGAGTCAGTATTTACATGTAGTGTGTGTGTGTGTGTGTGTGTGTGTGTGTGTGTGTCTGGGGATGGAACCCAGGGACATTCTACCTCCGAGCTACACACCCTGCCCAATTTTTTTTTTAATTCTTTATTTTGAAACAGGGTCTCACTAAGTTGCAGAGGGCCTCACTAAGTAGCTGAGGTTGTCCTCAAACTGTGAACCCACTGTCTCAGCCTCCCAAATGCTGGGATTACAAGCGAGCAGCGCGATGCCCATCTATTTGCATGTAAATTTAAGTTAATAAAATTGCAAGTTTTGTTCCTCAGTTGCACTGGCCACACTTCCTAGCTGCCATACTGGATGGTAGAGACGTAGAATATTTTCAGGATCACAGAAAGTTCTACTAGACAGTTCTGTTCTAAAGTCTTATTTAAAGTTAGGTCTTTAGAGTCTAGCGCTGTGCCTAGTACATAAAAAGCACTATTAAAATGTCATTATGTCTGGGCGTAGTGGCGCACGCTTGTAATCCCCGCGCTTGGGAGGCGGAGACAGGAGGATCGCGCAGGTTCAAAGCCAGCCGTGCTGGCTTAAGAGATCCTGTTTCCAAATAAAATATAAAATAGGTCTGGGAGTGTAGCCTGAAGGTAGAAGGGTTCCATCCTCAGTACCACCCAAATTAATTAATTAATTTAATTTAATGTCATTAAACGTTAAAGTAGTGTGATAAGTACAACAATAAAGGTATGTCCCAGCTGGGTCCAGTGGTGCATGCCTGAAATCCCAGAACTCTGGAGCTGAGACATGAGGATTGCAGGTTTGAGACCAGCCTCAGAAACTTAGTGAGACTCTCAGCAACTTAGCAAGACTCTGTTTCAATATTTAAACATTTTTTAAAAAGGGCTAGCGGTATACTTTGGAAGTATAATGTCCCTGGGTTCAATCTCCAGTGTACACACACACACACACACACACACACACACACACACACACAAATGGCCTGTCCCAGCACAAAAATAACAGAGGAGAAACGACTTTACTTAAGGGCATGGGTGTAAGGAATATCTTCCAGAGAAGAAAAGAACTGGTGATAAGATTTGAAATAGGATTCAAAGTTGTGATACACATTTGGCCAAGAGAGGCAGCGTGCTACAGTTCTGAGGGGACAGTAGAAAATTAAATCACAGCTGTAATGATTGCAGGGTTCAGATGCTTCTAGATGGGAAAGGTAGGAAGTGAGGGACGGGAAAGGGCACGATGATGGTCTCCAAAGCCCCCGGGGATTCTCCCTAGCAGGAAGTAAACAGGGAGCACGCCTCCTTATTTTAGGAAATAAACCGTTTGCAATAAATGTCTGAAATAGCCCTGGTTCTTAAGTATTACTATGCTCTCCAAAATGAATGCTCTGTGAGACCTCCCTTTTAATCAGCAAATATGCTAGTCAGAGCCAACTATAAAAAGAAGCAGTACTTAGCAGTCCGTTCCTCGGCCACTGAAGGGAGCTGAATCACACGCGCGCTCTGTGGTCAGTGAGGCCAACCTCCGGGGTCTGGTTCAGAACAGCCCTTGTCTGCAGCTGTCCAGTCCAGTGGTGTCTGGCAACTGAGAACTAGGAGACCGGAGGGCGGCAAAGGAGACATAAACAAGTGCCACGTGGCGGTCAGGCCAGCCTCGGAGAAACACAATGGCAATTATCTTGCACAAAGCCAACCTGGTGGATGGCCAGACACCCACCCCCTCCTATGACTAGCATCTAGATACTACATGCAGACCCTGTCTATTTCATCTAATTCCCTCAACAGCCCTATGAGAGGGGCACCATTACAATTTCTTCTGATTCCTGGATAAGCAACTTGCCCAGGGTCACACAGCTCCAGCACACGGTTGATCTAGAATTTGAGAGCACTGGTATCTGCCAAGAGTGATTGGGAACAGACTGGCGGGAGCAGTCCAGGGCAGTGGGAGGGCTCAAGGCCTGCCTAGGCCATGAGAGGATTCCAGAAACTTCCAAGGGTGATTCTCCTGCCTGGCACCACTAGAAGTAAGAAGGGTAGAGAATCAGGAAAACTGCTTACAGCTGGGGGTTGTTTTTAGGGGTCAAGCATCTCCCTTGTTCACCCCCTGAAATGCTCATTGCTTTGGGGAGCAACAGGGATTTCTGCTCTAACCTTTGGTCATGACTCTGTTCCACAAGTCCTTGGAGGCGGAGGCAGGAGCTGACTGTCTGGTACTTTTCCATGAGGTTCGAAAGGGAGTGAAAGCCAGCTACCAATCACTGCTGATCTCTGCAGATGGAAAAGCCCCTGGCTTGCATACTGGAGGCCAGGCACCTGACCCTGCTCAGCAAGGACCAGGAGCCAGGTTTGGCCAATTCTGTACGCTGACCACTGAGGGAGTTTCACAAGGGGCAGTGTGTGAGGTCTTCTCTCCTCACACACTGAGCTGGAGAGAGGAAGCTCCTCCCTGCCTCACCTGCAGGGACTCCGCACACCCAGCACAAACACACCAGCCCCAGCTTAGGAAAGAGGGTTCCTTTTCTTAATTGCACCGATTTCCTAAAGTTCTTTGGTTCCATAACGGAGATTAAAGCTGTAATAAGATGGAATAATACAACTTGTAATCAATGAGACCTAAAGAATGTCATATTTAAAAAAATAAGGCTTATGTGTTTTTAATAGGACCTAAGCTAACTTACTTGTGGTGAATTGTAGCAACATCCAGATTCTACGGAAACCTTCTAAACTGTGTGTGCTCACCAATGTAAAGGACATCATTCGCCACCAGGGCTTCCTGTCACGCCCTTCACAGTGACCACAGTGGCACCTGTACCAGAGGATCCCACACACTCCACCCCACACTCCAGGAGAGGGAGGAAGGAAGGGGGAGGAGCTGTACACTTCTAGCAGAGCCTTCCTTTCCCCCATCTCTGCCTCCTCTTCAACACGCAGGACCTCAGGCCACCGTCTGCCTAGGAGCTCCGGGCCTCCCCCACCTCCTGCCATCCTTTGTGTCCTTTGTACATACGTCCTCCAGACCCCCCACCACCCCCACCTCCCGTTCCCAAGTTGGCTCTGCACATCCCTACTCACCTCCATTTCCCCTGCCCAACTTCCAGATCCTGTGCCTCCTGGGGCTCAGGTCCATCCACAGCAAAAGCCTGTGTTCTCAACTTCCTTCAAACAATACCAAGTACATATGAATTTTTAGTGATAACTGGTAATTTGAAATTTTAAACACACAGTGAGACATGTCTTGGTAATGTGTTAAGAGCATGGATCTGGAGCTACCCTGTCCAGTTTCAAATGCTAGTTCTAGCACTTCCTATGGGTGGGGCTTAGGGGAGTCTACCTAACTTCTCTGTCAGTAATCTGTATTTGCAAAATGGTGAAAAGGGTTTCCAGCTCAAAACTCTGCAACCTGCTTACCAGTGCCTGGAGGAATTCTATAAAAGCCTAAAAACTGCCAGTCATGTTCCGTACATCAGCTGCCAATTGGCCACCTCTTATCAGCCACCTTTCCTATACATCCATGAACCACTGGCTGTAAACATGAGGACCATCTGTTTACCAATTAAGCTAGTACACACAAGAACATTATGGGGTGCATATAAGAGGAGACCGCCAGAGCTAGATCTCAAGAAGAGATTCATGTGGAACAAAGACGCTTCCTTAAGAAGGTGAACTTGAGCTGCCCTCCATTGAAAGTGCTGTGGACAGCAAAAGGACAGACAAGGTTATGGGAAGGTGAGAACATCAGTCAACAACTCTGCAGGAAACAGACGACTCACTTAATTTGGGAAATTTGAGGAGAATCTAATAAAGGGCTATTTAGAAAGATGTGGCCAGTGGAGGTCCAGGACTCCAAGCTAGGAACAGGCCATGCCTAGGTTTGCAGGGACAATGGAAAGAAGTACCAAAACACAGAGAAAAGGAGCTCGATGGAGAGGGCAGCTCCATCCTCCTACTAAAATCTGTACCTGGCACTTCCCTGTTAGCTAATCCCAATCAGAAGCCAGAGGGCAAGGGGGCCATGGGCGAAGCTATCTGACCATCAGCACCTTTCCTATGTACCCATGAAACACTGGCTATAAGCATGAGGACCATCATGCATTAGTGCATTTAAGCTAGTACGCACAAGAGCATTATGGGGTGCACACAGGATGAGAGTCGCCTTTCCCTTCTTCCTCCCTCCCCATCCCAGTACAAAGCAGGAGAACAGCGGGAGGGGAGAGAGTCGTCACAAAGGGAAAGATGAAGCCAAAGGAATAGAGACTAAAATGTGATGGAGAGTAAGAAAGCTAGTCAGAGCCTTCATTTTTTAATCTATCACATCCATTCACTCTCCCTCAAGGCCAATAAATATCATGAGAACACTACAATGTTGGAATGAGGTAGGGAAGTAAGAGAAAGACAGGGAGTTAGCCAGCAGGTCGGGAATGAAGAGGTGCAGGTACAAAACATTCTTCAAAACGGTGGAAAAACACCACAAGGCTACAAGTCGGCTGAACTTGATGCCTAACAAGGTCTTTGAAGACAAGGTATAGAAAGCAGCTGATATTGTTTTATTGGGCACGAACTCAAACTTAATGGAATATGCTGGCTTCAAAGTCCATGAGAACTATACTCCAATTCTATAACTAAGTCTCATGCAGAACTACTTGATTCCGCCCAAACCTAAGTGAGCATCATTTATGCACTTTCTCTTTTGACGGTACAAAAGACATATGTGATCCTGACAGATTAATGCACACCCTGATGTGGAGATCAGGGTCTAATAGCTCAAAAGCGCCGTGGGCTTCAATGTTTTGCTTTGGATTGTCAGCCTCTTCTCCCTTTGATATTCTTGGTACCATCCATAAATGACCCAGGCTGCTATTCTCTTTAGCATTGGCTCTACAAGCCACACATTTCACAGTGTTAGGAACCATTTCCTCCCAGGGACCCGAAAGATTTTTAAGTGCAGTTTCCCCCAAAGCATTTTTCAAAGTTCTCGTAGGAATTAAATGAACAAAGGATTCCATGGTCAAGCAAGCTGGGGAAATACTGTTGAGATCCATCAAGTTAACCAGCTTTTCTTTGAGGATGATCTTTTATGGATTTTTAATATCGAATATGAATGGTTGAATGTACTGGGCAAAAAGGTGGTATGCAGAGACTTTCAAACTTTGTCTAAAGAATGCCTTTTTTATAGAAAGCACCTGGTAGGACTGATGAGCCTCTCAGCCCACTTTAGAACCTGGATTGCAAAGAAGAAACCGGGACTCAGAGAAGTGAAATGTCTGCTGAAGGTTTCACAGTGGACTGTGGTATTCCCCTGAGGCTAATGCTGACCTGATCTAGAACCTTTAGCTACAAACATAAGTAGTCAACCTCCATTCCTACAGAATGCAGAATCCCAACTGCTTCATTTTTCCCTAATATGGCATTTATCCTTGCTCACCATCAGCTCCTGCTCCCCATTTTCACTGCATTTTTCCAGAATCTTGTCTGATTCTGGGCTATCTTTCCCGAGGAACAAGGCCAGGAACAACGTGCACATTTCAGGTGGGAACGCAGTTTTGTCTGTGTTTTCAGTTGGCTGTCCTGCGCTTTCCCAAGGGACCCCAGCATTCCATGGGGCTATGGGAGCTCAGTGCTCACGCTGCTTTCTGGGCTGCAAGGAGAGCTTGGAGCATATCATCTTCTAAGACAAGGGCTTAGGCTTCATTTCCTCCCCTGGATTAGGCTAGAGACCATCGCGTCCCACCCTGCATCTCCCACAGTGCACACCTCCCCAACCCCCACACGACTAGGAGTTTCCAAACGTCTTGTGCTTGCTTTGCTGAGTTGATATTTTAAAAGTTCCTCCCCTAATAATTACCTTGCTCTGGCCTCAAAGAAAACACATTTGCTCCATTTCTGTAGCCTTTGCAAGATTTTGATGTTGATACCTGACAGCTTTAGAATTCCTCCAAATTTATACTTATTTTCTTTAAATTGCTTGCAGTTATTTTCTCTGAATTGTTTTCTTGGGCCTCATACCACTTCTAAGATATGACAGAGATTTATATTTAATTTAAAAACTGTCTTTAAAACAAACGATGGCTTTGACACGATAGCAGAGATGCTGGCAATGAGAAGAGTCAGGCAAGCAGGGCGGTGCTCTGAGCCGCAGACACTGCCGCCTCTGAGTGTCACGGCCGCTTGGGAGCCCAGCTGCTCCTCACACTACAGCAACGAGGACAGAACATTCTTGGCAGGCATACCTGTCCTTGTGGGCAAGTTGCCTTTAAACTAGACCTCCCAGTACCGGTACAGTTCCAGGCCCACAGTAGATGCACAATAAACACGTTTTAGAGGCAAACAGGATTGAATAAAGGAATGAACGAGTGAACAATAAAACAGTATAGAAAAGAAGCATGGCATTGGTCTTGCCCTTTTGCTCCTTTGCGTGTGCTTTGAGATCCAGCCCTTCCAACACATGTTTTTATACTCTGGTGACATTCTTCAGATCACAAGGACAGCAGGGGGGTAACCTCCTCAGTCCTGTCCTGAGAATAATGAAAATTTAACATCTCTGCACCACTTTTGTTCCAAGGAGAAGTAATGCCATAACATTAATGGTGAACCCTGCAAAATGCCTTCATGAAATAAGGTTTCTATAGAGAGTCTTGAGAACGTATTTGGTTCAAATTCTACCCAAAGTACTAAATATGTCTTGATTTCATAGTTTATACTTGGGCCCTGTTTTTTCCTCTAAAGTAGAATACTGCTTGCCAATTCATGGAGCAATTGTTACTATTCTGTATTTATTTCTATGAGGACATTGTTGTGGGGTGGTGCAAACAATAAAACCTTCATCCTAGATCTCTGTGCACCTTATGAATTTCACTCCATCTTAGCTTTTTTTTATTCCCCCCAAACAGTCACTCAAGTTCCTTCAATAATACCAGTAAATAGTTTCAGCCTTCCACAGCTGCAGAGGTTTATGTCCTGAGAGATTTTCAATGTTACAATTTATGCTTCCAATCAAAACAGTGACAGAGTTGACATGATTTACCGAGAAGGACTTGATTAGGGACCAGCTCACTACCGAACAAATAGTAAACAACTACGGGGCACTTTTAATATGCAGTCGTCTCTGTTCACAGCAAAAACAAGCCAGAGAGAATTTCCTGTGATAGGGCTAAGTGAAAAGGAGCCTGTCATTAAGGTCCATGGAGTGGGTTGCAACATTTCAGCCCAGCAGCCTTCACCTAGAGAGGCACAGGCTCCTTCAATAATTCTTTTCTTCTCAGCTCAAATGGAAACCAGCTGTACTCTAAACTGTAACCAGAACACCTATCCAGGAGGTCAAAACCGGGCTGGGAGACACCTCATTGCAAAATGTTTCAAGCTGCTTTCTCTGGATCACAAGTTTGGTCTGCAGTGAATTGTCGGAGACAACCTGTGGTCTGGAATTTAATTCATTGATGCTTTCATAACATTATTATTTCTTCCTCTCTAGAGGAATAAATAAGCGCATAATATACCATGAATTAAAGGCTGGAATGGACATTGATTTGGGGGAGACATTGCTGGGGTGGAGGGGCAAAACAAATCTGGGGCTTTTCCACTGAGAGTAATTAATTTTGGGGAAACCAGTTTTAAACTTTTATTATTATTATTTCAACGGCTCAACTCCTTTTCTGGGACAATTTGAGGAAACTCCAACCCCACTCGCTGTCTACAAATTTCCAAAAACAACAGTTAAAAAGGTCCTGGCAGAAGTCAAAGGGTCAATGGATCCTAAATAGCTTTCAGGTTCAAGTATGCTTGGAGAACAGGGAGAGCAGCCCAGCCCAGTACTGTGAGTCACCCTAGACCAGAGATTCCAAGCCACAGAATTCAACAAATGCACGTTGAGCCCTCTGAACTGCCTGACTTACAAATCCCAGGGGGGTAAGTTTGAAATTCAGAGAGGCTGGGATATCTTATTAGCACGCACGCACGCACACACACACACACACACACACACACACACACACACACACCTTCATTCTTCCAGAGGCTCCCAGAGCTACTTGACTGGTCTGGGGGCCACTCTACTGGAACTTGATGTAGCTCTACTTAAAACAAGATTTGAAGAATACCCCTTTCTTTTTTTCTCTCCCTTTTTCTTTCTTTTATTCCTTTGTTCACATAAGATAAAACCCGGGCCCCTCTACCCCACTTCATTTTCTTGCCATTGTGGAAGACAGGGACATGCGCCTTGCTGGTACTGCTCTCAAGAATGTTCCAGCCAGTTGGCCAAAAACGCATCTGCATTTATGGAGTTAATTGACATCTTATTAATTTTGCTTAGATTCCTCTCTCTCTCTCTCTCTCTCTCTCTCTCTCTCTCTCTCTCTCTCTCTCTCTCCCTTCTTATTTTTTTTTAAGGGAGAGAAAGCTAATGCAAACCAGGTTTACATGCTCAAAGGCACAGAGGAAATTCATTACTCTGAGGAATAGCACACTCCACAAGTGAAATGAAAGTAATCTTATTTATGACGGGAAGGGGCCCTCTCTAGACTGAGGCCGCCACACAGAGACGGCTGCGCAGGCATGAAGCGCTGGCTCCCGCACCCCTTCCAAGCACGGTGCGCTTCTGTGTTTGAAAACTGTTAGAAGCTCCAGAAAAATAGCCATTCAGGGCACGAGGAAAGAAAGCCCATTCAGAATGCACCTTTCAGCAGCTTCTAGGGATCCTTTACTAAATTTTGAAAAGATACCACAGCAAACCATTGGTATGGGGCTGTAAATAGGGCTGCGCTGGCTTCACGGCCTTGGTTCCCTTCCTTGGTGAGTTTTTCACTGTAAATCCGTGGTCCCTTCCTTCAGGCTGTAAGTAGTGGAGCCCCTTGAACGACTCCTCTCCCTGCCAGCATCCCCTTGTGACCTTGCAGATCATTCTCTGTTCTTCTGGGAAATTCCAGCCGGTCTTGGTGGAACATGCTTGTAATTCCAGTATTTGGGAGGCTGAGACAGGAGTATCTCAGGTTCATCACTAGCCTCAGCTACTTAGTGAGGCTTCTGCACTTAGTGAGACCCTGTTTCAAAATAAAGAACAAAAAATAGGACTGGGAGTATAGCTTGGAGGTAGAATGCCCTGGGTTCAATCCCAAGTACCTAAATAAATAAATAAATAAATAAATAAATTAAAAAACAGTGACTATATCCCTTTTTATTATGTGGGGTTTTTCCATATAGCCCCTCCCATTCCTCTTAATCAACAAAAATCTTGTGTACTATGGGGTTTGGGGGAGACTGTCTTTTTACTTTTTCTTCTAGACTACTCATGAGTACTCTATAGAATCTTAATTAACATGTGATTAGCATGTGATTAATTAATGTGTGTGATCTTGGCAATAAGATGATTTTTATAGTATTTATAATGTGAATCCTGAAGATGACTTTTGTTAGTCGTTTCTCTAAGATGATTGGAGCCACTCTTTGCTTATAGATAAGGAAACAGGTTCCAGGGTGGATCCTAGACTGTGTATCTTCCTCCTCTTCCTCCATTATTATTATTATTATTATTATTATTATTAATTTTTTTTTTTGTGTGTGTGTGTGTGTGTGTGTGATACTGGGGATGGAACCCAGGGGCATTCTACCTCCAAGTGACACCCCAAGCTGATATTTTATTCTTTATTTTAAAACAGGGTCTCACTGAGTTGTGGAGGGCCTCACTAAGTAGCTGAGACTGTCTGCGAACCTGCAAATGCTGGGATTGCAAGCGTGCGCCACAAGTCTGGCTTCTCTTCCTTCTTATTTAAGAGAATATACTTAGCCAGGCATGGTGGTCCAGGCCTGTAATCCCAATACTTGGGAGGCTGAGATAGGAGGATGGAAGGTTCAAGGCTAGCCTTAGCAATTTAATGAAACTCTCAACAACTTAGCAAGACCCTGTTTCCAAATAAAAAATAAAATGGGTCTGGAGGTGTAACTCAGAGATGCAACATCCCTAGGTTCAGGCCCCAGTATCACACACACAAAAATAAACAAGTAAAATATGCCTTCCTATATTCCAAGAAACCTCCATGTTTACCACCAAAGAAAGAAAATTATTGCTTGAACTCTGTGCAAAGGCCAGTAATATTCCTCTCATCTACATAAGAAAAGCTCTGCCCTTCCTTCAGCATAAAATAGAAAAGGGTCAACTAACACATATCTGTACTCTAAAGTCACACACAAAGATGCTACGCCAGAGTCAATGGGAATTAAACCAATTGTTTACTTTTTTTTTTTTTTCCGGTACTGGGGATGGAACCAAGGGGCATTCTACCTCTGAGCTACACCCACAGCCCTATTTTTTATTCTTTATTTTGAAATAGGGTCTCACTAAGTTGCAGAGGGCCTCACTAAGTAACTGGGGCTGGCCACAAACCTGTGAACCTCCTGTCCCAGCCTCCCGAATGCTGGGATTACAAGTGTGCACCACCACACCTGGCTAACCATTTGTTTATTTTGATCAGCACATCTTTATGAAGCCCTGAGCTACCGCACAGGGCTAGGAGAAAGGCTCTGGAGGAAAAGAGCCCAGGTGTGGGGAGACACGGGCCCCGATGCAGAAGTGCAGGTGCT
Source organism: Muscardinus avellanarius (assembly GCF_963383645.1). Classification (NCBI taxonomy): domain Eukaryota; kingdom Metazoa; phylum Chordata; class Mammalia; order Rodentia; family Gliridae; genus Muscardinus; species Muscardinus avellanarius. The sequence goes on along the minus strand of NC_137791.1, from coordinate 96,712,189 downwards.
TTGAGCTCAGAGGCTGACTCCAGGACCAAAGAGCGGCTAGTCTGGAGACAGTGGTGGTGATGGGCCAGGCTGCAGAAATAACTTGTCTAAAGGTCTAGAGAAGAAAGTTTCGTAAGTTTTACAAAGTCAGTGTCGGTAATCCACATTGGGGGAATTAAGAAAGGGATGATAGCCAGAGCCCGATTTCTACCGCCACACCTAAACTCCAAGCGTTCCTTCCTCGCCCTGCCCAAGCGGAGCTTTCTTAATGTGGTCTGCAGCATTATTTTCTTGGCTGTTCTCCTGCATCCCAGAAACTGGCTCAGTTCAGCTCTAAGATGCATAAAGGTGAGGCCTTCAGTTGAGAAGACCCCTGTTCAACCCAGGCACCATTTATCAAACGTCTCACCTGCACCTGCTCCATCAGGCTGCTCCATTTTCTCCCTCACAGCCTGCATCCCCTTGCTTGAGGGCTCCCTTGTGAGGTTCAAGAAGGACCATTTTATCCAATTCCATGACTCTAGCACAGTGCCAAACACAGTAGGAAATGAATAAATGTTTGTTGAATGAATACTCAAGTTTGGTGAGATATAACTCAACTCTCAAAACACATTTAACTTGCCTTTTAAAAAACACATCTTGTCATATAAACAGAATCAAAGACAAAAACCACATGATCATCTCAATAGATGCTGAAAAAGCATTTGATAAAATTCAACATCCATTTATGATAAAAACACTGCAGAGAATTGGAATAGAAGGAACATATCTCAACATTATTAAGGCAATCTACAATAATCCCACTGCCAACATCATATTAAATGGGGAAAAACTTCAAGAATTCCCCCTAAAAACTGGAACGAGACAAGGATGTTCACTATCACCACTTCTCTTCAAAATAGTACTAGAGATTCTAGCCAGAGCAATAAGGCAAGAAAAGGAAATCAAAGGAGTACAAATAGGAAAAGAAGAACTTAAGCTTTCACTATTTGCAGATGACATGATACTATATTTAGAAAACCCAACAAACTCAACCAAAAGGCTTATAGAACTGATCAACAAATTCAGCAAGGTATCTGGATACAAAATCAATCTTAAAAAATCAGAAGCTTTCCTGTACACCAACCATAAATCCACTGAAAAAGAAATTCAGAAAACACTTCCACTCAGGATCTCCCACAAGGAAATAAAATACCTAGGAATAAACTTGACCAAGGAGGTAAAAGATCTCTACAAAGAAAATTATAAAACACTGAAAAAAGAAATCAAAGAAGATCTTAGAAGATGGAAAGACCTTTCATGTTCATGGATTGGCAGAATAAATATCATTAAAATGGCCATCCTCCCAAAAGTGATCTACAGATTTAATGCAATGCCCATTAAATTACCAAGATCATTCCTCACAGACATTGAAAAATCAGTCCTTAAATTTATCTGGAATAACAAAAAGCCCAGAATAGCCAAGGTAGTTCTCAGCAACAAAAACCACGCAGGAGGAATCACAATACCTGACTTTAAACTATACTACAAAGCCATTGTAATAAAAACAGCATGGTACTAGCAAAAGAACAGATATATAGACCAATGGAGCAGAATAGAAGACCCAGAAACAAGTCCACACACTTTCAGCCAATTGATTTTTGACAAAGGGGCCAAAAACATACACTGGAAAAAAGATAGCCTCTTCAACAAATGGTGTTGGCAAAACTGGTTAACCATATGCAGAAAATTGGATGTTAATCCCACTTTTTCACCCTGTACAAAAGTCAACTCACGATGGATCAAAGACTTGGAAATTAAACCAGAGACTTTGAAGCTCCTTGAAGAGGGCATAGGTCCAACACTACAACACATAGGCACAGACAAACATTTCCTCAACAAGACCCCAAAGGCACAACAAATTAAAAAGAGAATCAAGACATGGGATTGCATGAAACTGAAGAGCTTCTGTTCAGCAAAGGAAGCTATCAAGAATCTCAATCGAGAGCCAACAGAATGGGAGAAGATTTTTGCCACCTACACCACTGATAGAGGACTAATATCTAGAATATACAGAGAACTCAAGAAACTCAACACTAAGAAAACAAAGCATCCAATAACAAAATGGGCAAATGAACTAAATAGACACTTCACAAAAGAAGAAATTCAAATGGCCAATAAATGCATGAAAAAATGCTCAACATCACTGGCAATCAGAGAGATGCAAATCAAAACTACCCTGAGATTTCACCTAACTCCAACTAGAATGGCCATCATTCAAAACACAAACAACAACAGATGCTGGCGAGGATGTGGAGAAGTGGGAACTCTAAGACATTGTTGGTGGGATTGCAAATTAGTGCAACCACTTTGGAAAACAGTATGGAGAATCCTCAGAAGAATGGGAACAAGCCTACCATTTAATCCAGCAATACCACTGTTGGGTATCTGCCCAAAAGAAAAGAAACCAAACTACCAAACTAATGCATGTGTATCTATGTTCATAGCTGCACAATTCACCATAGCCAAACTATGGAACCAGCCAAGATGTCCATCAACAGATGAATGGATTACAAAACTGTGGGATATGTACACAATGGAATTTTACTCAGCCATCAAAAAAAAACTCAATTACATCATTTTCAGGGAAATGGATGGAACTGGAGGACATTATGCTAAGTGAGATTAGTCAGGCACAAAAAATAAGAAATCAGATGCTTTCCCTAATATGTGAGAGTTAGGGAGAAAAGAGGAGCAAACAAGACAACCTAAAGGAGGAGAAATGAGGGGGGAAGAAGAAAATCTCTAAAGCTCACAATGTACTTAAACATATCGAAGTCAATCACTAAGCCAAGCAAGGGAGGGAGGGACGGGGAGGGAATGGGGTGGGATTTGGGTAGGTGTTAAATCAGCGATGAGTACATGTTTGTACACACAAGTTTTTTACCCCAATAAGTTGTATGAATATAATGCACCAATAAAAAAAATTTAAAAAAATACATCTTGCACAGAATGTTTTATGTAGATGGTAAGAAGACAGTCAGAAAATGTTAGGAATCCTATTCCATGAAAACAAGCATAGCTGAGTGTTCCCTGCTGTTATGGTAGAGAGAATGATGTTTGCTCTGAGCTTATAGTATTTGCTAGAAAACTGTACCGGGGAGCAGATGTTTTGAATAAAAAGTAGACATTACAAGCTAATGATTTAGCAAAATAAACCAAAAGTCAGCAGGTAGGAGGAGGAGGATGAGGAGGGGGAACTATGTTAAAATATCCAGCTTTTGACAGGATCTGCTATTTCCTGCCTCCGTTTCTCATTAAGTAAAGCTCACTATATTTAAGGCAGTTTGAGAAGAGTAAATACAGAAAAACACAGAATAAAAACTAAGCACAGGCTTGGCTGGTGATAGCACACCCGTGATTATGGACTCTGTGCCTCGGATGCACCGCAGTTGGTCCTCGAGCCCCTGTCATTCATCTAGTATTTACCACTGGGCTGTATATTGGGAATATAGAGGTGAGAAAGAGCACCTCTAACCAGAAGGGATTGATAGTGTGAGTTAAAAAATGTATAGTGTGAGTTAAAATTTTAATTACAGTTAGCCTCACCTTTGGAAGCAGCAACAGAAAAGTGGGGCAGGTTCCCAGAGCCGGCACACTTCTCCAGTGTGTGCTGTCAATCATCAGGAGGCTCAGACAGACTGTGAGAGCTGATCGGCATGTGTCTTCCAAAACCATTAGAAAAATAGCTCAAGTAGAGGGTGCCCTGGAGCCCTGGGTTATATTCTGGGATGGCAACTCAGATATACGCTCTTCACTCTTTCTTTTCAGACTACACTGTCTCGCGATATATTTATTGAAATATATTCTGCCTTTTAAAACCTATTAAAAAATGGAGAGCAATTTGGTGAAGTTTGGCAGAGGTCGCCTTCCTTCTGTAGTAACCATTTTGTGCCACAAGGGGGCACTCTGGTTTAAATAATGACGGAGCTTCTCTTCCCTGTGCATTCTGTTTTCTCCTTTCTCTGTGAGGGGCTTTCAAAGAGCAACATGGGTTTATCTATCATCAGAAGGCCAGCAGCCATTGTAGGAAGGCAGATGTTTGTCCAGCACAAAGTACAGATGTTTTCGAGCAAAGCTTCAAGATAAATCTCATTTATGAAGGAAGAATTAAATGAAGATGGCGACTGTTTCTTACAAAAGAGATTTTTATGCTAAAAATAACCATTTTCTCACTGGGTCACCTGGGGTGGGGAAATAAATAAAACAAACGGACAAACAAAACCAAAACATTAAACAACAACAGACAACAAGTTAGATGAACGTTCTGGGAATAATGAGGACGTTTTTGAGGACACGCTGCTGGAAGCAGCTCTGATCGTATCCCCCTTGGCTTTGGTTTGGATGATCCTATTCCAATAGGAATCTTCCTTAACTTTCATGCCGAACTGGCCAATACTCTCATGTTTGTAACATTACAGTCAGTTGTCATGGAAATAAATCTGCTGTCACAAATTCAGGTTTTTGCTTACCACCTCTGGATCATACAGAGGCAGAAAGAAAAAAAAAATCCTATCTATCCTGCGCTAGCTAACATTTTCAGTTTTTAGGGCTCCATCAGATTCAGAAAAATTGGACAAACGTATACTATTATAATATGAATTTTTAAAAATTCTTCCTAATCGTTATGCAGATTTTTAACACTCTGCTGCGTTAAGGTTTTTATTTAGATACAACTCCTGGGCTCTTCAGCCATGAGTGAGTATTCTAAATCTTTTGTACTGGACAAAATGAGTGAATTGTGCTTGTAAAGAGCAAGCGGCTCTAACCAGAAGACAAGTGAAAGCAAACCCGCTATTTAGAACATTGAGTTTTAAGCTGACTGTGTATGGTTGTTTTTTTGAAGGCTCTTAGAGGATATGAAAAAACATGAATCCTTCCTAAGATCTCCCAAGTATTTCAGGAGATTGAAACATGACCAAAATATTATCCTCTTTCCTCCTCCCATCCTTGTTTCCTCCCCTAAAAAAGAGAAGCAAAAGTTCTTGCCATAGTAATCATATTTGGGTGGGCACCATTGACTAATTATAACACAATAGGCTATTTTCTGCTTCCTAAAAATAAAGGCAATTATCCAGGGGTAGGGGTGGCTCTGCAATGGTACCACATGGACCACACTTCGCCCCCTCGAAATAAACATGGAAAACATTCAAGTCACATAAGCAAAACAAAGAGAGAGAAAGAGGATGAATAAAAACAAGTTAAGTAAAAACACACTTCATGAACAAGTGAGGTAACTTGCCCGAATTTCTGATGCTGCTGATATGAAGGGTTTTACATCCGCAGTTAACATGAAAGGTGAAATAGTAAGTGCTGTGTGGGCTTTACAAAACTAAATAAAATCTTAAAAACGTATTTGGTCCGATTTTATTTTATCTTTTAAATTGAAACCATTTATGGACTTAAAAATATCCAATATTAGTAATATCAAGTTCTCTTAGAATAGGTTTTAGAGAAAAATAACGAGCTATTTTCTGTAGTATTGTGAGCACTGGTTTGGGACTCCCGAGACAGGATTTGTGGCCAGCTCTACAAGGCATGAGTTACGTGTCCCTGGGAGGTCACTTTATCTCCCTGGTGGTCTCTGACTCTTATCTCTTATTTAAGAGGTAGAACCAGATGATTTCTAAGGACCCTTTCCAGCTCTATTGGTTCAAGATTTTAGTCATTACAACCAAACACTCAATTTTTTTCTTTCTTCTCTTTTTAGTACTAGGGATTAAAATCTGGGGATGCCCTACTTCTAAGCTACACACCACTCCCTTTTATTTTTTAGTTTGAAACAAGGTCTTGCTGAGGATTTCACTAAATTGCTGAGGCTTGGCTCAAACCTGCAATCCTTCTATCTCAGCCTCCCAAGTACTTAAAATATAGGTCTATGCACTGCTCCAACCGGCAATGACAAGGAATATTAGCGAAGGGCCACAGGTTGAAGGCTGGGGAGGAAGCGGGCTAAAGGAAAATTTAAAAGTAATAATAATAATTATTAATAATAATAATCAATAATAATTTTATTATTACATTTTATAGAGCAAGTCCCTGATAACTCAAGGCACTGTGACTGTATCACCTCACATTCCCCCTGCATTCCTCTGGTCTGTGTGGCCTCACACTCTCTGGGGCCTTACTCAGCCTCTCTCCCCTCCTCAGGCCTCCACTGCCTCCTGCCCCACTGCATTCCCAGCTTGTAGCCTGACTTTCTGCTTCACCAAGAAGCAGAACCCATGGGATACAGCCTTCTGTGTGTTCTCACCTCTCGTCTTCCAAACCCTGCGCCTGTGCCCACGTACCCCGCCTTCCCTCCTGGGTCTTGGTGAACTGCCTCTGCTGCCAATAAAAACCAAGTCCAGTGAGGACACTTCTCTGCTCACACCCTGCGTGGTCGCCTTCTCATGCAGAGCCAGGGCCACAGTCCCTGCGGAGGCTAACTGCATGCTACCTGCCCGAGCTCTGCCACCTCTCCCCGCTCCCTACGCACTCTGACCTCCTGGCAGTTGTTCCTAGACGAGGCCCAGCAGGCCATCGCTGTGGCCTGGCCATGTGCTATGCCCTGCGCCTGGTAGGTCATTCCCCCCAAATGCAAAAGGCTCATGGTCCTGCTCTCTTCAGGTATGATCAGAGGTATCCTTTCAGGAGGCCTTTCCTGACCATGCCATATAAAACTGCACCCCCATCCCACTCCATGCCATCCCTCCTCTCCCTCCTCTGTTTTGCTCCAGAGCTTTTATCAGCTCTTATCAATGTACAGACCACATGACTGTCTTCTCACACCAGAATGTAAGGGCCAGGATGGCAGAACTCTGTTGGTTTTATTCACTGTTTCATCTTCAGGGCCTGTGTAGGGCAGACACTCACATTTATTAAATCATCTGATTAACTTCTGTGACACTGTTATGCATGTAAGAAAAAAGTGGTGAAAACTTGTTAGAGAATAAACCAAGCATCATGCAGTAGATTCCAAGATTGTTGTGTGTCCATTACTAAGCTGGAGAAGGAAATAAGCAGCGATGTGTGTACCTATAGAAAGGCAGGTCTGCATCTTAGAGCAGCTCAGTGTTGCTCTGAATAACGTGCAATCCAAACTAAGGCAGAGCTGTGATGCTCCTGACGGCGCTAATCCAGCGCTCTCACACTTCACAGGCCAATTTCCTTCTGGCAATTTCTCCCCAATTCATCCCGAGTGGACAGAATCACTCAAGTCAGAGTGATCTGCATTCAGTCGATCAATTTTCTGTCAGCAGGAAAGCTCCACTGGACCCATGAAGTGCGCTTTTCACGCTTGGAGTTCCTTTTATTGTTAGACATTTCTGGGAAACAGACCCGGCCTATCGGCCCTGGAGAGCAGACAGCATCCTTTGGGGTGCTCGGGACATCTAAATATAACAAAACTCCTGCCAGCCTGGCTTTGCTCGTTCAGAACAATGCGTGGCGTTTGCTCAGGCAGGACACGGCTCGGGTGGCGCGTCTGCCCTTGTTAGCCTCTGGGCTGAGGACAGCCACAGCGAGGTCTGTTGTAATAGCCCCTCATGCACCGTGCACTCGAGGTGACCAGACAGTAAGCGCAGCAGCCCATAAAGCTACAGAGGCCAGAGCACATCCAATTTCCACTTGGTAAGTAAGAATAATGCCTACTGCTAAATGCTCTTGGTAAGACAGGCCCTCTCATACCCAGATAATGGGAAGAAACTGCTGCAAGTTTCCTGGGTAAAATGTGACCCCAGGCAAAAGGAGCCTGAAGAAAGATTAGAACCTTTGACCTAGTCATTCCATTTCTAGAACTTTATCCTAAGGAAGTAATCAAAGATAAGGACAAAGATTTATGCACAAGGATGTTCAAAAGCCGGAAACAACCAAAATGTACAAAAATAGAAAAAAGCCTAAAGAAATAATAGTAAATCTTAGACTATCACGAAACTATTATAAGTAAAATTTTGAAAACAAATAACTTGGGAAATACCCCTGATATAAAGGTTAATTTGTATTTAAAGCTTTGTCTGTGTGTGTGTTTATATATATATTCCTATGAGTTAAAACTTACCAAAATATTTGTGGCCACAATCTGTAGATTAGAGGATTAAAGTTGATTTAAAAGTTTTAACTTCATAATTTTCTACCATAAATAAATACTGCTTAATTTTTAAAAATATGATTGGCTGATTATAAAAGGTCACACTGCTTTATTATCAGAAGAAATAAAGAGTGAAAATTATTCCACTTCAATTCAAAGGAACTGGACAACTTTGGCACTTATAAGTGTGTGACTATCAATGTTGCTAAAATCCTCTCATTCTATCAGGCATATCACTCTCATCAAAGATTTTGCTTCCAAACAAAAGAAATAGAATTATGTAGCTGTGCTCCTCAGCTGCCCACCCCATCTTCCCAGTGGCTTCTCTGGTGGTCACTCACTGATTTCATTTAAATTAATATGGTAAGTCTTAGGTAACCGATCTGCTTTGGATCTCAAGCAAGGCTAGTTATTATCACAAAGAACAAGCAACTTAGAGGTTTAAGGTTCAGACAAAGAGAGCTCTGGCTACAATTCTGTTATTTGGCTCACCAAATCACAAGAGTCTGGCAAGTCAATAGGAAAAGATTCCAAACACAAAGGTCACAACTAGGCTACTGGTCTTGCTGACCCCACCTGTGAGCCAACAATCACAATGTGATTCTCTCCTCCCACGCCCAAACCATTAGCAACCAGGCCGTCCTGGACGATTCTTTTACAATGAGTTTTGAATAGGTAATAGCCCTTCTGGTGCCCACACACTAAATCAGCATGTCATTCATGACTTTTCTCCTCCTTTAACACATCAGCATGGTGCTGTGTGTGCTCATGTTTACTCACATTAATACGTTGATATCTCCTTTCAGATCAGACTGATCCCTCTGAAAATCATATGGTCTGGAGTGGATGTGAAAGCTGGTTATGCACATCTGGTGACTTCATGTGTTACCATTTCAGAAAAACTTTGCAGTAGAAACACTTTTCAGAGCCTTGTTCGGTTGTTTTATAGAAATAATTTTGAGACATCTTCAAAAGCAGATATGGAGAAAGGTCATGATCACTAGTACCAGCCTCTGTCTTTTTATTTCCCTTTCCAATCAGGCACTAAATCCTGATAATTTATATTGCTTTAGTGAAATTGGAGTATGGCTTAGAGGTAGAGGTTTTTGGGTTTTTTTGGTGGGTCTGGGGATGGAACCCAGGCGCATGCGACCTTCGAGCTACACCTCCTGCCCTATATTTTATTCTTTATTTTGAAACAGGGTTTCACTAAGTTGAGGAGGGCCTCACTAAGTAGCTGAGGCAGTCCGCGAACCACAATCCTCCAATCTCAGCCTCCTGAATGCTGGGATTACAAGCGTGCACCACCACACCCGGCTAGAGGTAGAGTTCTTGCCTAGCACGCAGGAGGCTCTGGGTTCAATTCCAAGCCCTGCAAGCAAAAACTAAAACCAAACATATTTCTGTCTATTCCTATAGCTCCATGCCTGGAATAGGTTTCCTGAGAAATAATTCCGGATCTTAGACATTAGCTGTTCATCAGGGTGCTTAACTACTCTTTCTGGGCACATATGCACTACTCTTCCTGCCTGTGTCTCCCAGCTACCCGGCATGAAGGAAGGGCCATGTCACTGAGCGTGATACAGGTGACATGAATACTGCCTCGCCGGCTGGTAAGCACCTTTCATGTACAGTAAAGAAGACAAAGCCTGGGTTTCTAAGTCCGCCTTAGAGGAGAGCTATTGGTGAGTACCTGTCCCTGCCCTTTGGTGATAATTTGGTGTGGAAATAGCTTTGTTGGCTCAAGTTAAAATTGTTTTAAGACAGTCCTCTTTCCAGAATTGCTGCTTCATTTCTCCCTAAACTGTTCAAGCCAGCCTCCTGGTGATAAGTTTTTTTAAACTCCTATATTATTTCAGAAATAATATCTACTATGACTAAGCAATATGTCTTTCAGATGATAATATATTAATAATGTGAAATTTTTAGTTTAAAAAAAGTTTAGAATGATTTTAGCATGAACTTGGGCAATTTATTTATTTATTTATTTATATTTTTGGAGGTACTGGGGGTGGAACCCAGAGGCTTTCTGCCTCCAGGATATACTCCCCGACCTATTTTATATTTTATTTGGAAACAGGGTCTCACTAAGTTGCTGAGAGCCTCACTAAGTAGCTGAGGCTGGCTTCGAACCTGTGCGATCCTCCTGTCTCAGCCTCCCAAGTGTGGGGATTACAAGCGTGCGCCACCATGCCTGGCCTAACCTTATGATGGTTAGCTGCTAAATGTTGAGGTCAACTTTCAATTATATTGAATAGTTTCAAATATCCTGTTAGTTTTCAACAATAAAATATTTCAATTTTTTTTAATTTTTTTCTTTAAAAAGACATTCTAAGACCCCAAACACCGAACTTCCTGTTCCTAACTTTTTATAAAAAGGAAAACATTTTTAACCACTATGTTTTTATAAATAGCAACTTTTGACATCTTTTATTCCTTTAGTTTTAGTTTAAAACTAACAGAGATCACTATTTTTCTAAACTTGCAAATCATTTCCTCAATAGAAATATACTATATATTATAAACTTTAAAAGTCACAGTACTCACTCTCCTTTGAAGAGTTTATAGTCTGGTGGGAGAGGGAAATACACATTAATAATAGCAAAGCAATGCAGTATGAAGTAAGCTCTCCAGGGGCACACAGTGGGTGAGGGTGTTGGGGAAAGCTCCTTCAAGAAAGTGACATCTAAGATCTGTCAGTACTGGAAAGACTTGGGGTAGAGGAAAGGAAGAGAGATGGTAGGAAAAGACTTTCTGGATGCATGACTAGAATTGTTCTCCCCTGGCAAATTCCTTTTCTATACCTCTCTGATATGTTTTGTTCACATAAACAGTACTGATCGATGAATATGGTAGTTGTTCTACGGTGCCTTTAGCCTTGGCCCTAGTGGCCATAAGACAGAATCCAGGTGGCACTTTGTGATGACTGGTGGTGCCACACCAGCACATGGAAAACATCACTGGGCCGATTCCACCCAGTGACTGGATGCCAGCAGACCTGTGTGGGAAATCAGGAGGGGGTCACAGGTCCAAGTACTGCAGAGCATGACGGTTAGTGCCACTGGAGACACTGTCAAGTGATTTTTTTGAGGTTGTCGAAGCCCTTCTCCTACTGTAGTTTCTTGTTATTTAAACTTTGAGAGTAGAAAATATAATATCTTGAGTAGGTTGGGAAAGAAAGTTGGACTACAAAAGGAAGTCAAGTGCCAGTGAGCCTTTGAGAGATGCATCTAAAACGGGAGAAACACTGAGAAGTGTTATTTTTTTTTAACCAGGAGATGAAATTATTTAAAGTTGATAATGACAGGGATAAGAATACAGTATTTTTCTGTTCTTTTCTACCCATAAGTCATCCTTGAAAGTAATCTCTGGGCCCACAAGGCCAGGGCTTCGGAGGCCATTGAGGACCAATATTAAATCAGGCAGAAGGTATGAAACAAACAAATAAGCATGCCTATATTCTGATTATTTCCCCACTTTAAAAAAAATGTACATTGCATATCTGTACCTATAGTGTCATAAATATCTTTTTATCTTTTCCCATATAGCAAATTGGAGGTCAGAAAATTATACAAAAATCCAATATTAGGAGAATCGTCTAATAGAGAAAGGTTAGGCATTGGAGTCAGGAGACCTGGTTTTGAGTCCCAACTCTGTATGACCTTGGCAAGTTTAAGCTTTTTCCTCATCTCTAGAGAGCAGATTTATTCCTGCCAAACTACCTCATAGGGTAATTTAGAGATCAAAATAGAAATGAGATAGTGCTTAAGAGACTCTCTGGTCAACTAGAAAAAAATGCAAGGAAAGTTGTTTTTCTTCTTAATGTTAAGTAATAACAAAATAATAATTATAAACTATGTTTGTAAATATTTTGACATTTTTATTCATTGCTTTATCCCCAAAGCCTGGCACAGTGCTCAGAAAATAGCTGGAGTGTGAGAATTGCATATTGCATAAATGTAAATCTATAGCTTAAACAGTGCTTCTAAAGTTTTTTTTGAAAACTATCCAAAAGTCTAAAGAAAACTACATTAAAGCTTTTTAGTAGGTTTAATGTACGCAATCTATTTAATTTATGGCACACCTGGGTAGTTGTATCTTCTTGAGACCTTTGTACATAGAGAGCTCAATAAATACTTAGACTTCAGACACATGGGTCCGACTGTGGAACCAGACTCCAGGATTATAGAGTACCTTCCTGTAGTATTGCATCTAATTTTAAACTCTTCATTCATTTCCCTATGTTTCATTCCCGCCTTTTGATTTGAAATTCCTCCCCCAAAGATAAGTATTTCTGAGATGATAAATTGAAACTTTCAATTGAATTATGGCTTCTATTCAATAAATTCTTGATTCCAACACCGCATTTGAAAAGATTAGGACACAAACTTCCAAAGGCACACTTTCGGTAAGAAAAATGAGTCCATAGAAACTGTAAAATATAGTTACAGCTACAGGAGATACCATGAACCCAGGAGGTTTAGGTCTTATTTCGAGGGTACAGTCTGGGTAGATGGGATGCTAGGATGCTAGTCCCCACTTCCTTTCCATGATCCCAAATTCTAACTAATCTTAGCTCCTTCTTTTCTTTGGCTTCTAGGAAGCTCTCTGCAGAACACAGTCCAATCTCAACCATATACGACCTTATGGCTTTTATTTTATCTGTTATAATTACTTTCAGTGGTCATCTTTATTATCATACCTTTAGCTCCATTTAATTTTCTAATCTTATTGTCTTTCTTGCTCTGGTAATAGCACTGTTTTTATAGTACGTTTCTCTGGAAACCACTTTGAATCTCTTTCAGAATGAGATATAATATTAGCAAATGCAATTCCAAGTGACAATCTGGGGGGTTTCCATGAGTGGACCTGAAGATGGGCAGCAGTCCTGAGTGTGAGCTCTGTTACCACTGGTTGTGTGGCACATACTTAATCACTGAGTGTGGCACACACTTAACATATGAGGCGACCATTCCAGCGACGTCTTCATCCTGACAATGAATACAGCTCTGGTGGGTGGGAAAGAGAATCTGTGGATGAAAACCTGGAGTTCTAAAGATACTTTAATTGAAATAAATGTGAAGCTGACTTGGGATGTAAACTCCACAGTCAGCACCAGCCATGCTGGGCATCCAGATCCAACCAACTGATAGAAACCTGCTTTTCTCAGCATGTCTGCTATCATTAAATACTTGTGACTATTCCTAAAACCCTAATGGCAAGTCTTAGCCATTACAGGCAATCTTGAAAACTTGAAGATTTGCTTACCTCCCAATACGAAGAATTCTGGCTAAATTTTGGCCCAGAAAAAAATCTTCTAATGAGGTGATGACTGCTTGATGTTTTCTTATTTAGCACAAACTGGACAAGAAACACTGAAATCCCAGATTTTTCATCTAACCTGTTCTATGTAACAGGTAAACAGATAAGATTTAAAGCTCCACTTGGCGAGGTTCTCCATTACTTAGGGAAACCCTGTTTCAAAAATAAAAAAGTAAAATAGAACTAGAAGTATAGTTCAGTGGTAGACCACCATTGGGTTCAATCCCCAGCACCACAGTAAGTAAATAAATAAATAAAGGCCCATTAACTTATTTATTCATTACTTTTTTGTATGTGTCATTGGAGATTGACTCCAAAAGCATTGTGCCTCTGAGCTACACCCTCAGCCCTATTTCATTTTTTACTTTGAAACCGGGCCTCATCAATATGCTGAGGCTGGCCTGGAACCTGTGACCCTCCTTTCTAAGCCTCAAAGTACTAGAATTATAGGCACTCGGCACCATACCCAGATTAAAGCTCCATTTAAAAAGATGGCACAATCAACTTGGAAGAAGATACTAAAAGAAAGGTTGGGGGAGGGAATAAGGCTGAGGAGAAGTAACTTAAAGTCATTTGACCTCTTTTGAAGACTGGCTATATAATGACAGATTGGGCTCAATATTTTCTGCTGAATTTTTAAGAGAAAACAATAAAATAGGCCTGAATCCATCCTTGAAACTTAATGAGACCGTGTTTCAAATTTAAAAACTTTAAAAAATCTTGGAGGTAAAATGCCCCTGGGTTCAATTCCTAGTACCAATAAATAAATACATAAATCTGTGTTTTTCCCAGCAAGTACTGGTAGTATTTTTATTAAGTGGTCATTTTTAATGCTTCCAGCCCTTTTCTTTGGCTTTAGCCACCCCAACTAAGGTTTTCAACTGATCATGGGTTGATGTTACCCAAAGACTTCCATTGTCCCTTTAACTCTGTCCTGTCACCTCCGTCACCATCACACATTGGCCAGATTATCTCAGGGCCCAAGCAGCCTGAAGAAAGCAGTCCTTGGTGACTTGGACACATTGATAGAGCTTCTAAATACCCCCTCCTGCCCCACTCCAAGTATCAGCTTAGACTCTACATCTGCGCTGTATTTGGTCCACCCTGCCTTATCTGGTCATGGCTGATGGGGCATATGTGATGAATCTCACCTATGAGCCTCTCTACAGCCCTGTGGTATGGTTCTGCTGAAAGCTTCTATTATTGTAGCCAGGAATAAAAGGAATGGAATGAAAAGAAGGGGACAGAACAGATGGGAATATGGCTTAGCACTTCTGGGTGGCCACCTCTTAAATAGAAATCTATACTTGAACATATAAATACCACACTAAGTTTGTCAGCTTCTCAAATCATATTTATACACTTAAAATATTTTTATTTCCAAGTTATGGATGAAGCACAGATGGGGGTATTCATTTTACAACCAAATGAGAAAATCGACAGTAAAGCAAACATCTCTGTTAATCCATAAAAACATTTTTTTAGTTTAATTGATACCGAATAGCACAGATACTTTCAAGTTGGAAAGCATATCAAAGAAAACTGAACATTCTCTGTGCTCCTAATGGAGAATATGTAGTAAGCACAATTAAGATGTAAGATCACTCTTACAGTATGCAGACAGCTCTTTCCTGATTTCCATCATTTTAGTTAAACCACAACTTTTCATGGCCAAAGTAGTCTTTGTCACTTTTATGTCATATCAGTATATGCTGGCATGATAGTCCTTTTTATTACGAGCAGAATATTTTCATTATAAATGCTAAAGACTCAAGTCAAAAACAGAAGCAAAAGGCTACTCAATTCATGCAGGGAAAGAAGCCTACTGTGAGCTCCTTGGTCAGGATTCTGTCTTACTCACCTCTGATAGCCCGTGCGGCCTGCTGCTGGGCCCACAAGGTATTCAAAACATCTTTTTAATTGGAGGCATATCATTAATTTTATGCACTGAATTTTTAAATAAACCTTTATCAAAATCTAACATTTGTTAAATACGTGTGCAAATCTAACACACTTGATTTGCACAAGGATAATCTCACATACTAAAAGCCTCAAGAGGAGGGGGTCCAAGCAAGAGGGGAAGTAGGCTACACCTGATTCCTAGGCAGACTGGAATGGAGTTGAGAGAAGAGCTGATGAGAGGTGGTGAGCAGGGGAGAGTGTGGACTCACAATACGGGAAGACAGAGGTGGGAAAGGACTCAAAATCTGCTTACTGGAACACAAAACAGGACAGAACTTGTTAACCCAGAATGAGGACCTGCACCATCAGGGCAGGCCTGGGAGAGGGCAACAAACGAGAGAAGAAAAAAGAAAGAGGCAAAGCTCTAGAAGAGAGTTACATTGAGTTAAACTGGGCTGAAGCTGCAAATCACCTGGTGACCAAGAAGCGCTCTGAGTTTCTTAATTGGCTGGTGAATTGTGGTGGGAAGCCATTTTTGCAGAGACCACCTCTAAGCTCACAGCTCAGGAAGTGATTACCTTTCTATAGCTACATCCCAACTAGAGGTACGAGTTAATGTCACAGGGAATGCCTTCAAAGTGGGCTGGCAAAGTGATCAGTGAGGTGGGACCTCTGTAAGATGAAAGCCCCCCTCCTCCAGTGTCGGCGACAGGAGACAGGTGGAAAGGAGCGGAGTGTAGGACCCTTCCTGGGAGTGCGGTGCCTTGGCCATGGAGGGCAGACTTGGGGGAGGCACACACCTTGTCCTGGGCCCCTTGAGCACCTCTGGCAAGGAGAGCAGTGCGTAGTGAGCAGCGTGCAGCCCTGCTGCTGGTCACTGGCCCCCACCCCATCCCTCAGCTCTAGTTATGGTCCCACGTCCCAAATGTCACCCTGTACCTCAGTATTCAGCTGTCATCCAGCACCCCAGCCAATGGGCCCTGATACAAGCCGCCCCTTGCACCCCAGGTGCTGAGATGTACCGAGCCTGTGCCATGTGCCACATCACACAAAGCATCAAAGCCTACAAAGGGAAGGGTGAAGGGTGAGTCCACACTTACTTTTTATAAACATAAGACTGTGGGAAAATAGTGTCTCGATGTTTAAGCATCTCAACCAAGACAAACTTAATCTTTTCATATTTGTTGCTGTGATAGATGTTTTGTGCAGTGAGCTTTGTTGTATCTTTCCTCATTATTTGTTCTTAAAATATATTGAACTGATGAGCCGGGCATGGTGGCTCACTCTTGTAATCCTCCGAGCACCTGAAAGGCTGAGACAGGAGGATCGAAATTCTTGGACAGCCTCAGCTACTTAGTGAGGCCCTTTGCAACTCAGTGAGACTCTGTTTTAAACTAAAGAATAAAAAATAGAGCAGGGGGTGTAACTTGGAGGTAGAATGCCCCTTGGTTCTCCCCCCAATGCTGAGAAAAACTGTATTGGATTGATTTTATTTATGCTTTCAGTTAATTGCAATTTTTTTTAATTTTCTCATCTTTCTCATCTCCATTTCCCTCCTTTCTTTCTCTCTTCCCATATTTTGTTCTGTCTCCTATCCTTCTCAAACTTTTTCCTCCTTTTTTCTTTTCTTTCCCACCTTTCCCCAGTATAGTTTAGTTAGTTAGTATAGTTAGTGTTAAATGTATTATCATTAATTTTTAACTTTTTAGTGTACTCTAAATTATTTCTTATCTACATTTCTCATTGGATAGTAAAGTTGTAGAAATAATGGGCAAGGAGTTTTTAAATATATGTTGATTTATGCCTTTCTCTTCCGTGAGCACTGTTACTGTGGGTTATTTCTCTCAAAGAGGCTCTGAGGCTCTGGTGGTTGCACTTATTTTGATTATAGTGATTAGATATGTTGATGCTTCTTTTTTTTTTTTTTTGGATGGAACACTTCTACCTCGAGGCTACACTTCCAGACCTATTTTATATTTTATTTGGAAACAAGGTCTCTTAAGCCAGCGAGGCTGGCTTCAAACCTACGTGATCCTCCTGTCTCTGTCTCCCAAGCGCAGGGATTACAAGCGTGCGCCACCACGCCCAGCATTATTTTTAAGAGGTGGTTGCTCACTGAAGGACCCTTACATAAAAGAGGAAAAGGAATCTATCACAATAGATGTGCAAACATAGGATTTCAGAAAACACAAGGAAAAAGCTTATAATTACAAACAACTAAATCCAGATATAAAAGTGAATGAAATATTGAATATCGGACAAAGCACACACACACACACACACACACACACACACACATACACACACACACACAGATTGTTAAAATGATTGATGAATTAAAAGAATAGCTAAGGGCCGGACGTAGTGGTGCACGCTTGTAATCCCCGTGCTTGGAAGGTGAAGACAGGAGGATAGTGCAGGTTCGAAGCCAGCCGTGCATGCTGGCTTAGGAGACCCTGTTTCCAAATAAAAAAATATAAAATAGGTCTGGGAGTGTAGCCCAGAGGTAGAAGGGCTTCCAGGAACCCCAGTACCACCAAAAATTTAAAAAAATTAAAAAATTAAAAACAAAAGAATAGCTAAGGAATGAACTAAGTTAGGAGAAAATATAGGATATGAAGAAACACAGATCTGAAAAAATAAACAATCAGAAATCTTGGAAATGAAAGACAGAATAAGTCAAATAAAAAAACTCAGTTTTAGTAGGGGTGCACATCTATACTTCTAGTGTCTGGGGAGGCAGAAAGATCACAATTCAAGGCCAGCTTGAGTAATTTATCAAGACCCTGTCTCAAAATAAAAAATAAAATAGAGCTGCTGGGCATGGTGACACTTAACTATAAGTTCAGTACTTGGGAGGCTGAGACAGAAGTATTTGAAGCAAAGTGCATGATAACTTAATGAGATCCTGTTTAAAAATAATCAAGTAAGCCGGGTGTGGTGGTTCATGCTTGTAATCCCTGAACTTGGGAGGCTGAGACAGGAGGATTGCACAGGTTTGAAGCCAGCCTCAGCTACTTAGTGAGGCTCTCAACAACTTAGTGAGACCCTGTTTCCAAATAAAGTATAAAATAGGTCTGGGAGTATAGCCCAGAAGTATAAACCCCCTGGGTTCCACCCCCAGTACCACCAAATAATAATAATAATAAAGTAGGGCTCGGTTGTAACTCAGAGGTAGAACACCCCTGAGTTAAACCCCAGCATACCCCCACCCCCAAAAAACAAACAAACATACAAAAAACCTATAGTACAAAATTAAGAGAACTAGTGTAAGTCTCATAGGTATTAAGAAAGGAGTAGAGATACAAACTAATAGCACTGATAATCTATTTAATAAAATAAGCTGACACATTTCCAAACTTTAGGGGAAAAAATTGAATCCAAACACTGGAGGAATCTGTGACCCCAAAAATCAAGACCAGAAAAGACCCTCTCCATGACAAATTATAATGAAAATGCAAAAAATCCAGATCAAAGAAAAGAAACTTATAAGTTGCAAGAGAGTAACAGCAGGTCACCTACAGAGGAAAACCAGAGTAATAGCAGATTTCTCAACAGAAACCTTAAAGTCCAGAAGGGCTTGGAACATTGTATTTCAACCCCTGCAAGAAAATAACTGCCAACCTAGATTACTGTAGCCAGCAAAGCTATCTTTTAGAATTGAAGGAGAAATAAAAATCTTCTAAGATAAGAATAAACTAAAGAAATTCATGCCAGGCATGGTGGCACACGCTTGTAATCCCCACACTTGGGAGGTGGAGACAGGAGGATCGCGCAGGTTCAAAGCCAGCCGCGCTGGCTTAAGAGACCTTGTTTCCAAATTTAAAAAAGTATAAAATAGGTCTGGGAGTGTAGCCCAGAGGTAGAAGGGCTTCCAGGAACCCCAGTATCACCCCCCTAAAAAAAAAGGAAAAAAAAAGAGGGAAAAAAAAAGAAATTCATGACGACTAGCTAGCACTGCAGAAGATAATTTAAAATATTCTACATGGGCCAGGCCCGGTGGTGCATGCTTGTAATCCCCACGCTTGGGAGGTGGAGACAAGAGGATTGCGCAGGTTCAAAGCCAGGCTCGCTGGCTTAAGAGACCCTGTTTCCAAATAAAAATATAAAAAATAGGTCTGGGAGTGTAGCCCAGAGATAGAATGGTTTCCAGGAACCCCCAGTACCACCAAAAAAAATTTTTCTACATGGAATTATGTGCAGAAAAAGATGAAACGAAATAAATTTCACCAGAAGAGTGGATAAGCAAGATGGGCACAGTGGCAGATGCCTGTAATTCCAGTACTTGGAAGGCTGAAACAGGAGGGTCACAAGTTCAAGGCTAGCCTGAGTAATTTAGTAAGACCCTATCTAAATATAAATTTATAAGGGCTTGGGGTATAACTCAGTGGTAGTGTGCCCCAGGTTCAGTCCCCAGTAGCACACATATAAACATAAAGAAGAGTAGATAAGTAGATTTTTAAAAATAGGTAGATAAGAAGAGTAAGTAAGAATCAGAACATAATAAAATACTATAAATAAAAATGACAGGAATAAACACCTCTCTATAATACTGAATGTAAATGGTCTCAATTTTCTCAATTAGAGGGTATGGCTGGCAGATGAGATTAAAAAACAAGGCCCTTTCTTTTGGGTAGATACCCAGAAGTGGTATTGCTGGATTGAATGGTAAATTTGTTCACATTCTTCTGAGGATTCTCCATACTGTTTTCCAAACTACCAAACTAATGCATGTGTATCTATGTTCATAGCTGCACAATTCACCAGAGCCAAACTATGGAACCAGCCAAGATGTCCATCAAAAGATGAATGGATTACAAAACTGTGGCATATGTACACAATGGAATTTTGCTCAGCCATAAAAAAACACAATTGCAGCATATACAGGGAAATGAATGGAAATTGAGGACATCATGCTAAGCGAGATTAGTCAGTCACAAAAAAAAATAAGGAATCAGATGCTTTGCCTAATATGTGAAAGCTAAGGTGAAAGGGGTCATAGGAGGAACTCCAGGTGAAAAAAGAAATCCTATAGAGGAGCAAATAAGGCAACCTAACTGTGGGGATGGGAGGGGGAGAAGTAAACTCTTTAAAGTGCATAATGTACTTATTCATATCGTAGTCAACCACTAAGCCAAGCATGGGAGGGAGGGATGGGGAGAGAGTGGGGTAGGGACTGGATGGGGGCTGACTGGGTGATGTGTGCATTTATGACTAAAGAAGTTTTTTACCCCATTATGATGTATAAATACAATGCACCAATTTAAAAAAAGTAAAAATAAATAAATAAATAAAAAACAAGGCCCAACTATATGTTGCCTGCAAGAAACACACCTTATAGTCAAAGAAATCCACAGGCTGAAAGTGAAAGAAAGAAATGATATTCCATGCAATTGAAGCCTGTAAATAGCAAAAGTAAGTATTTTTATATCTGAGAAAACAGACTTCAAGCCAAAATTAGAAGAGCCAGAAAGGTCACTATGTACTGGTAAAGGGGACAACCAACAAGAAAACATAATAATAATTATGCTACAAATTTGATGCACATAAGTATATGACAAATACTTTACAACATAACTCATCAAGATGTAAAATCAAGCTGGGTGTGGTGGCGCACACTTGTAACCCCAGCATCCAGGAGGTAAGACAGGAGGATCATGATTCGCAGACAGCCTCAGCTACTTAGTGATGATGCCCTTTGCAAATCAGTGAGACCCTGTTTCCAAATAAAGAATAAAAAATAGGGCTGGCGGTGTAGCTCAGAGGTAGAATGCCCCTGGGTTCCATCCCTAGTACCACACAAAAAAAGATGTAAAATTAGCAAAGACACTTTAGTCCTAAAACAGGCTATAAAACAAATGAACTTAACAGACATTTACAGAGTATTTCATCAACATCAGCTGAAAATACTTTCTTCTCAACTACTCACCAAACTTCCTCCAAAATAGACCATAGGCCACAAAGCAAATCTTAGCAAATACAAAAAAGTTATTGTAATCCCTTGCATCATATCAGATCGTAACACAATGAAATTATAAATAAATAGCAAGAATAACTACATAAATGATGCAAGCACGTGGAAGTTAAGCAGAAATTATACAGACTTGAATGAGGAATGGATCATAGAGAAAATCAGAGGAGAACTTTTAAAATTCTTAGTGTAGCCCGGCGTCGTGGCACATGCTTGTAATCCCTGCACTTGGGAGGCGGAGACAGGAGGATCACGCAGGTTCGAAGCCAGCCTCACTGGCTTAAGAGACCCTGTTTCTAAATTTAAAAAAAATGCAAAAATAGGTCTGGGAGTGTAGCCCAGAGGTAGAAGGGTTCCATCCCCAGTGCCACTAAAATTCTTAGTGTAAAACATGAATATAAATACAATATGTCACAATTCCTAGGGCATTATGGAGGCAATTCTAAGAGGAAAGTTTATGAGTTTCCGAATAAAAATATCAGAAAGATCCCAAATAATCAAAATAATAATGATGCATCTCAAGGTATTAAAAAACAAAAATAAACCAATACCAGAACTAGACAGAAAGAAATAAAGATCAGAACTAAAATTAATAAAATAGAAATTTTTTTTTGGTAATGGGGATAAAACCCAGGGGCATTCTATCTCTGAGCTATACTTGCACGCCCATTTTGTTATTCTTTATTTTGAAACAGGGTCTCACTGAGTTGCAAAGGGCCTCACTAGGTAGCTGAGGCTCTCTGCAAACCATGATCCTCCTGTCTGCCTCCCAAATGCTGGGATTACAAGTGTGTGCCATCACACCTGACTTGAGACTAGTGAATTGAAGAGTAGTTCTTTGAAAAGCTAAGCAAGATTGACAAACTAACCAGAAGTAACAGAAAGAAGGCCTACATTTTAAAAAAAGAAAGATCAAAAAGGAGCTATCACAACAGAACCACTAAAATCCTGATGATACAGTTGATCCAGAGACTGAAGTGGCAAAAAGCCTTTCAACAAGCCAGGTATAGTGATGGATGATTGTAATCCCAGTACTTGGGAAATTGAGACAAGAGGATCTGGGTTCTTGGCCAGCCTCAGCTACTTAGTGAGGCCCCCCACAATTTAGTGAGACTCTGTTTAAAAAATAAAGAATAAAAAGTCAGGCTGGGGGTGTAGCTTGGAGGTAGAATGTCCCTGGATTCAATTCCCAACACTTAAAAAAAAAAAAAAAAAGCCTTCCATTCCAACAAAGAAAAGCCCAGTACCAGATATATTCATAGCTAGATTTTCTCAGACTTTTAAAGAACAACTGTCAATGCACCTCAGATTATCCCATGAAATTAAAAAAAATCAGGGAACATTTCCAAACTCATTTTATGAACCCGATATCATCTTGATACCAAAACTGAATAAAAATCCATCAAGAAAACAAAACTACAGACCAATATCCCTGATTAACTTAGATGCAACAATCTTTAATAAAATATTAGTAATTGACCTAATGAACATACATGCAAAAATCCTAAAGAAAGTATTATAAAATTGAGCTCAACAACTCATAGTTGGTTTCATTCCAGAAACCATTTGAATATTTGCAAAGTGATAAAATGTAATACATCACATAAATAGAACCAAATAAAAAAATTACATGATCATTTTAATAGATGCACAAAAAGCCTTCCAAAAAATTTAGCACTGATTCATCATAAAACCTCTGAAGAAACAAGAGACAGAAAGAACTTACCCGAATATCATAAAGATTATATTTGATAAACTTAAAGCCATTATTACACTGAACAGGAAAAAACTAAAAGCATTTTCTCTAAAATCAGGAACAAGACAAGGATGTCCACTCTCGTCACTGCTATTCAATATGGTATTTGAAACTTTATCAAGAGTAATTAGGCAAGAGAAGAAAATAAAAGGGATACATATTGAAAAGATAAAGCCAAATTATCACTGTTTGCAGATAATATGATTGTGTACTTAGAAAATCAAAAAGTACCACCAGAAGACATTTAGGACTGATACATTCAACAAACAATCAGGATACAAAATCAATCTACAAAAATCAATAATTTTCAGGCCAGGCATGGTGGCGCACGCTTGTAATCCCAGCACTTGGGAGGCTGAGACAGGAGGATCACACAAGTTCAAAGCTAGCCTCAGCTACTTCGTGAGGTTCTCAACAACTTAGTGAGATCCTGTTTCCAAATAAAGTATAAAATAGGTCTGGGAATATAGCCTGGAGGTAGAAAAACCCTGGGTTCCACCCCTAGTAACACACACACTCACACACACACACACACACACACACACACACACACACACACACAATCAATAACTTTTCTATACACCAATAATGAATGTGCTGAGAAATAAATCAAGAAAACAATTTTATTTACAATAGTCTTGAATAAACAAAATACCTAGGAATAAATCTAGACAAAGAGGTGAATGACTTCTATATTGATAATTACAGAATATTAAGAAAAGTAACAGAAAAAATGCTGGAAGATGGAAAGACCTCCCATGTTCATAAATAGGGAGAATTAATATTGTTAAAATGACTATATTACCAAAAGTAATCTACAAATTCAATGCAATCCTTATCAAAATCCTAATTATATTCTTCACAGAACTGCAAAGAACAGTTTTGATATTAACATGGAAGAACAAAGGACCCCTAATAGCCAAAGTTATCCTGAGCAAGAAGAACAATACTAATACATGATTTCAAATTATACTATAGATCTATAGTAACAAAAACAGCATAGTCCTGAAATAAAAACAGACACATAGCTTAATGAAATAGAATATAAAACACAAAGACAAACTCACCAGACACAGCTATCTGATCTTTAATAAAGTTGCTAAAATGTGCATTGGAAAAAAAGACGGTCTTTTTATGAATAGTGCTTGGAAAACTTGATACCCATTTGTAGAAGAATGAAACTAATATATCTCCCATCCTGCCTAAAAGTCAACTCAAAATAAACTGAAGATCTAGAAATTAGGACAGAAACTTTGTAACTGCTGTAGGAAAACATGGAACACACTCCAACATATAGGTGCTGGCAATCACTTTCTCAGTAGGATAATAATACAATACTAAGAATACTAAGAATTAATAAATGAGATAGCATCAAAGCAAAAAGCTTCCACCCAGCAAAGTAAAGAACTAAGAGCATGGAGAGCTGACAGAATGGGAGAAAATCTTTGCCAGCTAATCCTCTGACAGATAATCAATACTCAATATATTAAGAACTCAAAAGACATAACACCATGTAAACAAATGGCCCAATCAAATAAATGAGCAAATGAGCTAAACAGACATCTCTCAAAAGAAGAAATACAATGGCCAACAAATAAATGAAAAAAAAAAGCTCAACATCTTCAGCAATCAGAGAAATACAAATCAGAATTGCACTGAGATTTCATCTCACTACAGTTAGAATGGCAACTGTCAAGAATACAAATAATAGTATATGCTATGGGGGAAAATGAACTCTTGCACACTGTTGATGAGATTATAAATGAATGCTGCCACAATGAAAATCAGTGTAGGGATTTCTCAAAAGACTAGGAATTGAATCACCACATGACCCAGGTATACTACTACTCAGTATCTTTCCAAAAATGTAAGCATCATACTATTGTGATACATGCATACCCATGCAGTGAAATTCACAACAGCCAAGCTATGGAACAAGCTTGAGTATCCATAAACAGATGAATGAATAAATCAAATGTGATAGATATACGTATATATACACACATACACATACACACAATGGAGTTTTACTCTGCTATAAATAAAAGAATAAAATTATGTTGTTTGCAGAATAATGGATAGAGCTGAGAGCATCATGTTAAGCAAAATAAGCCATTGTTGGAAAGCCTGAGTCTGAGAAATGTAAAAAGAAAAAAGAAATCTCTTGAAAATAGAAGGGAGATCAGTAGTGCAGAAGGGGACCAGAGGAAGGGAGGCGGGGAGTGGGAGGACAGGTACTGGTGAATGAAACTGACTAAATTAAGTGTAGATTCAAATATGTCACAATGAACCTCATGGTTATGTGCAATTATTATGCACAATAAATTTTTTCAAGAAATTTTTACTTAGCAATATTTAATTAGACTAAATTATGTTCCTAAAGTCTATTTTAATTAAGATTAATGGAATAAATAATATTTGTTTTCTTCTTTCTCCTCAGGGAAAAATTTAATAAAATTTTACAGAAAACTAAAATTTCTATCACCATCAGAAAAAAAAACCCTCAAAACAACAACAACAACAACAACAACAACAACAACAACAACAACAAATCCTTGTGTGAAACTGTTACAATGGTTCTTTCTCCAAACTGCATGGCGTCCTTCAGCTCCCCCAAAAGGTACCAAGAAATTATCTGTTTTCAGAAATAGAATATTAAACTTGTAAGGACCTTCCAAGAACAGTTCTTCACTTTAAAAAAGGAAACTCCCCAGAGCCCATTGCTACCTACAAACACAATTCAAGTTTCTCCAGTTCAGTTCTATCAGCTGCTGTTGTGCTTCCAATGACAAGCACAGCGCCTAGCACATAGCAGACATTCAATAGATATTTGTTGGATAAACTGATGATTTAAACCAAGCTAAAAATACTGTGCGTCTCTAGTACGAGCTTCCCACAGTAGTGTGGTTAAGCCACCAGGCGAGTTTTGCAGTGATGCACTACGTGAAAAACATGGGTACCAGAGCCCATCTCCAAGGCTGAATCAGCCTCCTGGCTGTTATGGAACCAGCATAGAATCCACAAATCCATACGGGCTTATCTTCACGCTGCCGTCCCTAACCCTGTTCCCTAGACTATCATACTAGGAGCCAGGTCCTTCTCAGAGTCTAAAATAGTCCATAACTTCTGGACAACTAGAGTATTCATAATTGCTAAAACTTAAATGTCACTGGAACAGGGTGTGGTGCAGGGTAAGTAGAAGAAACTTAATGAGAGGCAAACTTTCATACTTAAACCACTCAGACAAAAAAAGGAAAAAGCAAGGATGGAAAATGACAAATACCAAAGTTGAAAATGGTTACTAAACTCTTCCAGATTTTTTTGACTTGACAAAGTGTGAAGTTATAAAATAACTCTTTACGCCGGGCGTGGTGGCCCACGCTTGTAATCCCCGCGCTTGGGAGGCGGAGACAGGGGGATCGCGCTGGTTCGAAGCCAACCTCGCTGGCTTAAGAAACCCTGTTCCCAAATAAAAAAAGTATAAAAATAGGCCTGGGAGTGTAGCCCGGAGGTAGAAGGGTTTCCAGAAACCCCAATACCACCAAATTAATTAATTAATTAATTAATTATAAAATAACTCTAGTCAAAATAAATGTGTGTGTACTTTGAAATAGCAATGAATTAACATTAACCCTAATCACTTGACAGAATTAATATTTACCAATATAACAAATCCCCTTAAGTTCCTAACTGACTCACTATCAGTGAGGGGATCTATTTCTAACTGAACTAGTCTTGCCAGAACTAAAGATTTGTTTTCTTGGAGCATTCTAAACTCAAGAGCTCTATCAACACTTCCTCCCAGCCTACCCTATCCTTCACATCCTTCTAGACCTTAGTTTGCTGGCCTCTTTCATGCAGCCTGCTCAGCTGCCCAGCCCCACATAGTCTCTCCATTGCCACTGAGGCACACTTAAAAGCTATTTGTGGGAAAGAGCTAGCTCTGCTTTGAAATGTCCTGGGCAGTGACCTTGGTAAAGTGGGACAATCTGCCTGTGCTGGTTTCCTGACAGGCAAGGACAGGGTGATTAAAGAGGCTTCTCCCAGCCCCAACATCTATGATTCCACATACTCTTAGCATTTGTTACTTTGACTACTTTAAATACTTTCATCAGGAACTCTGAGGGAATGGGGGTGATTTTTTAAAGGATATGAACAATTGGTATACATATAGTTATATAAAGTAAGTAGATTTTTGTGCTAGTTCAGATTTCATTATTTTCTTCTTTCTGGATAGACTAATGGTAGCAAGTGTTTTAAGAAAAATGTATAAGAAAAATACTTAAAAGTCTTATTTGTTAACTTTTCTTGGCCAATTACACAAAAGGCTGTCAATATTTTGTTTCATCAATAAAAATAACAGTGTATCTTGGTAAAAACATTTTTGTGAGTCATACTATAGTATTATTGTGATTTATGTTTTCTGTCCAATACAACTAGAGAGACTGTGCCATATTCTACGATTCCCTTAAAGCATAACTCAGTAACACACATTGAATATAAATGAAAAGAGAAAGGGGGGATGGATGGAGAGAGGGAGAGAGAAGAAAGGAAAAAAGTATAGGGGAGAAAACTCCTCCCCAGGGTTCAAAGTTTTCCCTAGTCAACTATATTATGAGCTGAGTATGAAGGGAGAGTGGATGGTTGGCTCTTTTCAAGTTTGCTGAAGATTTTCTCTAAATTCTACCAGAGTTGGCTGAGTTTCTTAGTGAAATGTTCTCAAGCTTGTGAGGGTTGAGTTGGGTAGATTCATTGTTTATCAATTTGGCAAAATGGAAAGGAAAGACAGGTGGACAGATGTGTTATTTTCGAAGACATTTCATTGATAAATGCATATTATACATATTTTACACCTTGCTTTGACATTTTGCTGGCTAAAACCAAACAAATGGCAATTACTAATACTTTATTCCACTGCAAGAAAAAAGGCAAGCTAGCAAAATAATTAAATTATCAGTGGCTTAAATATTAAATGCCGATGAATTATAACATTTTCTTTCTGATATAGTGTGTGTGTGTGTGTGTGTGTGTGTGTGTGTGTGTGTGTGTGTAAGAGGAAATCATTGTATAATTTCACACTTTCACTATTAGGAAGGACCTGGAAAGGTTAACACCAATCTTCATCTTCGGTGAAATCCTACCAAAAGTATTTAAACCCAAGTATGCATGCATGCTTTTAGTTAATTTTGTTCTTCCCTCCCAGTCCAACTTTAGAGAGTACCACAACCTATTCGGTTGTTATAAAAGGCAAAGAGAGAATGAGGCAGACATTTTAGTAAGCAGATAGCCAGAGCCCCAGAGAACAGGACAGAGCCCTGATATTTTCTTTTATACTCCTTTGAAACCTCACGTGTACTCACTCCATTTTGGAGACCTACTCCTTAGTCACTTGAGTTTAATTTTAAAATATGTTTACTATGACTTCATTAATCTATAAACTAGAGAATGGTCTAAATGGAATTTAGTAGCTTCATTTCCTAGAATAAATTTGGAAGCAATATGGTAGATCTTTAAAATTCCTAACTCTGTAATAGAATTAGGTGATAGAAATATATCCATACACGATCACTTGATTTTGATAAATATGCAAGGACAGTTCAATGCAGAAAGAATAATCTTTTCAACAAATGGTGATTATATTGTTGGATGTCTATAAACAAAATAAAAAAGAATCTTAATATTTTGTATCTTATATGAAAATGAACTTGAAATGGATTATAGACCTGAATATAAGAGTTAAAACTATAAAACTTACAGAAGAAACTATAGGAGCAAAATCTTTGAAGTTTTAGGTTACACAAATGTTTCTTAGATATGACAACAAAACATAATCCATTTAAAAATAATCATTTTTCTGGGCGTGGGGGCGCATGCTTGTAATCCCTGGGCTTGGGAGGCAGAGATAGAAGGATTGTGCAGGTTCAGAGCCAGCCTCACTGGCTTAGGAGACCCTGTTTCCAAATTTAAAAATATATAAAATAGGTCTGGGAGCATAGCCCAGAGGTAGAAGGGTTTCCAGAAACCCCAGCACCAACAAAAAAAATCATTTTTATATCATCAAGATTTAACATTCTGATCAGTAAAAGAGCTGAAAAAAACATAATGACAAACAATCTGAAAGAAAATATTTTCAAAACAATATCTGATCAAGAACATGTATCCAAAAGATACAAAGAATCCCCAAAACCCAATTATGAGAATATAAGCCAATGGGAAGAGATTTGAAAATCTTCGCTTAGAAGATATATGAATAGCAAATGAGTACATGAAAAGGAAATCAATATCGTTAGTCACTAGGGAGATGCAAACTAAAATCACAATTATATACTACCATATACCTACTAGAATAGTTCAAAAACAACCAAAACAAGAAAACTAATAACACTAAGTGCTGATAAGATATTCAGAACTATAATCCTCATACATTCTTGGTGAAATGTAAAATGGCAAAGACATTTTGGGAAAAAATCCAACCATTTTTATAAAGTCAAATATATATGTGCTATATGATCCAGTGATCATAATCCTGGGCATTTACACAAGTAAAATTAAAGTTTATGTTCATATAAAACATACATTCATAATTATAATCCTTTACTAATTATTGCAAAAACTGGAAACAACCCAACTGGTAATAAATAAATAAGCTGGCTTTACCACACTATGAGAGATAGCCCAACAACAACTCTAAGTGAATTACCAACACATACAACACTGGTGAATCGCAATTGCTTTATGCTAAGTGAAGAAAGTCAGGTTCAAAAGGCACTTCCTGTATGATTTCACTTTTATGATATTCTAAAAGAGTTTAAGATTATAAGAGCAGAAAACAGAACAGTCATTGCCAAGGGCTTATAGAAAGAGGAGGAACTGACAAACTGACAAACATGGTACAGTGCAGGAAAATTTTTGGAGTGGTCAGATTGTTCTGTATCTGAATTGTAGTGGTTAAATGACTCTGCTCATTCACCCAAATGCATACTTTACATCCCAAAGTGAAGTTTACTGTATGTAAATTTAAAAATGAATGAAAATGAATATCATCCAGATAAATTATGGGAAAAAGTAATAAAATATTCCTGTCATAAAAGAATAAGGTTGGTTTGTATGAAATTTCAAGAAAGGATTTCTATGAGAAAGGTGAATTGTAGTTTAGGCGTAATTAGTGATTCTGTCTTAAGGAATATAGGCACATGTATTTCATTAACAATATAGAAAAAATTATGGAGGTATATTCCCCAAAATAGAGAGGAATTATCTAAGATGTGGGATGATTAAGGACTTTCATTTTGTATGACTTCCATATTATAATAATGTATCGAGTTTTCCAAAAAAGATTATTCTTTTTTTTTTTTTTTTTTTTTTGCGGTACCAAGGATGGAACCAAGGAGCATTCTACCTTTGAGTAGCCCTATTTTTTTAAAAAAAAATTTATTGGTGCAATTGTAGTCATACATCTTAATGAAATAAAAGACTTGTGGAGACATATATGCACACATCATCCAATTATCCCTTACCCGATCCCCACCCCATTCCCCCTTTATCCCTCCTTCCCATGCTTGGCTTAGTGATTGACTTTGATATGTTTGTTTAAGTACATCATGTGTTTAAGAGAGTTTCCCTCTTCCTATCCTTTAATTTGAAACCGGGTCTCACTGAGTTGCAGAGGGCCTCACTAAGTAGCTGAGGCTGTCCGTGAATTGTGATCCTCTTGTCTCAGCCTCCCAAATGCTGGGATTACAAGTGTGTGCCACCACGCCTGGCTCAAAAAAGATTATTCTGATAATACAAAATTATAAAGATATGACATCATATATCTCAAGCTGAAGATATGTATGTATTTTCCAATAAGGGCACAGAATTTAACTGATTTTATGCCAGGCACATAACTATGTGTTGTAGCAATAATTTGAAATGGAGGCTTGATTTTTAGTTTAGAGTCTTATTTGAGAGTAAGACTGGCCGTTGCCTTTTGAGCCAGCATTTGTATGTCATTTAATGAAACCTAAGCCCACAGCACATTATAGAGGCATTTTGGTTGCCAATCAGCAACTGCCTGCCAAGCTTAAAATAATTTTTTATGTAACTATTGAAAAACAAACTAATATGAGACACATCCTGCAAGCACAGGTGCACATAAAAGCACAGTTTTCCCCAGCCTCCAAGCCCTATGCCTTTTTGGCCACTAAAGTTCTTGCAAATCTGAAGTTGTCTTTTTGAAAAAAATCTAATCACTTTAAAACCACATATATCTGTTACAGGCCAGAAAACTCATCCTGATCAAGCAAAGCCAAGGAAAAGATCTACAATAAACAGAACAATCCAACAATGAACATAATGTCACAGTTCAACCAAACCCTGGGAAATAGAGATCTTAGATATATTCTTGGAACATCACACTGTAGTGTAAGCCAGAATATGGACATTTTGATTAAGATTGCATTCAATGAAAATAAAATGGTGGTGCTCTGAATCTTTTTAAGAGTGTTGGCCAATGTTGGGCTGTAAATGTAATACTTTTTGAAAATTAATTGGAAACAGGAATTGACACTAGAAGAGCCACATGGTTCCCAGAATTTTCTTAATAAGAACAGCATGTTGAAGAGATACTTCTGAAAAGAAAAAAAAATGAATAGAAAAACGAAAAAGCCTAGAAAGAAATTCATGTTTTCTGATTTACTAAGCTATTTACTGGCATCCACTGGAATCCTGTAAGAACTCCACAGCTGGCAGATCTGTTGGTGAATCTGAAGAGGATTTCATAGACCAGAGAGTCTCTATGGATGAAATAACTTTTCTTTGGCCCCAAACTTAACTGTAAAGGCAACTGGATTTTTTTTTTTTGATACAAAATTTCAGCTTGATAATTGGGCTTCTGTATATTTTCTTACAGATGTTCAAATGTTCACAGAAGAGCTTGTTTTAAATCTCTCTCATTGTAAGAGTCTGGTTTTGATGAAAATAGATTTGCACGGACAGTTTTATGCAGCAATCATACCTTTTGTCTGAAGCCGCTGAGCCTTATCCATTACGAGTTTCACTCTAAGTGTAACAGGACAAGGAGGATGAATGTAGAAATGAAAACACTATATTCTTGGCCAATATATAATATAAAAATATGCATATATATTTTTTGCAGTACTGGGGATGGATCCCAGGGGCATTCTACCTCCAAGCTACACCCCCAGCCCTATTTATTATTATTTATTTTGAAACAGGGTCTCACTGTGTTGCAAAGGGCTTCACTAAGTAGCTGAGGCTGTCGGTGAACTGGGATCCTTCTGTCTCAGCCTCCCAAATATTGGATTACAAGTGTGCACCACCACGCCCAGCTAATAATATGCATATTATTTTAATACTGACAAAAACTCTTCTATAGACTCTCCCAAGATGGTTGTTGGCTTGGATTTGACATTTTTTTCTCCAACCACACCTCAATTTCTTAAGGTGGTATACACTGAAACCAAAATAGGATTTGTTACAACACAATAAAAATAAAATCATCTGAGATTCTATAATTCCATTCTATAATATTTTCATCTTGAAAGCCTGCTAATGAGCAAAATGGAAAGTGGGCAGCCATGTTCGACACAAACAATGCACTTTTCTTTATTATGCTTACTGTGGCTGAAAATTCCTTTAAAATGCTCTAAATTGCACATTGGTAAGTAATACCTATTCATCCTATTCATTAAGTTTTCTATCTTTTCTGCAAACCTAAGCCATATGAGTTCTTACCCATTGCCTCTTAGTAGCAGGTTCATGAACTTTATTGGCACTGCCAATACACAATGTATTGTATTTTTTAAATGGCTCAAACTTCTCTGTTGAATCTTGTAAAACATCTTTCTCAAGAATGAAAATGATAACCAATTTTAAAAACAGGTTGAAAAAATTTTAAATTATTGATACAAAATCTTTTGTGAATATGCTAAAACCCTAGCTATACTAAAATAATTTCCAAGGTTTTAGATATTTACTCATTTCCCTTATTTGGTGAAGGGGGTAAAAAAAAAAAAAAGAAAACCACAGGGTCTATTCAGTCTATAAATCTGCTACTAAACATATGCTGGGTGTATTTTTATAAAGACTTCTATTATATGCTCCTTAAGCAGCATGGCCATGCCAGATGGGGGAACTGGAATATAAAACACATCTCTCAGAAGAAGCTATTATTGGGTCAGCAATATGCTAATTCATAGGGCTTATGTCACCATCTGTGGGATCCCCAATGGCAGAAGCTCATTTCTATCCCCCTCAGTGATGCTGCATCCTATATTGTCTTCTGTAGTTTTATGGACACCAAGATGTTCTTGCTAATGGTGACAGGAACAAAGGTGTTGGTGACCTTGTAGATTTACAAAGTGCTTATACAATTGATAGGGATCCATAATCATTGCAAATAATTTGATAGATTGTGTATGGTCAAGTTGCTCTAACAACAATTCTATGCGGAATACATCATTATCACATTAAACTGTTTACAACCCTTGTGCAATGTAAAATAGCATTTATTTATTCTGTTTGTTTGCTTGTTCATTTGTTTTTGGTACCAGGGATTGAGCCCAGAGACATTCAACTCTGGCCTATAGCACCAGCCCTTTTTATTTTTTAATTTGGACATAGGGTCTCTCTAAATTGCTGCGGCTAGTCTTGAATCTATAATCTTTTTGGCTCAGCCTCTGAAGTACTGGGATTAGAGACATGCACTGCCATGCCCAGTGATAAAATAGCATTTAAATTAGGAGATGAGATGTCTGGTGCAAGTAGCTGAGTGAATAATTTGTGTACTTCAGTCTCCGGGTTTTGGGAAGTATAAAAATTTAGTTTTGTAAGAGTAAATTTTGTGTAAGAAAGAGAGCAACAAAGAAAATGAACCACGCCATCTTTGCCTTTGAAAATAAAAGAGGTCACTTTGTACATGTAGCTTAGAGTTGCTTTGATGTAGCTCTTAAAAAAACATAAATTATCATTTCAAAAGCCATGCTTCACTCTTTCAGTGGCAATACAATTACTTATAACTGTTGGTGCGCTAAAATGCTAAGTTTTATTCTTGTGAGCCATTCCAGAATACTGCCCTATTTCCCAAGGCTTCCTCAGCCCTCCCATTTTATTATCTACTGCCCCTAGGAGTTTCTTTATTTTTATGGTTGCCCTCTTTTCAGTATAATAACATGGTGCATAAATGTTTCACTTTGTTCAGACAAGCTGAGGAAAAAACAGTCTGTCAAAAAGATAAAACATGTCTCAAACATACTTAAAGCCAAGACCCAATCTCATGGGTCTACTTAGAGCACAGACATGCTCCTCTCAGCAGAGATTGAAAAGATTGACCCTGCTTCCGAGGGATGACTTCTGGGCCCATTAGGAATCCACAACTCTGACATGGCTTGCAAAGCTGGCCTGCACAGGGATTGCTATGTGATTTCCTTTCATTCTCTACACATCACAGTGGTGGTAGTACCAATTTCCCTGCCCAAATCTGGAGATGCTTAATACCATTGCATGGATTTCAATACTCTATTACCTCATTTATTTCTATATGCATAGTACTAAACTTCTCCCTTAAAAAAAAATCAGAAGGTCCAACAACATAGGGCCCTTATTCCCACGGGGCCAGAAGAAGAAGCTAGAGCTGAGCAAGGGTGCCAGTCCTGTTGGTGAGGCTCAGCTTGGTCCAGCACACCCTGTTCTAAGCCTTTCTCAATTCGATAAGAAGAAACGATGTACTGGAATTCCTGGAAATGGGAACTTTAAGGCAGGACCTAAATGTCTCAGTAAATAAATAAAAAACATCCAGAAAAACATATATGGAAAAATTCTGAGGTCGAAGGGTTTCCAGGAACCCCAGTACCACCAAAATTAAAAAGAAAAGAAAAAAGAAAAGAGAAAAAGAAAAGAAAAATTCTGGTATCAGACTAAATGGTCTCTGAAAATATCTTCACATATTAAACTAGTTTCCTTTTCATTTTGTCCTTGTCCATTTTTTTTCCAGCGTAGTGTTACCATTTTATCCTACTTTCCTCCACATATGTAACTGTTAGATGTCCCAAAATACCGACACAGTGGAGCCCCAGAATCACTTGGATCAGTTTCGTATGGTTTCCTCTTGGGACTGTGCCATTACCATCTAAATGTGATCCCTGCCTTGTCCTGGAACAGGGCCGGGCTCAACATTCACAGCTTGAAGTATCAGGTCTTACTTTGTCCTTTGGGACAGAGAAACAGCACCTAGACTTTGTAAGTTACAACAATAATGGGGCTACAGGCACTGTTTCTAAAAACAAATACCACTTCCTGACCATGGCAGTGGGTTTGGCTACCAACAAAACACAATTATATTAAGCGTTAATTAAGCGGCCTCTTATTCAACAAAGCTGGATTGAGAGAGAAGGAGGTAGGAAAACAGCTCTATAAAGCTCTGCTTCAAAGTGCTGAAGGCAACAGCAGATCAGACGGAACCAGGAAAGGCGCTGTGGAGAACCAAGGCAGCCATGTCAGGAAAGAGTGGCGTCAAAGTGATGGCTTCGAGCCAAGAGGAGGCGGGAAGCAGATGGCAGCGAAATTAAAGTGTCATGATTAGGCTGGAGATCTTGGGTGGCTGTCAACCAACAAATATAAATGAGGTAGGGAGACTTGACAGTAAGAAACAGCATTGAGGAAAGAACCAGATATGTGTAACTCTAAATGATTGTTGACCATGTGGCTGTGAAATTTCATGCATTTGTAAATAGAAATTAATTAAACTCAGGAAATATGAAATAAAACATGATAATTCTCTGCCCCCAAAGTTGTAGCCTCTCACTTCTAGTATATTCAGGTGCTAGACTTTGTTTTATGAATGTTCCTAAAGAGCAAGCTGGAAAGAAAGCACTGTTTCCCGGTGCTCTGCATCACAGATTGACAAATTTTCCCTTTTCAGAAGGTTGATCCCAGGAAACGAGGACAGTGTGAGGTTTGGGAATGAGCACTGCTTTGGGGTCTGAAGACCTGGTTTCAAATCCTAGCTTGCCACTAACTGGTTACATGACACTAGGCAAGTCACTTCCTTTTCTGGAGCCTGACTTTGTGATCTTTTAAAAGTGTGGATTTAGCCGGGAGTGGTGGTGCACGCTTATAATCCCAGCATTCGGGAGGCTGAGACAGGAGGATCACTCAGGTTCGAAGCCAGCCGCGCTGGCTTAAGAGACCCTGTTTCCAAATAAAATTTTTAAAAAGTATTAAAAAATAGGTCTGGAGTGTAGCCCGGAGGTAGAAGGGTTTCCAGGAACCCCAGTACCACCAAAAAAAAAAAAAAATTATATATATATATAGTCTGGGGCTGTAGCTCAGAGGTAAAACGCCCCTGGGTTCCATGCCCAATAAATAAATAAAATGTGTGGATTTTAGACTAATTTATATCTGAGGTCCCTTCCAATTTTCTAATTCTATAATCTGTCTAGGGCTGTTTCATCAAAGGCAATGACAATATATAAAACATGTACTTAATAAATATTTTCTAACTTCAGTAAATTAATATGTAATTAAGAACTCAGCATATTGTTGAGTCTTTAGAGGAAAGTAAATTAAAAATATTTACTCTTATGGACAAAAAATGTGATTTATTTTTCTGTCTTCCTTACATTTATGTAGTTTATGGAATTTTGCCTTCTTCCCTCTCCAGAAGTCCTCAACACTTAGTTGAGGGTGGATTTTAGCTTCTGTTACAAACACCCTCATCCTCACCACTACTTTCTCCTGCTAAACTTGCACTCAAGATAAGTTCCTTCTCCTATCCTCCTGTCCTATGTCAGACTTGATAAAGGATAGGCATAGGAAGTGCCATGCAGTAATAATGCATAACATATGTATTTGTTTATGTGTATCTCCCTCAGCTATAGCATAGGTCCACAAAGCCATGGGTATCTGTCTGTGTTATTCACTGCTTCATCTGCAGAGCTTAGAGCTGTACCTTGTCTTGGTAGGTACATAATGAATATTTGTTGAATGAATAAATGAGTGCCCATTGTAAATATGGCTTGGAGGTATTTGGACTGGAGATATGAAAATGTGAATTTTGAATAGGGCATAGGGAACGTAGGAAAAGGGGAGAAGGACTTGTAATTTAAACAGAGCAGGAAGGACTCCAGCAGAGACCTCATATGTAAGGGGAAGAGAATTACTTCCCTTCCTAGGCTCCTGGGCCCTGCTCTTGGCTTTGTTTTTGCTGCTACCTCTGTCACAATCACCCCCATCCCTACCTAAGGCAGAGAGATCAGCAGGTGCAAAGGCCCTGGGGAAGGAGCAGTCCTGGCCAGTTTTAGGACTTACAGGGGCTTGTGTAGCTACAGTAGAATGAGCAAGGTAAGACCAGGAGGAAGAGAGGGCAGGAAGGCTCTGTATCATGTGGCCACAGGCCCCCGGGAGACTCCGGCTTTCATGCTGAGTGAGGTGGTAAGCCACCGAGGGCTTTTTTGAGTAGATGAATAACACAGTCTGATGTATGTTTTGAAAGGACAATTCTGGCTGCAGTGATAAGAAAAGATTACAGGAGAGCAGAAGCAGGAGCAGGGAGGCCAGTTTGAAGATAATATAATTTATTATGCCGGTTGCACAGATGTCCCACAGCCTTTCCAAAGCCGCTAACACCAAACCCTCTGTGTCCTTCCCAGACTCAGTTCTTCGCCTTGTCTTCCCATCTTCAAAAACAGCACCACTTTGATCTAGTTGTCCAAGCCAGAAACCCTCTTTTACATCTGACACCATGTTCCATCGAGGTTCCCCCTTCAGTGCCTGTTGCGCGCTGTCCCCTCCTCTCCACCATCACAACGGCTTCAGAACTAGCCTGGACATAATAGGCGTCTTGCTCCAGGGTAGCTCTCAGCACTGTCACTTTCTCAATATCCAAATGTGACCACATCAGTCTCGAGCCTCTGTGACTCCCCACTGCTTAAAGGATAACATCTGTTCTTAGAAGAACGTGCAAGGCCCACGGGATGGAGCTTTGGCTTAGCCATTCAAACTCGGCACTCATGGCGAGCCCTCACGTACCCAGTGTTGGTGGCAAAGTTATTGTTCAAAAAGACCCAGTCTCTATCCAAAAGAAAGGAAACCAAACTACCAAACTAATGCATGTGTATCTATGTTCATGGCTGCACAATTCACCATGCCAAACTATGGAACCAGCCAAGATGCCCATCAACAGATGAATGGATTACAAAACTATGGGATATGCACGCAATGAAATCTTACTCAGCCATCAAAAAAACACAATTACATCATTTTCAGGGAAATGGATGGAACTGGAGGACATTATGCTAAGTGAGATTAGTCAGTCACAAAAAATAAGAAATCAGATGCTTTCCCTAATATGTGAAAGCTAAGGAGAAATGGGTCATAGGAGGGACTCTAGATGAAAAAGAAAATCCTATAGAGGAGCAAACAAGACAATCTAAATGAAGGGATGGGAGTGGGGAGAAGGAAATTCTCTAAAACACACAATGTACTTAAACATATCGAAGTCAACCACTAAGCCAAGCATGAGAAGGAGGGATGGGGAAGGAATGGGGTGGGAATTGAATAGGGGCTAACTGGGTGATGTGTACATGTATGTCCACAAAAGTTTTTTTACCCCATTATGATGTATGAATACAATGCACCAATAAAAATATTTTTTAAAAAGCCCCAGTCACAGAAGCTCTCGTGAGATAGGGGGCCTGAGATTTCATTCTCCCTTTTCCTCCTTGCCCACCCTTTTTAACTTTCTGAATTTCTCTCGGTAATTCTGATGCAGCCAGGACAGAATCATGAGGCACTACAGCATATGCTAAGGTTCTGCCTCTGTCTTCACACAGTGAGTCCGGAAGAAGGCTAGAGTATTTCCTACTGCTTTTTTTTTCTTTTTTGCCAGCCCATAAGTTATATTTACCTGTCTCTTCACCCCAGCTCCCACCTTCACTTCCCCAACAGCAAAACTGCCTCAGGCCTGGGATGAGCTGTGGTAACTTAGAGCCACTCACAACAAAATGATTTTAGTAAAAGTATACTAAACATGGACAATGCTATTGCATTGAAATATTTAGCTAATAAATCTGTACCCAGATTCAGTAGAAAGAGGATAGAGCTGCTGCTCCTGGTGACAGTGTGGTGCCCTCACACAGCACAGCAAAAAGGTGAGTTCCACAAATACTCAGGCTGCTGGAGAAGAGTTCAGGCATATGTATAGGATTTTATCTTATTCGTTGTACTAAATCCCATTTAAATAATTTTTTGACTGCATATATTCAATTGGAGTTCATTAACTTTTTTTTTATAGTGTGGCCTTTTAGTTATTAGTATTCAATGAAATATAATACTGGTGTTTGCTTTTCTAATCTTATAGGGACACTATGAGTAGGGGCACTTCACTTATCAAAGTAATTTGTGTTTTGTTACCTGCTACAAGCTTTTATGGCATGGCCAGGACATTTATTAGATATGCAATTCAGCTTCCAAGGTATAAATCTGAGGGAAATATGTTATATATGTAAAGATCTTTTCTTATTCTATATACAATGAAATATATTTAAAATTTAATTTTTCCCTCAAATTTCCTTCTATAGTTACAGATCTTATATTCTACTAAAGAATGTATTTTTCTTTGTGTGCTTAGTACACAATATCTGGCATATATATAAGCATCATAATATATATACATACATATCATATGGGTCATAATATACACATATATTATGAACTATCTTGAAATATATAAGCATATATATATATATATATATATGCTGAGTGAATAAATTAACCTACATACCAGTTAGTTATATAGTTTAGAAAATTAAAAATAGTCTCTAGCTATTTTGCTTAAGTTCCTATCAGCTATGAAGATTTTTAATATTCCCCAAAATGCTCTTCGTAGACTAATTCTCTTATAGTTATCTAATTTCTTAAAATATAGATGTTTGCTACCTATTGAAGGAATTTTAAAAATCCACAGAGCTGTAATGTGTTTTAAGCCACTTAGTTGAACACTTTATTTTGTGTTTAGGAAACTACAGATCAAGGCGATCATACACCTCTCGAAAGGTTACAAACAGCCACTAAGGGGCAGAAGCAGGACCAGATTCAAGTTCTCTGGATTGTTCACCTCAGCTTTTGTTTCTCTTGTACCCAAAGGTTGAAAAATTCATACTTAAAAATCTTTCAGAACAAATCTTCAGTGTTAACTATAATGAGGTCTAGGGAACACAAATCATTCTAAAATACACGTCATTTTTTAAACAGCATATATTTTTCTTGTGAGAAGAAAAAAATCACTAAATTAGAGCAAGTTTTGGAAAATAATGTCCTAACAATAACTAGGAAGTTCTAGGTTTAATGACACCTGACATTCCCTCTTAAGCAATGCTATGTGTTATTGCAATGATGTATGCAGTAATTATTCCCCCAACTTTGATTTACTTTTATATTCAATTCTATCAATATTTATTGAATGCCTACTACATTTCAAGAATTATTCTACAACTTGAAGACACAGAATGAAAAATAAGATAA
The DNA here is from genome assembly GCF_963383645.1 of Muscardinus avellanarius. Taxonomy (NCBI): domain Eukaryota; kingdom Metazoa; phylum Chordata; class Mammalia; order Rodentia; family Gliridae; genus Muscardinus; species Muscardinus avellanarius. The sequence continues at coordinate 96,671,629 of NC_137791.1, read as the reverse complement.
ACTTCCTGCTCGTTTGCTCTTTGCAAAATTGTATAAACACAATTCTCTCCCAACCACGTTCTCTACAGGTTGTTTTCTCCTGCTTTTTAATTATCTTTCATCACCCTAATCTGTACACATTTATGTAATGTTCTCTCTCTCTCTCTTACCAGAGGACCAACATTTACTTCTACTCAAAATTTTGAAATTCAGAATAACTAAATCCATCCCTTCCCCCCTTTTTCTTTGCTAAGATCCACTTAGGTCGCATCTATCCAAAGAAAGCCATAAGAGACACATTTTATTTCTTCCCATGGCCCCAAAGCCTTGCTTTGTTGTTGTTTTTTTTGGGGGGGTGTTTTTATTTTTTATTTCTTATTTTTTTCGAGTAATAAGGTTGAAGCCTTTTTTGAAATGGGAATCTCCGGGTGGGTAACCCCTTGGATTTAATCTGCTAATATTTAGCAGAGGTCTGTAACTCTTGTCAGTTGTTGCCCCTGCTGCCCAGAGGAGGGAGTGTACATTCTGGTTGGCAGTGACTGAATGTGTCTCGGCCATTCATTCAGCACTGTGCACAAGACCCAGGGGCATCTGCGATAAGGTGGCTTGAGAGTATTTAAATACTCTAATTAAAAATTAGTGGTTCGCTTTAACATTTACAGTAGAGTCTTAACCAAAAATAAGCAAGAAAGGAAGAAAGGAAATATCTCTAAGATTAGAGATCTTCTTTAGCTTGCAGAAAAAATCAAATGAAAGTGAGAACTGAAAAAAAAAAAATGTCCCAAAGACTAAGTGCAATAGAACAGTGTATTTGCTTTAAACCCAGGTCATTTTACTTAAACAACAAGATATCACAAGCTTATTTCTATGAGAAAGACATTTTATTGCTAAAACAATTTTAAGTCTTTAAGAATCTGGAATTAAAAAAAAAAAGAATCTGGAATGTATCAGAAAGGGCTAAAGGCGGACAGATGATGCCCAGAAGGTGTGCCCAGCGTTGCCATAGAAGTCTGTGCCTTGGACTTTGGCGCACTCACATTCTTTTTTTTTAATTTTTTTTTAATTGGTGCTTTATATTCATACAACTTATTGGGATAAAAAACTTGTGTGTACAAACATGTACTCATCGCTGATTTAACACCTACCCAAATCCCACCCCATTCCCTCCCCGTCCCTCCCTCCCTTGCTTGGCTTAGTGATTGACTTCGATATGTTTAAGTACATTGTGAGCTTTAGAGATTTTCTTCTTCCCCCCTCATTTCTCCTCCTTTAGGTTGTCTTGTTTGCTCCTCTTTTCTCCCTAACTCTAACATATTAGGAAAAGCATCTGATTTCTTATTTTTTGTGCCTGACTAATCTCACTTAGCAAAATGTCCTCCAGTTCCATCCATTTCCCTGAAAATGATGTAATTTTTTTTTTATGGCTGAGTAAAATTCCATTGTGTACATATCCCATAGTTTTGTAATCCGTTCATCTGTTGATGGACATCTTGGCTGGTTCCATAGTTTGGCTATGGTGAATTGTGCAGCTATGAACATAGATACACATGCATTAGTTTGGTAGTTTGGTTTCTTTTCTTTTGGGTAGATACCCAACAGTGGTATTGCTGGATCAAATGGTAGATTTGTTCCCATTCTTCTGAAGATTCTCCATACTGTTTTCCAAAGTGGTTGCACTAATTTGCAATCCCACCAACAATGTCTTAGAGTTCCCACTTCTCCACATCCTCGCCAGCATCTGTTGTTGTTTGTGTTTTGAATAATGGCCATTCTAGTTGGAGTTAGGTGAAATCTCAGGGTAGTTTTGCTTTGCATCTCTCTGATTGCCAGGGATGTTGAGCATTTTTTCATGCATTTATTGGCCATTTGAATTTCTTCTTTTGTGAAGTGTCTATTTAGTTCATTTGCCCATTTTGTTATTGGATGCTTTGTTTTCTTAGTGTTGAGTTTCTTGAGTTCTCTGTATATTCTAGATATTAGTCCTCTATCAGTGGTGTAGGTGGCAAAAATCTTCTCCCATTCTGTTGGCTCTCGATTGAGATTCTTGATAGTTTCCTTTGCTGAACAGAAGCTCTTCAGTTTCATGCAATCCCATGTATTGATTCTCCTTTTAATTTGTTGTGCCTTTGGGGTCTTGTTGAGGAAATGTTTGTCTGTGCCTATGTGTTATAGTGTTGGACCTATGCCCTCTTCAAGGAGCTTCAAAGTCTCTGGTTTAATTTCCAAGTCTTTGATCCATCGTGAGTTGACTTTTGTACAGGGTGAAAAAGTGGGATTAACATCCAATTTTCTGCATATGGTTAACCAGTTTTGCCAACACCATTTGTTGAAGAGGCTATCTTTTTTCCAGTGTATGTTTTTGGCCCCTTTGTCAAAAATCAATTGGCTGAAAGTGTGTGGACTTGTTTCTGGGTCTTCTATTCTGCTCCATTGGTCTATATATCTGTTCTTTTGCCAGTACCATGCTGTTTTTATTACAATGGCTTTGTAGTACAGTTTAAAGTCAGGTATTGTGATTCCTCCTGCGTGGTTTTTGTTGCTGAGAACTACCTTGGCTATTCTGGGCTTTTTGTTATTCCAGATAAATTTAAGGACCGATTTTTCAATGTCTGTGAGGAATGATCTTGGTAGTTTAATGGGCATTGCATTAAATCTGTAGATCACTTTTGGGAGGATGGCCATTTTAATGATATTTATTCTGCCAATCCATGAACATGGAAGATTCTTTCCATCTTCTAAGATCTTCTTTGATTTCTTTTTTCAGTGTTTTATAATTTTCTTTGTAGAGATCTTTTACCTCCTTGGTCAAGTTTATTCCTAGGTATTTTATTTTTTTGTGGGAGATCCTGAGTGGAAGTGTTTTCTGAATTTCTTTTTTAAGATTGATTTTGTATCCAGATACCTTGCTGAATTTGTTGATCAGTTCTATAAGCCTTTTGGTTGAGTTTGTTGGGTTTTCTAAATATAGTATCATGTCATCTGCAAATAATGAAAGCTTAAGTTCTTCTTTTCCTATTTGTACTCCTTTGATTTCATTTTCTTGCCTTATTGCTCTGGCTAGAGTCTCTAGTACTATTTTGAAGAAAAGTGGTGATAGTGGACATCCTTGTCTCATTCCAGTTTTTAGGGGGAATTCTTGAAGTTTTTCCCCATTTAATATGATGTTGGCAGTGGGATTATTGTAGATTCCCTTAATAATGTTGAAATATGTTCCTTCTGTTCCAATTCTCTGCAGTGTTTTTATCATAAATGGATGGTGAATTTTATCAAATGCTTTTTCAACATCTATTGAGATGATCATGTGGTTTTTGTCTTTGATTCTGTTTATATGGTGAATTACATGTATTGATTTTCATATATTGAACCAGCCTTGCATCCCTGGGATGAACCCTACCTGGTCATGGTGGATGATTTTCTTGATGTGGTTTTGAATGCGTGTTGCTAGTATTTTGTTTAATAGTTTTGCATCCAAGTTCATCAGAGATATAGGCCTGTAGTTTTCCTTCCTTGAACTGTCTTTATTCGGTTTGGGTATTAGTGTGATGTTGGCTTCATAGAATGTATTTGGGAGAGTTCCGGTTTTCTCTATTTCCCAAAATAGTTTGAGTAGTATTGGGGTTAGTTCTCCTATAAAGGTTTTATAGAATTCACTTGGGAAACCATCTGGTCCTGGGCTTTTCTTTGATGATAAGCCCTTTATTGCTATTTCAATCTCTTTGATTGTTATTGGTTGGTTTAAGTGTTCTATATCTTCTTGACTCAGTTTAGGAAGGTTGTATTTATCTAGGAAGTTGTCGATTTCCTCCAGATTTTCCATTTTGTTGGAGGATAGTTTTTCAAAGTAGTTTCTGATAATCCTCTGGATTTCTACGCTGTCAGTAGTAATGTCTCCTTTTTCATCCCTTATCTTCATAATTTGGGTTGATTCTCTCTTCTTTTTAGTTAGGTTGGCTAGTGGTTTATCAATCTTGTTAATTTTTTCAAGAAACCAGCTTTTGGTTTTGTTGATTTTCTGTATTGTTTTTTTATTCTCTATTTCATTAATTTCTGCTCTAATTTTAATAATTTCCCGTCTTCTGCTGGCTTTGGGGTTCAATTGTTCCTGCTTTTCAAGGGCTTTGAGGTGTGTCATAAGGCCATTTATTTGAAGATTTTCTGTTTTTCTTATGTGAGCACTAAGTGCTATAAATTTTCCTCTTAATACTGCCTTCAAAGTGTCCCAGAGGTTTTGATATGTTGTTTCTTTATTTTCATTTGTTTCTAGAAATTTCTTGATTTCACCTCTTACATCTTCTGTGACCCATTCTTCATTCAGAAGTGTGGTGTTCAGTCTCCACATGTTTATGTTGTTTCTCTGGGTCTTCTTATAGTTGATTTCTAGTTTCATTTCATTATGCTCTGAAATGACACAGGGAAGTATGTAACATTTTTTAAATTTGCTAGTGCTCATTTTGTGTCCCAGGATGTGATCTATTTTGGAGAAGGTTCCGTGAGCAGCTGAGAAAAATGTAAACTCTGCTGTAGTTGGGTGAAATATTCTATATGTGTCCAACAGGTCCATTTGGTTAATGGTGTTCTTTAGTTCTGAGACATCTTTACTGACCCTTTGTCTGGAAGATCGGTCTAGTATTGTGAGAGGTGTGTTGAAGTCTCCCAGTATTATTGTGTTGGGATTTATGTGTGACTTCATGTCACAAAGAGTTTGATTTATGAAAGTAGCTGCCCCTATGTTTGGGGCATAGATGTTGATTATTGTTATTTCCTCTTGCTGGACTATTCCTTTTACCTTCTTTGTCTCTTCTAATAAGTTTGGGTTTGAAGTCTAACTTGTCTGATATTATAGTTGCTACTCCTGCTTGTCTTCGAGTACCATTAGCATGGATTACCTTGATCCAGCCCTTTACCTTGAGTTTGTTCCTATCTTTACTTGTAAGGTGTGTTTCTTGTAAGCAGCAGATGGATGGATTCTGGCTTTTAATCCATTTTGCCACTTTATGTCTTTTTATTGGGGAGTTGAGGCCGTTTACATTCAGTGTGATTATAGAGAGATAATTTTTAATTCCCAACATGTTAAGATCTTATTTCTGTTTGAGATACTGTTTATTCTTCTTTGCTTAGTTGTCTGCTGGATGGGAATTCTTGTTTCTTTGGTTCTGGCGTGTATTACCCATTTCCTCTTTGCAGTTAATCTCCTTGAATATTTTCTCTAGCGCTGGTTTTGAAGACATAAATTCCTTCAGTTGCTGTTTGTCTTGGAAGTTTCTTATTTCCCCATCTAATTTGATGGATAGTTTTGCTGGGTAGGAAATTTTTGGCTGGAAGTTGTTTTCTTTCAGAGTTTGTAATAAGTTACTCCAAGCCCTTCTGGGTTTCATAACTTGGTTTGGGAAGTCTGGAGTGATTCTAATTGGTTTGCCTCTGAATGTCACTTGGCCCTTTGCTTTTGTTGCCTTTAAGATTCTCTGCTTGGCTTCCACATTGGTCATTTTGACAATTATGTGGTGTGGGGATCCTCTTCTCTGATCCTGTCTAAAGGGAGTTCTATAAGTTTCCTGGACCTGTGTATCGACCTCTTGCTCTATGTTTGGAAAATTTTCTGCTATTACTTCCTTGAAGAGATTGTTGATCCCTTTGGTTTCAGCTTCTTTTCCCTCCTCTATTCCAATTATTCTTAGGTTAGCTCTCTTGAAATGAGCCCATATTTCTTCAATGTCAGATTCCTGCTGCCTGGTTTTTTTTTCTAAATTAGAAACTATGCGTTCATTTTTAGAATGATCATCTTCAAGAAGTGAGATTCTATTCTCCATGTGGTCTAATCTGTTGTTTATACTTTGAATTGAGGCCTTTACTTCATTAATTGCATCCTTTATCTCTTTTTGACTCTCTCTAAATTCTTTTCGAAAGTCCTCTATTATTTCTAAAGTTATTTTCCTAATTTGATCTTCTAGATATCTTTGGATTTCTGTGTTATCAGATTCTGATGTTGTGGGGTTGTTGGCATTCACTGCTCCATTGTTATTTCTCTTTCCCATGATTTTGGAAGTTTGTGCCTTCTCTGGGTTCTTCCCTGAGTCACTACGAGTTCACTTAAGATGCTCTGGATCCCGAGTCTGTGGTATCTCAGACCGCACTACTCCTTTACTGGGTTGTATCACAAAGTCTCAGACCCAGGGAGTCAATCAAGGCTGCTTAGACCGTGGGGGGTGCCAAGTTGGGCGTTCTCCAGTGGGGAGTTGTGACTATGGTATGATATCTCTGCCACTGCCACTCCCCCACTGGGCTGCACTGCTAAAATCTCCGACCCAGGGAGACTATCTGCGCAAGTCCCTGGGAGTGCAGTACTGGGATTTCTCCCCTAGGGGCCGCAATTTGACTCACGGTTGTTGAGTGTGCTGATGGAGCTGTAGTGAACTCGGTGGATTCGCTGCTGCCGCCACTGGCAATATGGCAGCACTGCCACGCCCTCGGCCGTGATGCGGCGTATTTCTTCTCTGGTTTTGAACTCCGCTCTGAGTCCTTGCCAGTTGTGCTGTGCCCGGCCCTTGGGAGCTTTAGATGTTCCCTGCACCAACAAAACTGCTGACTGCCGCCCGGCTGTTCAGCACCTGCTCACCTCGGCTCGCTGTCCACCCCCCCTCTCAGGCGCCTGGTGGCTGGTTGAGTGGGTTGGTCTAGGGCTGTCCGGTGAACTCGCCACTGCCGCCAGCAGTAAGACGCTGCTTCTGCATCCAAGGCCGCGAGGCCAGAGTACCTCCTCTCTGGATTTGAGCTCTGTTTTGAGTCTCCCTCCTCTCTGGAGCCTGGTACTGCTAGGGGAGATGTAGGCCGTGCCGCTCCGGCAGCTCTGCGCCGCGGCTCTGGCTGCTCTGCACTGCGGGTCTGGCCACTCCGGCCGCTCCGGCCGTTCCGCGACGCGGCTCTGGCTGCTCCGGCTGTTTTGGCCGCTCCCCTCCGGCTGCTCTGGCTGCTCTGCTCAGCTGCTCCAGCCGCTCTGCTCCGCGGCTCCGGCCACTCCGCACCGCCGCTCTAGCCAATCCGCACTGCAGCTCTGGCTGCTCCAGCTGTTCTGGCCGCTCCTCTCCGGCTGCTCTGGCTGCTCTGCTCGGCTGCTCTGGCCGCTCTGCTCGGCTGTTCTGGCCGCTCCGCTCCGGCTGCTCCAGCCGCTCCGCTCTGCGGCTCCGGCCACTCCACGTCACTGCTCTGGCCAATCCGCTCTGCGGCTCTGGCTGCTCCGGCTGTTCTGGCCGCTCCGCTCGGCTGTTCTGGCCGCTCCGCTCGGCTGCTCATTCTGCTCCACTCAACGGCTCCCCCCAATCCACGCTGCGGCTCTGGCCATTCCAGCTGCTCGGGCCGCTCCGCGCCGCGCGGGCACAGCACTTCGGGCTGGTTTTTTTCCGGTGTCTTGTTTTTCCAGCCCTTTTTCTCTGTCCCTTGTATTTACCATTTTTATTTCTTTGCTGGTGGTGTTTTCTGGCTCTGAAAGGCGCTGGTTTTGTGGTAGTAGAGTTGGATTGTTAGTGGGACTTGTAAGTGCCACTTTCCTCCGTCGCCAACTTCCCGGAAGTCTCTCACTCACATTCTTAATAAAGAGAAGGAATGGATAATGACCTGGGTGTAGGTTCCTTGCAGTAATAGTAGCAATAGCAATAACAACATGCACTTGCATAGCGCATGTTCTGTACCGGGCTCTGTGCCGGGCACATTTCATTGCCTGAATTGACCTGTATCATCCTCACTGCAGTCCTCGGGTAGGTCTACAGGGAACCTGTGCAAGCTCACACACACACAGCAGAACTGGGCTTCAAATCCAGGCAGCCCAGGTTCCTGGACTCTATATCACCATTCCAATTCCTCCTTGTCACTCCATTTCTCTTCCTCCCTTTATTTTATTCCCAAATGACAAAGTGATGGTCATGCAAGAGTGAGCAGGGAAGCAACAGGCCTTGTAGTCAGAGAATAGGCCTCAGCTGGAATCATGGAACTTTCCTGGCCCTTCCTTTTGAGCTAAGTTTTTTTTTCTTTTTTTTTTCCCCCCAGTTTGGGGAGGATTGAACCCAGGAGCATTCTGCCTCTGAGCTACACCCCAGCCCTGGTTTTTTTATTCTTTATTTTGAAACAGGGTCTCACAAAGTTGCAGAGGCCCTCACTAAGTAGCTGAGATAGGCTGCAAACCTGCGATCTTCCTGTCTCAGCCTCCCAAGTGATGGGATTATAAGCATGCACCACCATGCCTGGCTGTGCTAAGCTTTTTATCTGAGTTTTTCTCTTTATAAATTTTTTATAGTAATATCTGCTATCACTACCTCATAACAGATAATTGTATAAAATAAATTATATAAATAATTCTTTAGACAGTAGGTCATAAATTGGTCTCTACAAACTAAAAATGCATAGGCAACATTCTGTTTCTCAGTAGAAAGGTTATAGGTCAGTTTGGTTTTTTGTTTGTTTTTTTTTAGGTCATTTCAATTTTCTTCTTCTGGTTTTTCAGTGTTTTAAAACTTTCTTCCCTGGACATGTTTTCATACATATATTCATTCACTCAACAAATGTTTATTGACTCCTCTATAGTCCTTGGAAGTTAAAAAAAATAGAAGCTATTCTGATATGTGTACAAAAGTCCACAAATACTGATATGATAAGCAAAAACAGTTGTATAATGAATTCAAGTAAGCAATTTTTCTCTTTAAAATTCTATCTTCAACATTGTTTCTGTAGCTACTTTTGAATTCAGAACATTTTCTAAAGTCTTTAAAATATCTTTGTGTACTTATACAGAAACAAGGTCTTATGGTAGATACTTTATCCTCCCCAACAATGGTTAACACATGAGATGGTGATGTGATACTTTCAAAATGGCAAATGAGGCAGCTGGAGGCACCGCTTTCTACCAGCTCCAGATTAAGTGGCGGCAGCCGTGTCCAGCAGTAGTAGTCTGGCTAAATAGCTGACATGATTAACTGGATTGAGACAGATAGGAGAGAGGCCATGAGGAATATTTCAAGATGACAAAGAATTCAGAATTGGATTAGATTATTCTACTTCAATAATACAGATAACATCTCCATGTCTGGAACTAAAAATTGCTACCCATCCCTTGGAGCCTGAGAGTTTTACATACAGGGGTGGGAGGCTGTGAAAAAAGAACAAAAACCAGGAAAAGTCGCAGAGATAAAGCACCTGACTGCTGACACCATCTCTGGCCCCACTCCAATGCATTCTCTGCTCTGAGGTCAGTGTTTTACAAAACACAGATATGATCGCACTACTCTGAGACTGAGAACCTGATTCAGTGGCTTCTCCCTGCTTTAGTACCCTAACTGTGTTGTTCTGTTGCTCACCAAGCCCTGGTTACCAGGCTCCTGCCTCCCTTCTCCTTGGGCTTCAGCCATGCTCACTTCAGTTCCTTGAACCCCAGTGTCCCTTCTTGCTCCGTCTGAAAGCTGCCCACTTCTGTCTCCTGACTCTCTGCCATCTTTCAGCTAAACCTTGTTTTCCTTAGAGAGGCTTTCTCTGAACACTTCTTGACTAGGTCAGGTCTCCTAATATGTGCCCTCTTGTACTATCAGGCTATTTGCTGTTGGAGCCCTTATTACAAGTTTGTAATTAAAATTTATTTGTGTGGTTGTTTTATTTCTAACTCCTGGCTCTACTGGAAGTTTCAGGAGGGTAGAGATCAGACCTATCTTGAAGGGTAGAATTGATTCCTCTCTTGGAGGGTAGGAATCACACCTATCTTGGAGAGATCACACGTCTCTTGGAGGATAGAGGAACAACTATCTTGCTTCCTGCTATATTCCTAGTGCCCAGCACAGTGTGAACTAATAAAAACTCATTGAATGTAAGAATGGATAAATGTAATTTATGTAAAGTAACAACAGTTTTAGAACATCATGCATCACTGTGGCAGACTGGCTAGACTCAGACCCCTCCTGGTTCTTCTTCTGGTACTCAGGAACACATTTGTCAGTCTCCCTCCAGCTGAATTCTGGGCCACATAACTGTGTTATGGATGACCAAGTGCCTGCAGAGTGATGTGAGATCCTTCCAGAGCTGGCAACAGAATGCCATATTGGGATCTCAGGTAGTGTGCTAATTCCACAGTATGGGTGAAAACTGAAGATTCCAACCTGGTGACACCACCTATGGCAAGGAGCCAGGCACCTAGTTTGCCTCTTGGAGAGGCATCACCTGAACACACTATGCTTGGCTAAATTTTATTAGGTTAAAATGCTTTAATTTATGCTTTTGTTACAGTGGTTAGGGTTACTCTGATTAATACAGCTACTGAGATAACCAAAGTGCTTCTCTACCCGGATGCAAAGTAAAGCCAGTGGCAGTGAAGTAGGTCCCTGATGCTTCCATGGTCACCTGTCTGAAGTTAAAGTCCTGACATTTATCACCAAAGAAAGAAGGCTGATAAAATAAGACAATAAGGGGCTTACATTAGTCCTGCAGGTTCTTCTGTTCATATCTTAGTCAAAGGGGAAGAAGATCTGAAAGTCTAGGACACAAGAAAGACAAAACATACAGAAAGAATCTGAATTATCACACAAAGAACAACAATTGAGAGGAGGACATGGTGGAAGAATGACTTCCTCACCAGAGCTCTCTGTTCTAGCGGGCCTTAATCTTCTGGCCAAATACCCAACACCAGGCCCCCTTTCTCTTAATGAAAGTACAATAGGGAATCTAACTAGTTAAAAACTGCAAAATATAATTATAGTACCCCATTATTAAAATCTTTCAAAGGTTTTCCTTGACTTCATAATAAAATCCAAGTTGTTCCCATGGTCAGGTTTCTGCCTGTGTCCCTAAGTCCATCTTGGGCTCTCTTCTCCTCTCCCTCTTCATCCCACATCCACCAGTGCCTAGTTTCTGGAGCTTCGAGGGCTTCCTTCCTCTTATGTCTCTGCATCTGTTGCTCCACCTGCTAAACTACCACTTGGTCTTCCTTGAGGCATGATCCCAATATTCTCTTCAAGGGCATGTCCCCAAATGGCCAGAAACTTCCAACAAGGCCCTACCTCTTAAGGGTTCTACCACCACCTCCACCTTTGGAGACCAAGCCTTTACCATATGAGCCTTTGGAGCAGTTATAGCACCAAGGAATAGTTCAGAGCCCTTTGGTGAAGACTCCCCTTTTTCAGTGGGACTGAGTTAGGAGCATGTGTTTTCTATTCTTAAAATTTATAACAACTAGAACTCTGTATTTTAGTTGACTTTTTACATGTCTGCTTCCCCCCTCCCTAGACTTAAGCCTTCTAGAGGGAATCCTTATAAATCAGCTCTGTATCCTTAGCTCCTGGCATTGTGCCTATCACACAGAAGGTACTGATAAATATTTGTTGAACTTGAATTGAAAAAATACAGACATAGTGAGTACCAAAGAATAAAAGTACATTTTAGCTGATGTTTAGCTTAAAGAAACAAAAATCTTTTAGAGTATAAGAAGGTGAAGATAGCCATAGAATAAAAATGCCTTAATTATAAAAATGGATTTTTCTTTTTAAATAAAAAATCCAGCTTTTCAAAGATAAATTTAACAAGTTAACAGAAAGATAAACAACAATGATAAAAATTAGGGGGTCTGTGTTGGTGTCATGAGAGTGGATATTCACAGTTATGGTAGTACTAACAGCTGACTGCAGTATAGAGCATTTATCGAGGGCTTACTATTTACTAGGCAATTTGCATTCATTATCTGATTTAATCTTCACAATAACCCACTGAAGGTCTACATCATTCCCCATTTTACCTATTAGAAACCTGATGTTTAAGAGGACCACTTGCTAGACAGGATTCTAAACCAGGCCTGTGAGACTCCAGGGCCTCAGGCAAAGGACCATGACCAGGGACACTCTCAAAGAACCCCTTGAAGGCCCACATCATGGCAGATGGCAGGAAGAAAACTGACACAGCCTCCCTCTCCTGTGTCTAGCTATAGCATTTAAATCTTCATGGCCACTAGAGAGCCATCTTGGGAAAGAATGTCCCAGAGGTGGAGAGCAGCCTCCAGACAGGCCCATTACAAACCACACATGGAGCTGTGTGGTCATCCCCTGTAAGGTATTCATCCCAGTACATATTAGGACAAAACAGAACCACCCTGAAGGAACCCACAGGATGAAAGATCTGAAGAAATAGCTACCAATGTCCACATGCCAAGGAGGGAAAAAAAGAGGAAAGAGAAAACACTAGAAATCACCAGAGTCTCATGACAGATACACGGGTCTGCAGCAACCCACAACAAACGCTCTAGTAAACGCCCTGGCACACCAAAAGCCATCTGGTTTATTATGGGCAAATCTTGGGCACAGTATATTTAGTGTGGTTTCCTAAGGTTTGGGTTGCTGGAGCATGTGCCTGTTTTCTAAGCCTCCCTCCCAACTGACTGCAGTGAAATTCACCTCTGGCCACAGCTGACCACCATCAGGAGAACCGCCGTCCTTGCAGGCTCTTTATGTGGTTTATTCGTAGCCCCAGCACTTAGCTGAAAAGGACGGATAATGAAGTACCCCAAAATGCACATGTGTATCCCTGGCACTTTCACCAAATTATCTTGCCAGACATTTTATGTGTGATTCCTCAAGATACCTTCCAAAACCAACATTTCCAGGGTGTTCTGCTTCTCTGCAATGTAACTAATTTTTTTTTTTTCTTTTTCAGGTCATAGGGGAAGGCAAACAGACATATTTTTTTTACATTGACAGGCCTAAAAAAATAACAATGTACCGCCTGTATTATACAATGGGGCCTTGTATTTTTACAGCTAAGTTGCATTAAAATACAGCCAGTGGACCTAGACTAAATCAATTTAATGACCTCAGGTGAGAACCCAGGGGATGGCCATTCTTATAGCAAATCCCGACCCTCAGCCTCAGCCATAGTTTAGCAGGGCCTCCGTCAACATCTCTAGAATGTCAGTGTGAAATGTACATGTTTTGCTTCTCAAATAAAGGACAGCTCCTTGACTTAAGAAAAGAGTAGATTTTATAGGCAAATGCTAATTCTGCGCTATCCTCAGTGGATGGATTTATATCTAATATTTTCCTAAGTATTATTCAGTCAGATTGTAGAATTATATATGACATAATTTAAACAATAACAAGTAGTGTGATTTGTCATGACACCAACTCAGAGATTGGATTTTCCATAATACAATGTGTGTTTCTTTCTAATCCAAATTCCGTAGTAAAGAATCACTTTTGGCCACCAATAATTTATGTTTCTATACTTTCTTCATCTCCTACAGCTTGAGACTCTCAAGCGTACCAGATCACAGTAATGAAAAGGGAAGGAAAGGGGGGAACTGATGGGGAGACTGTAAAGGGTGGAGAAGGAGGAGCAATGAGAGTGCTGAAGGAAATACTGGTAAAAGAAGAAAAGTCAAGTATAGCTAACAAACATCAGGAAGAGGGTACCCACCTACTAAGGCATGAGGTAGGTATGCTTTGCCATTCAAGGGCAGGTGGAAATGTCACTGGAGGCCTCTCATTTTTCCAAACATAGAAGAGCATAGAAATAGAGTCAATTATACCTTGTGTCATATTAGCTATCGCATTAATAAAGAGAAGCCACAGGGCAATGCAGAGACTAGCAAAAACCTGAAGTCAGCCTACAGAGTGGAGACTGTTATCAGGGTAGAGCAGTACTTAGCACCCTCAGTATAGGCCATCCCAGAAATCGAACAAGAGGGAATCTCCCCTTCATCCTCATAGTATAATTCCCCAGTATAGATAATGTTACCAGATAAAACCTGACCATCCAACTGGAAGATAACTTTATTAGTAACTTGGCTAATTATAAGCCTAATTATAAATTTACTTAATTTTAACATTCTACTATAACTAATGCTAAGATGCAGGTAGTAATTTTAGTTTTCCAGTGTATTATAGAGGCTATTTAAATAAGAATTCCATTTCATCTGTAAGTAGTTTGTTAATAGTACATCTCCATATAATGGAAAAGAGAAGAGCAAGATATTCCTTTATGTCCAAAAAATCTAAGTAATATGGGAAAACATTCTTTCGCTCATGTAAGGGCATCATTTTTCTGGACCTCAGTGTTCCCATGAGTAAACAAATAAGAACCTTGAACCAATGATCCCAGGAACACTTTCAGTTTTATTCTTCCCAACTGAAGTGGGAAGTTTATCATTAAAAAAGAAAAAAGGATTTGCTTTTTGTATCTAGTTATTATAGTCATTGTAGTTCTAGAGATTTCTTACTGCATAAAAATTTCAGATTGCAAAATAATGAGGGGCAATAAGTTTGTTCTGAGAATCACCAAAGTCCACCAGTCACACTACTGCCATATCAAGGAACATTGAATTGAGCAGCAAAATTGCACCGAGTAATAACTGTTTATTGGCTGTGGAATGAATGAAGAACAGATAGGGATTTTTTTGTGTGTGTGTGTGGGGGGGGTACTGGGGGTAGAACCCAGAGGCTTTCTACCTCTGGGCTATACTCCCAGACCTTTATTATATTTTATTTGGAAACAGGGTCTCACTAAGTTGCTGAGAGCCTCATTAAGTAGCTGAGGCTGGCTTCGAACCCGTGCGATCCTCCTGTCTCAGCCTCCCAAGCGCGGGGATTACAAGCGTGTGCCACCATGCCCGGCCAGATAGGGATTTTAAAAAGAAAAAGTTGTAGAATTCGGTCAAGTGCTAAGGAACTAGAGGCCTCATTAACTCCATCTCCTCTATGAAATAATGTTCCAAAGTTATCACAGGAGCAACTGGGGAGTGAGAGGTTTCCAGACCTCTGATCTGTGATCAAAATATAGGAATGTAGTATGATATCCAAGTGATGATTACATGTAAGTAGAAACAGAAATATTCTCCTGAGATGGAAAGATGTTTATTGTACAACTTGTGACTTAAATATCTTCATTGCAGTGGTTCTCAAACAGTGGTCTGGCTGTCTGCAAGGGTAAAGATATTTTCCTAATTATACTAATACAGCTGTGTGACACATAATGTCATTTCAGTGAACTATAGACCGCATATATAACGGTGATCCCATATGATTTAACAGAGCTGAAAATTCCTATCATCTAGTGATGTCATAGGCATTGTAATTGCAAGGTACAACACACTACTCACACGTTAGTGGTGAAGTTGGTGTAAACACACTTGCTGTGCTGCCAGGAGTATAAAAGCATAGCACACACATTATATTCAGTACATAATACCTGATAATAAATAACAATGTCTCTAGTATATGTATTCATTATACAACTTTCATCATTTTAGAGTGTACTCCTTCTACTTATATAAAAAAGTGCACTATAAAAAGTTTACTATGGAACAGCTAGACCAATGAAAACAGTCTCATACATACTCTGTTTACCAAGTCTCTAGACTGCTTCAACAGGCCACATTGAGAGGCTGACATATATTATCTGCATCTGTGTAAGTACACTTATGATGCTCACACGGTGACAACATCACCCAGTGACACATTTCTCAGTAAGTGAGACTGACTGTACATTGTCTGCCTTTTATTTTTCTCATCCTCCCAAGGACACAGTGGTTATCTGAGATGTGATATTGCAACAAATTGAATCTAAAAGGAAATAACAGAATCTTCCTATTTTTATTGAGCAAGAAATTTTAAAAATGTGTAAAAACTTAAAATAATGACATTTTCTATGTATGTTTTCTCTTGAAGATACAGTTTTTACAAAGATAAAGATCATGTTTCTATGTTAACATGTAATGGGTTCATTTCTAGTAGACAAACAGCAATAGATAAAACTCACATAAACAAAAGCTTTTGGGAGTTTCTTATTATTTGTGATAGTACCTGATTATAAATAAGAATGTCTCTAGTATATGTACTCATTATACTACTTTCATCATTTTAGAGGGTATTTTGTGATAGTCTTGATGCTCATAATACAAGAACTGCTGCTTTATTGGATTCTACTGTTTAGAGGAGACTGGGAATACAGAACTTACTCTGCAATTATTTTTGAATAATAAAAGTGAGTTGCATTATATTTTGGGTAAAAATAATTAACTTTTATAATTTTTCTTTACAAGTAATTTTTACTTCAAGTACTTCTTTATAAATAGCATATAATATAAATATAAATTAATACAGAGAATATATTTAAACATTTTAATGTAGCATAACTTTATAAACTTGTAACATTTCTTTATTTAAAATGTACTTAGAACTTGAAAAAAAAATCATGCCTTTCTTGAGTTCTGTACTATGAACTATTCTGAACACTGAACTATTCTGTAACTGCCAATACTAGTGGCTAGTATTTCTTGAGCTATTCCTGGGTGCTGGGCCTGTTTCTAAGTGCCTTCTCCCTGTTCTCCTCACTGAGTCCTCTTATTGATGTTGGAGGAATGTACCGAAGCCCAGACAGGTTAAATTAACTTGTCCAAGGTTGGGTTTCTGGTAAATGGGCCCAAGTAGTCTGTCTCCAAAGCCCCTGCTCCAAGCCATGAAGTGGACAGCTAAGGCTCATTCTATCCACTCCAGTTTCAGGAATCCCCCTCTCCTGCTCGCCAGAGGCATTTTAGGGGGAAATTCAGAGAGGGAGATTAAAAATCAGGATTTTAAGATTCCGCAGGGCCCATAATGTGGCTGGAGGTCTACGGTTCTGCCTTCTGTTGCCTTTACATCGGGCGCTCCTCTAAGGCAGAGTTCTTCTTACTACAATCACGCTATTCATTCATTTGGAAAATAACACCCAATGTGTGAAGTGCTTCGGGGCTGGGAGATCAGATGGTAGTTTCTAAGAACTTTTCCCCTTGGGGTGGCATGTCACAAGAATTTCTCATAAGGCAATATGTCCCCCTATTTCCATTATGCAAATCTGATTGCCTCCGTCCTCCTGCAGCATCTTACAAAGAAATGTGAGAGTACTATACAAATAGGGACAATAAGTCACTTTTCCCAAACCCACAGCTGGACAGAGGACTGACAGAGCCATCAGGCTTGATGTTATTTTATCCAGGTATGGTGCCAGTGTTTAATCCAGGGAAGTAGCAAGATGCTATCAGATTATTTAAAAATATAAATTATTATTGTTATTATTATTGTTGCAAATGTATACTATAATATGTAACATCGTGATAATGGTAGCTAGCAGTAGGAGTAGAAGCCTCTCATGACTAATAACATTTGCTTCTAGCAGGCCCCTCACTTCCCTGTAGATAAGAGCTGATTTGGAAATTTACCTTTGCATTTCTGCTCAACTTTAGATCCTAGTCATCAGTCAGGAGTGGTGGTGGAAGCCTGTAATCCCAGTACTTGGGAGGCTGAGACAGAAGGATCTCAGCTTTGAGACAACCTCAGCACTTTAGTGAGATTCTCAGCAACCTAGCGAGAACAAGTGCTCACGTCTTTCCTTCTGTGGGTGGGACCTAGAATGTGAAAAGGCTCACTGTCCTAGTGTTGATGAGGTCTGGGCCAGGTCCTCGCTCAAGTTGCCTCTGAGATGTGGGGCACAGCAATTGCTAGAGCACACTTATCTCTGGTTGACTTGGTCATGGAATGGAACCAGTGAGCCCCAGAGGCTGGTCTGGAAGAAGCACATCTCCTGGCAAAGGCCTGCGTGTTTCCCTCCCTGCACCCAGGCGGCTGCTCCTTGGACTCTGCTGTTTTCTCCTGGTGGGGACCCTGGCAGGTCTGCAGGAGACGGCCTGGGGACTGGGATTAGTGTAGCGTTTGTCCCGACTGTCCCTGTCCCTGGATTCTTCACTTAACCCCTTCTGGAACTTAGAACCTCTCATGTGGTTCAGGGCTCCCCCCTCACCCCCCAGGGTCCTTGCAGTATGGTGGTGCCATGGCTGGCTTGAACCAGCTCCACACTAACCTACCTCAGGCCACTGCCATTGTGAGGCCTCTCTAGGTCTGCCCCCCTTCCCCCCGCCACCCAGTCATCCCGGGTACCATGTTCTGAAGACACCTTCATCTCCTGCCTTTGGAATACCTCTATTGAACTATGGACTCCAGTCTCTGTGGGCAGAGAGCCAGGCAGAAAGGAGGCCTTGGCTCTGGACTGAGGCCTACAGAGGGCTCATTTTCCCCAAACATGCCTGCCTCTATCAGACACATGCTGATGTCTGAAGGCTGGCCCACTCCAAGTCACTCCAATACCCTTTTCCTATGGAAAATTTCAGGCCTTGTTGCCCCCTGACTTGATGGCTCTCTGAAGCTCAGAGGCAGGTAGCCCTGTGGTCTTCTGTTCTTTCCTGAAAGGTGACCAGCATTTAACCAATTTAAGAGTCCAAAGGCTCTGGACAGTTTTAGGGAGCTGCCATCTGGGAGAGAGAAGGAATGTCAGATTAGGAGAGGGGACTGGCCTACCTGCCCCAAAGTCTCACTTTTCCCCTTTAGCAAAGTAAAGGCAGGCCTTCAAACACACTCCACCTGGGGAGGCCATGGAAGACAATTTCATGCAATTAAGCCAAAAATGTTGACTGGCCCACAGGTGGCCAGGTCTGGAAACAAGGATGGGGGAGGCTTCACCTTTTTGTCTTGGCTTTTCTTTGGGCTATGGGATGGGGGGGATCCATTTCCAGGGTGGAAAGTAAATACTAAATGCACTGTTATCCCACTCGATATGTCTCATTTCTTTTCTTTTTTCTTTCTTTTTTCTTTTTTGGTGTTACTGGAGGTGGAACCCAGAGGCTTTCTACCTCCGGGCTATAATCCCAGACCTATTTCATATCTTATTTGGAAACAGGGTCTCACTAAGTTGCTGAGAGCCTTGCTAAGTAGCTGAGGCTGGCTTTGAACCTGTGCGATCCTCCTGTCTCAGCCTCTCAAGCGCTGGGATTACAAGCGTGCACCACCACACCCGGCTACATCTCACTTATTTCTAATAAAGGCAGCAAAAGAACCCCAAAAACCCTACAAAATAAAAAAAAAGTAACACCAGGATAAAACTATGACTTAACAGCAACACACAGAAAAAGTAAGTACTTTCACTTGGATAGAAGATGAAGATTATATCTGTGATTTGACATAAGAAAACTTGCTTTTTGAGCAGCTTCTGGGGTTTAGTCTCTTGGACAGCAAGGCTGGCATTGTTACTTGAAAGCCATATAATTGAATAGATACACAGTAATAGGAAAACACCACTACAAATGTGAAATGAATTTGCCCTACCAAAAAAGAATAATTCATCTAGTAATATCCTAAATTCTTTTCACATTGAGAGGTCAAAGCAGAAGCTTAAATTATAATCATGTCCATACTTTAAATATCCAAGATAAGATCTTGCACATAATAGGCACATAATAGGAGCTAAACATATGCTTGTTAATAACATAGTGAAGATTAATTTAGCAACTTTATGTTTTCACAATTGGAAATAATATTTGGAATATGCCTTTGTTAGACTAGGCTTTATTCCTAATTTACTTATAAATACTCATGACATTCAACTTTAAATGTAAAAAACTGTAATCAGTCTTAATTTTATAAATCCTAACAACAACAACAACAACAACAACAACAACAACACCCAGAGGAATTTTTCTATAAAAGTATCCTCCAAAGTAATATAATTCTCCAATGGCAAAAAGAGAAGCATGTTTTCTTAGATGAAAAGAATCAGCCGGGCGTGGTGGCACACACTTGTAATCCCAGCATACAGGAGGCTGAGACTGGAGGATCATGGTTCGCGGACAGCCTCAGCTACTTAGTGAAGCCCTCTGCAACTCAGTGAGACCCTGCTTCAAAATAAGGAATAAAAAATAGGGCAGGGGGTGTAGCTTGGAGGTAGAATGCCCCTGGGTTCCATCACCACACCGCAAAAAAAAAAAAGAATCATACAATACATTCAAAATTAAAATCTCATTTTAGAAAGAGCTAAAAAAGGAAGGAAGGGGAGGGGCCTGATTTCACTTTCATAAATGTAAAGGATACTATTATTCACTTTAACAGGTAAGGAAAGAGAAGCCAGGAGATAGGACATTACTTAACCAAAGCCAAAGTCTTGAACCTGATTAACAGGGCAAGTTAGGGCTCAACACAAAATCTGTTTCCCTCCAAGAGAGTAATGAATAATCTCTCACTAAATGAAAAGTGGAGGACCACTGTGTCTCTTGAGTAAGAGTCACTGATGATGGTACCCCGGTGCCCAGAAGGTACTCAAGTTCTCATCATGGAAAATGACTGTGCCATTTAAAAGTGAAGTCTCTTGATTAAAGTTACCCTCCAAGGCCACCCCAGATGAACACCTCAGCTTCAGTAAAAGGGCACCTCTGGCAGATTTGATGTGAAACAGAATTATACTCCAGCCAAGTTCAAGGC
The DNA here is from genome assembly GCF_963383645.1 of Muscardinus avellanarius. NCBI lineage: Eukaryota > Metazoa > Chordata > Mammalia > Rodentia > Gliridae > Muscardinus > Muscardinus avellanarius. The sequence continues at coordinate 96,651,359 of NC_137791.1, read as the reverse complement.
AAGAGGTATGAGGTATATACCCTGGGTTTCCAGTTGTCTGTGGCTGTGTGTGTGTGTGTGTGTGTGTGTGTGTGTGTGTGTGTGTGTATTCTATCTCTGATCTACACCCCAAACCCTTTTTATTTTAGAAAAGGGTCTTGCTAAGTTGCTGACACTAACCTCAAACCTGCAATTCTCCTTTTTCAGCCTCCTGAGTACTGAGATTACAGGTATGCACCGTGCCCAAAAATGGGGAGTAATTTTGAAGCAGCTGCATTCTTACATCTTCCTTTCTCCCCTTCCTTCTTCTCTCCTTCTTTTTTCTCCTCACCTCTCCCTCCTTTTCTACAAAAGTTTATTCTTTATATTAAATATTAGTGTTATCTCAAGTTTACATTCTCTTGTTTGGTAATGACTCCCCACACATCCATTTTTGATCAAACATTTGAAAGCACTAGGAAAGCTGCTATTTAAAGTAATTTCCAGATGGATGTGGTGGTGCACCTTTGTAATCCCAACAATTGGGAGGTCGAGACCAGAGGATCACGGTTAGTAGACAGCCTCAGCTACTTAGTGACGCCCTTTGCAACTCAGTGGGAACCGGTTTCAAAATAAAGAATAAAAAATAGGACTGGGGGTGTAGCTCGGAAGTAGAATGCCCCTGGGTTCCATCCCTAGTACCAAAAAATAAATAAATAAATAAGCAAATAAGTAAATAAATTAATTTCCAACAGTATCCTGGTATTGCAAATACCCTTTGGGAAACTGGAAATGAAGGAAGAACAGAATTTATTGCTTAGGTAAACGTCCTGAAGATATTATAGAGCCCATGTATGCTTCATTTTCAAAACTACAAGCAACATTATTTTCTTTCTATAAGAAGCTTTGAAAAATAACAAAAATAGCAGGGTGTAGTGGTGCACACTTGTAATCCCAGCATTCAGGAGGCTGACACAGAAGGATCGGAGTCCACAGACAGCCTCAGCTACTTAGTGAGGCCCTCTGCAACTCAGTGAGACCCTGTTTCAAAATAAAGAACAAAAAAGAGGGCTGAGGGTGTAGTTTGGAGGTAGAATGCCCCTGGGTTCCATTCCCAGTGCTACAAGAAAGAAAGAAAGAAAGAAAGAAAGAAAGAAAGAAAGAAAGAAAGAAAGAAAGAAAGAAAGGAAAAAAAACACCTGAGAAAAATCCAAGTAACAGTCCTAGACCTCTGAAAGTCTTTGAAAGAGTGAAAGAGAAGAAAGTCAAGGAGGCATGGTGGTGGAGGGCTCCGTCACTGAATGGGCACCCTTCAGATGACACACTAAGCCAGGCGTGGTGGTGCATGCTTGAAATCGCAGTACTTGGGAGGCTGAGACAGGAGGATCTGGGTTCGAGGACAGCTACTTAATGAGGCCCTCTGCAACTTAGTGAGACCCTGTTTCAAAATTAAAAAAAATAAAAATAAAAAATAGGGCTGGGGATGTAGCTCAGAGGTAGAATGTCCCTGGGTTCAATCCCCAGTATCGAGAGAGAGAGAGAGAGAGAGAGAGAGAGAGAGAGAGAGATTGATTCTCTAATTTGGTGAAGTAGGACACTTATTTACCTTGAAAACAAATGCTTTAAAATATATCCTTATAAAGTTTGAATTCCAGCCCCGCCATTTACTATTTAAGAGGACTTGTGTAGGTTTCTTAACTTACTTAAACTCCAATGTCCTCATTTGAAAGCCCAGGCATAAAAAGGGGACTGATTTCATGGAATTCAATAGGTCCTCTCTGTGAGGTACTCGGCTCAGTGCTTGTCACATAGAAAGTCTCCATCGATTTATGATTAACAATACTCTTTGGTACTTTCTTTTGGAACATCCATAATTTTACATTACAATGTATGCTTCTAGGAGTTTATTTTGAAAAGTGTGTTTTATTTTGTGTGTGTGGTCCTGGGGATGGAAGCCTTCTACCTGCAGACTACACTCCCAGACCTATTTTATATTTTATTTGGAAACAGGGTTTCACTATGTCGCTGATGCTGATTGCCTCACTAAGTAGTTGAGGCTGGCTTTGAACCTGGGAGATCCTCCGGTCTCAGCCTGCCAAGTACTGGGATTACAAGCGTGGACCACCACACCCAGCTAGGATGTTTCTTTTTTTAAAAAAAAAATTAATTCGTTTTTCTAATAATTATCAAAGGGAAAATTTAGTCCGAAAAATAAAGAAAATACACTAAGAGTATTAACATAAGTGGCTGGGAGACTCTCTGCAGAAGCTCATCTCAGTACTAGAAGAATTACAACATAAATGACAGACATGTGAGTAACAGTGGCCTTAAATCATTTACACGAGTTAGCATAAGAAAGCCAATCTGGCTGTTATGAGTTGAGAACATTTATACCAGATATAAATGACTGTAGGATATAAACCAGGGAAGAAATCTGGGGGGAAAAAAGATAGGAAAACTTTGGCATAAATTTGAAAGGAAATCTGGAAAAAAATGAGTAATTCTATTGTAAGAACACTCACTCTACAGATAGATAGTAATTCACATCAGATTAGGAGAAAGCGTGGAAAATCTCTACAATCCTGCTGAGAAACTACCAAAGCAAACCATAGAATGCATCATTTGTCTTAAACTATAGTCATATGTTAAGCAATTAAATGTTACTGTTTTCTATCAATAATATCACACTTCAGAATATAGTCACGGTATATCTTAGGTTACCATTCTTTAATAATATCACCATTCTCACTCAAAAAGTTTAATCTTGAAAGAAGAATTCATGCCTGATATGGTGGCACACACCTAATGCCAGTAATTAGGAGGTCAAGACAGGACAACCACGGGCTCTCGGTCAGCCTATGCAACTTAGTGAGACCCTGTTTCCAAAAAAAAAAAAAAAAATACACCAGGCGTGGTGGCACATGCTGGTATTCCCAGCATTGGGAGGCCGAGACAGGAGGATTCTGGTTCGTGGCCAGCCTCAGCTACTACTTAGTGAGGCCCTCGGCAATTCAGTGAGAACCTGTTTCAAGATAAAGAATAAAAAAATAGGGCTCAGAGTGTAGCTTGGAGGTAGAAGGCCCCTGGGTTCCATCTCCAGAATCACAGAATAAATAAATAATAAAAAATAAAAAATACAAGGGTTGAAGGTATAGCTCAGTAATAGAATGCCCCTGGTTTCAATCTCTAGCACTACAAAAAAAAAAAAAAAAAATTATAGTTATTTTCTTTCTTTCTTCCTTTCTTTTGTTCTTTTTTTTTTTTTGCAGAACTTGGAGTTAAACTTAGGAGCATTCTACCTCTAAATTACACTCCCTGCCCTATATTTTTATTCTTAATTTTGAAACAGGGTCTACTAAGTTGTAGAGGGCCTAAGTAACTGAGAATGGCTACGAACCTGCGAACTTCCTGTCTCAGCCTCACAAGTACTGGGGTTGCAAATGTGCGCCGCCACACCCAGTTTATTTCTTTCTGATTGATTTCTGTTATCATATCATACCAAAATAAGAGTTTGGTTTCTTTTTAACTTAAAAATTAAATATGCATAATGTTTCCTATTGTCATTTTACTATCATGCTATAGTTTATTTTGAACATATGCACAACATTCTATATTTTAGAAAATAAGACTGAAAACTGAAGGATAAAAAAAGAAAATGATCAACTGAGCCTTTGAGTAAAAACACCATATGTTTTTCATCCATTTTCTTGCTACCGTATTTACTGGAGTCCTCTTACAGAATAAAACTTAAAGGAACATCAACTTGTGGCAAGATCAGACAGAATGCTCTGGGACCATGCTTTGAAATAAAATCATTCCCTTAATATCAGGAGAGTTAATACTACCATTTCACCATGAAAATAATCACAGATGAATGTTGTGACCAGGACTAATTGCCTTTGAAGTTCTCTAAGTTTAAGCATTAGAAACAGTCCTTGACAAAACTTTTTACCTTATCAAAAAGTTACAAAGAAAACAACTTGTAGACAAGACCCAATCTTTTTTAGTTGATATCTAAAATCCAAGCTGTAGCCTTCAGCAAAATTAAATTTTGTATAAGAATCGTGTTTATTAAGACAACCTAAATTTTAGAGCCTGATCTCTTGTCATTTTACAGTTATTAAAGAGATGAAGTAACTGCCGGGTGACAGTAGGCATTGAGTAATCAAAATCAGAATAATCATTGTGTGTTCTCTTTGTGCTTTCCTTGTGATTGTTTTATGATACGTGCTCAAATTCTGTACCAAAAAGTGCAGCTGTGAAAACAGATTTTATAGCTGATAGAAAACACCAAAAACACATATAATAGGTTCAGAAGAACATTTGCTTGCACCTGGACAGGTCCTGTGGGGTGTTTGGAAGTTGAAACAGTAAAAACGAAGGTTGTTCTCAGTGATCTGAGAGTTGAGCCTCTATCCAACCAATATTAAACAGAGCTTTAGAACACGCTGCTCCTTCTGTCTGGAAAATCTTTCCCTCTCTCTGCCTTGCTCAATCCAGTTCACCCTACAGATCTTAGTTGAACTGCTCTTTCCCTGGGGATGTCTTTCCTGACTTGCTGGACCCAAACCTCCAGTGTAGATGAGCACCTTCCCTCCACAGCACTTGTCCCAGCTGCAACTGCACATCACTGTACGGCTATTAGCTCAGTTATCCTCCACTAGACTGTAGGCCTCAGGAGGGAAAGGATGTTTGTCCTCATCATTTAGCCCCAGAACCTCCATCTGAGCTGAACACACCCTTAACACGTGTGTATGGAAGGACGGAAAAAAAAAAAAAGTCATTATTATTTAGACAGTGACTAAACTAGTGGTTGGTTAGGTAACAATGATGATTAGAATCCTACCCCAGACCACATTCCATCTCTCTACCTGATTTGGTACCTTCTTCCTTTTTTTCTCTTCTTTCCCTCTCCAGTGCCTCAGGGCAGGAACATGAATGGAAGAAGTCTGCAGAATTGGCTTGGAGATCTCCTGGCCTTAGCTCCTCCTGGCCTCTGAGCTCTTGCACTTAGCTCAAACATGCATTATGCATCCTGCACCTCACACCTTGCTTTTGGGCAATAAGATCAAGATTAACAGTTACTTTGAATAAGGGCTCTCTGGGGGGGTGGGGTCATAACCAAAAGAGTGGTGGCTGCAATGGCAGTGCAGCCGCCTTCTGTGGGTGTGTGCACAGAACACAGCCAAGCATCACCAGGGTATCCAGGGGGCACAGAGGCTCCTGTGACCAGAATGAGGACAGGGATGAGAGCTGATAGCGTGTGGGGTCCTAGAGGCCGGGAGGAGCCAGCCAGAAGGAGAAGCATCACCTCATTAAGTCTTCATTTAGAGCACTCAGTCAGCACGGACTCTCTCCAAACACAGATAGAGTCATCTCGTTCATAGGCCATGTCCTTGGAAATTGTTAAAAACCCAAATGTTCAGCATTCGGGAGGCTGAGACAGGAGGATGGCGGTTCACGGACAGCCTCAGCTACTCAGTGAGGCCCTTTGCAACTCAGTGAGACCCTGTTTCAAAATAAAGGATAAAAATAGGGCTGGGGGTGTAGCTCAGAGGTAGAATGACCCTGAATTCCATCCCCAGTACTGGGGGGGGGGGGAAAGCAACCCAAGTGTTACTATGTGATCACCAAAAAATAGAAGATGGCCAAGTACTACAAATGTGAATAGTCTTTTAAATCTTTTCATTGATATGCTTTTTTTTTTTTTTTTTAGAAAAGGTCTAGGATCATAGAAAAACTCCACAGAAAGTACAAAAGGTTTCCATATAATAACCTGGGTATTGTGGCTCACTCCTGTAATCCCAGTAGTTGGGAGGCTGAGACAGGAGGATCACAGGTTCAAGGACAGCCTCAGCAACTTAATGAGGCCCTCTGCAACTTAGTGAGACCCTGTTTAAAGATAAGGAAATAATAAGCCGGGTGTGGTGGTGCACGCTTGTAATCCCTGTGCTTGGGAGGCTGAGACAGGAGGATCGCACAGGTTCGAAGTCAGCCTCCCCGACTTAGTGAGACCCTGTTTCCAAATAAAATATAAAATAGGTCTGGGAGTATAGCCCGGAGGTAGAAAGCCCCTGGGTTCCACCCCTAGTACCACACACACACAAAAAAAAGATAAGGAAATAAAAGGGCTGGAGGTATAGCTCACAGGTAGAGTGCTCCTGGAATCAATCCCTAGTACCACTTTGAAAAAAAAAAAAAAGATATGAATGTAGCTGTCAGAAATAAAATGCTCAAAAATCTAACCCTTTTATTTCCAATTAATTTATAAATTTTCAATTTTAGATATGTACCAGCATTAATTAACTCATTTTAAATGACTTAATTTTAGCCAGGCATGGTAGTGCACCCCTGTAATCACAGTACTTAGGAGGCAGAGACAGAAGGATTTCAGGTTTAAGGTGGGTCTCAGAAACTTAGACAGACCCTGATTCAAAACAAAAAAATAAAATGGTGTGGAGGTATAGTTCAGAGGTAGAATGCCCCTGAGTTCAGTTCTCAGTTCAAAAGTTTCTAATAATAATATTTAATTTTTAGTTAATTTTAAAAGTAGAAAATCTAATAAAAACTGATGAGGGGAGGAGAGAAATTAAAACATAATCATCTTATTAAAAGTCACTAGAAAATGTGTGTTCCAATATTTTGTTCCAATATCCTGTTTAATTTTTAAAACAAAACAGATACTATTCTACATATTATTTTGGTTAAGCAGATCATAACTATCTATATGATAGGTTATCTGAGCCACTTTTGAACTTTATTATGTATTCTTCAAACCTATTTTTAAAGGCAACATAATATTCCATAATATAGATAATAATCATCTATTTAACCAATTCCTAGCTTTGAACATTCAATATCAGTTTGGAAAACTGTAAGAATCTTTTTCCCAACTCATTCTTTTACCCATCTTTAAAGAACGGCACATTGCTGGGTGGGAAAATGAATGGAATGGAACACTAGGTAATTAAATCTTTATACAAGATCCTAGTGTTGGCAAGGCAGGAGAGAAGAACAGCTCTTCCTATGACCCCTGTTGTACTCTAGACGGATGTGCGCAGTCCAAGCCCAGCAAAGTGATAAATAGGCTTTGGCAGCTCATTCTCCCTACCTTGAGTAGTACTACAGTGTGTGTTGGAGTGGGTCGTTTAGAACAGGAAGCCAGGGACACTGTGTGGTGTTCTCCCAGGGTAAGTTCACAGATACCTCATAGAAGGCTTTGGCAGGATTCTCAGTGGGCACAGAGAGGCATAGAGAGTGGCTTTATTTTTAAGGCTCTGATTCAGCTGAAGGATCCGCTAGGGAGCCTGGAGAAGGGAATGCCTGGGCTTGGGTTAAAATAGCCAGTTTATTCTTGCTTTCACAGCGCACAAAAGCTTTACTGATTTCCCCAGCAGTCATTTGCTAATCTCACACCTTAGGATGAGTAATACCCACATATCCTCATTAACATGGAGTCCTCGACTCCGAAGGGAAGGATGTTGAGGAGACTGAATTTCTAATGCACATCGGGCTTCTATATTTTCACATCTTACTGCGACGCACTGTAGCTACTGCAGTTCAGCCTGCCACAGGCAAAGCACAGAAGCTTCATCCACAAAAGCAGCCGTATATCATGTTTCCCAAATGCTATGCTTCAAAATCACAGTCGTTACTCATGAGGTATACAGTTTTATCTAAGTGGCTATTTTCTTTTTTAGAAGATAGAGCTGTGTGGTGGAAAAAACTGCTATCTTTGTTTATTGATTTTCTTATAACTTAACTTTTCTCCAAAACGGAAAAGACTTGCTTGTGAGTTTTTCCCCTATGGTAATAAAAGTACTGCAACACGATACTATAAAAACCCACACAATGTAAAAAAGAAATTCCCAAAAGAAAAAAAGGGGGGGGATACCATCTTTAATCTCATCATCTAAAGATAGTTGCTTTTTTTTTTTTTTTGAGGTTCTGGAAATGGAACCCAGGGTCATTCTGTCTCTGAGCTACACCCCCTGCCCTATTTTTTATTCTTTATTTTGAAACAGGGTCTCACTAAGTTGCAGAGGGTTTCACTAAGTAGCTGAGGCTGTCCTCGAACCACGATAACTCCAGTCTCAGCCTCCCAAATGCTGGGATTATAAGTGTGCGCCACCACGCCCGGCCTAAAGATAGCTGCTTTTAAAAGTATGGGTATTTTTTTTTTTTTTCAAAATGGCGACTGAGGGACACAGCACCTCTCAGTAGCTGAAGTAAATAAAGTTTAAATACTGAGAAAGCAGTGTCTAAATCAACAAAACAAATACATACCAGGAACCAAAACACATCCTGTACCTCGGCGGAACCCTGAACTTGAACAAGAAGAACAAAGATCGGACACGGGACCTGCTGCAGATACAATCTGACCGCGGACCAGAACGCTGAACCGCGGGCTGCTTTGGCAGCTGTCCAAGGAGCTGCCTGCCCGATATTTCCACGGCAAGATAATCCGGGAATAAAAACGGACTTAGGACCGCATCCTAAGCAGCGAGCAGCACCCTCCAGAACTCTGTCTGCCCACCAGCGACCGGATCACATCGGCACAGAGACTCACACGGATTCCTGCACCAAGACAGGTACCTGAGGGCGCCCTAGTAACTGGGGTCCTAGCGTGTGCGGAGTCGCAGTCTCAAACCCCCACCACGGGCTCAAGCCTCAGAGCACTCTCCTCGCGCTTCCTGCCTGTCCCCTACTAGTAATCAGCGCCTGTACACTGCCCTCCTAAATTGGAGCCTGCTTCTGTGGCTAACCCCTGCCACCTTGCCAGAGCCTACCCTCCAGGCTGCAAAAGCACTGGGAGACCCGGAAATCTCCTTGGGGCACCCCCAGCCTCTACGTCCCGCGGGACGCAGAGACCATTGCTGGACACCGCACACTGGAACCTTGAGCACCTACCCTGCACCCCTGGCCCACCGCGGGGTATTCCCAACCTCCTGGTAGCCAGATGCTTAGTTCTAAGTGAGAACACAGCTCAATACACCTTGGAAGAACATACCAGCAGCAATAGACAGCTGCACCCACTCTCACTAGGGTCCAGTATTAACAGGGCATCCAGCCTGCACTCTTGGAATAGGCAGAGCTCTGGCAGTAAGTGTGGCCACCCAGGAACCAGCATTCATTTGCCCAGGGCACATCTTGGGACCACACCTGGCTAGCCCAGCTGGAATTTCCAGAGACACAAGAAAATCCATCGGGCCACAAAATCTGCTCAGGACCTCAGGGGGAAGTGCCAATTACACTTTAGTCACTCTCCACCCCTGCTGTAGGGAAGCACAGGCTGGAGGCGAGGGTGGTGAGTGCAGATGTGCTGACCACAGGTTAGAATTTCGCAGAATCTGTGAACTGTACAGAATCAAATAACAGTGAAACCAGACACCCGGACACATAAACCTAAAGCAGCTAAAGGAGAAAAAGGTGTCCAAACACCCAGAGTGACTTAAGAAGATAAAAATAGAGTACAAAGAAAACTAAGAGACATTGGACGGTATCCTGAAAGCTACCAAGCAATCAGATACACACATATTATATGGACCTGACCCCATATGCGTAAATAAGTAGGACTGTTTGTTTTACTTTTAATGTGGATGTTATGTTTTCTTTTGCTTTTAAAGTGCTTTTGTTTTAGTATGGTTATTGCTGTTTTCTTTTTTTTTCTTTTTCTTTCTTCTTTTAATCCAAACTTCTCTTACTTTAACTTGTTGTTTTATATATATATACATTGGATAGTTTGCCTTATTTCTTTATTTCACACGGCTGCTAGTTCCTTTTATTTTATTCCTCTTCCTTTTTCCTCTTTCTTCCCTTTTCCTTCCTTTTCTTTCATTCTCCTCCTTTGATTGGTTTACCTTCCTTTTTCTTGGATTACATAATAGTCTTGGTATCTTGAGCGGATTCTTTTTTTTTTTTTTTTTTTTTTTTTTATGTCTGCCTGCTCCTACCAGCATCCCTATTTACAAACCTTCCCACACTAACCTACATACATTTCTCCCCCAAAACTTTTCCCCATAATATACCTCATGGTTTAAAACTCAAAGTATTTTTTATATCCATAACTACTCTACTAACAACAAGAGTCCTAGTAGTTAACTCTCTCTCATTCATAGCAAGTTATTACTTTATCATACTTAAAGTCCTTCTCAACCTAACATATCCTCCACCTAATCTGACTCCTTTACCCATCACCCCAGCTCCTCCCACATCACCCACTTTCAACACTGGAAAGGCTCTGCTGACTGGCCGACACTCCTAAACTCCTAATATTAAGATTTGACTAAACACATTACTCACGAACGATGGGTAGAAATCAGAAAAACAGGACAGAGAACACTATAAATATGAGAACCAGGAGTTATGAAGAGACAGCAGAAATCACGAATACTGACCTACTAGAAATGCAAGAAGGGGAGTTCAGAATCTTGTTGTTCAATATGATGAAAGGTTTTAAAACAAGTATAGAGGAGGTTAAAGGTGAAATAGAAACACTAAAAAAGAATCAGAAAGAGGTCTGGAATGAAATGAAAGAGGCAATAAGTGAAATGAAGACAGCAATAGAAAGAAACTCTGGAAGATTAGATGAAATGGAAAACAGAATATCAATATTAGAAGACAGTACATCCCAAACCGAAAACACAGTCAGCGATATACAGAAATCTTTACAGCAACAAAACCTAAACATCCAGCAATTATGGGATAATATGAAGCGCCCTAATTTACGGATAATAGGCATTGAGGAAGGGATAGAGGTACAGACCAAGGGCATATGTAATATCTTCAAGGAAATAATCTCAGAGAATTTTCCAAATATGGAAAGAGACTTGAATCTTCAAGTACAGGAGGCATACAGAACTCCACTGAGACAGGACCAAAGAAAAACCACTCCACGCCACATAATAACCAAATTGACCAGCATAGAGGCCAAGGAAGGAATCTTAAAAGCAGTAAGAACAAAAGGACAGGTGACATATAGAGGCAAAACAATAAGAATCACCCCAGACTATACAACCCAGGTCAGGAATGCTAGGAGAGACTGGTATGACGTGATTCAGACCCTGGAAGAACATAACTTCCAGCCCAAATTAATCTACCCAGCAAAACTACTATTCAAGATCAATGGGGAAGTCAAAGTCTTTCAGGATAAACAGAATCTCAAAAAATTCATGAATTCAAAGCCAACACTAGAGAAAATTCTTAAAGAAATAAATCATAAGGAAGAAAAAAGAAGCAGACTCCAGAATCAGAGAAGCGAGGAAGTTAATAAGTGGGCCATTTAAGTAAAGAAGAAAGATCACAACACCCAAGAGTAGACAGAACACAAAATGGCAGAAAACAAAAAGCATATTTCAATAATATCACTTAATGTCAAAGGACTTAACTCACCAATCAAAAGACATAGACTGGCAATGTGGATTAGGAAACATAATCCAAACATATGCTGTCTGCAAGAAACTCACCTCACAGCCAAAGACATTCACAGGTTGAAGGTGAAAGGATGGAAAAAGATATACCATGCCACCAGTGACCGAAAAAGAGCAGGGGTAGCAACCCTGATATCCAACAAAACAGACTTTAAAATAAAACACATCAAAAGAGACAAATCAGGGCACTTCCTTTTATTAAAAGGAACAATACACCAAGAAGATATAATGATAGTAAATATTTATGCCCCAAATGTGGGTGCAACCACATTCGTAAAACAAACCCTTCTGGACATAAGATCCCAAGTAGACCCAAATACAATAATTCTGGGAGACTTTAATACGCCTCTCACACCACTGGATCGATCTTCGAGGCAAAAGATGAGTAAAGATGCTCTAGAACTAAAGGAAACCATAAACCAAATGGACCTAATAGACGTTTTCAGAGTATTTCAACCAGGAACTACAGAATACACTTTCTTCTCAGCAGCCCATGGAACCTTCTCCAAAATAGATCACATCCTGGGACACAAAGAAAATACCAGCAAATTCAAAAAATGTAATATAATCCCATGCATCTTTTCAGACCACAATGGAATAAAAGTAGAAATCAACAACAGGAAACTCGAAAGAAAGTATTCAAATTCATGGAGAATGAATGATACACTACTAAATGACGAATGGGTAAGAGCAGAAATTAGGGAAGAAATAAAGAAATTTATGGAAACAAACGAAAACAGAGACACAACCCACCAAAACCTATGGGACACCATGAAGGCAGTACTAAGAGGAAAGTTTATCGCATTGAGTGCCCACATAAAAAGGATGGAGAACCACCAAGTAAAGAACCTAATGAAACAACTCAAGGATCTAGAAATTCTGCAACAATCCATTCCCAAAGCCAGCAGAAGACGAGAAATCATCAAAATTAGAGCAGAAATAAATGAAATAGAGAACAAAAAAACAATTCAAAGAATCAATAAAACAAAAAGTTGGTTCTTTGAAAAGATTAATAGAATTGATAAACCCCTGGCCAACCTAACCAAAAGAAAAAGAGAATCAACTCAAATTACCAAAATTAGAAATGAAAAAGGAGATATCACCACTGATAGTGAAGAAATTCAAAACATTATCAGAAACTACTTTAAAAATTTATACTCCAATAGATTTGAAAACCTGGATGAAATTGACAGATTTCTAAACACAGTTAACCTTCCTACACTCAACCAAGAGGACATAGCAAGCCTAAACCAACCAATAACAACCAAAGAAATAGAAACGGCAATAAAAATTCTTCCACCAAAGAAAAGCCCAGGCCCAGATGGGTTCCCAGCTGAATTCTACAAAACCTTCAGTGAACAACTAATACCAATACTTCATAACACGTTCCGGGAAATTGAAAGAGATGGAACTCTTCCAAATTCCTTCTATGAGGCCAGTATCACATTAATCCCCAAACCAAATAAAGATACCTCAAGAAAGGAAAACTACAGACCAATATCCTTAATGAACATAGATGCAAAAATTCTAAACAAAATACTAGCTATACGCATTCAAAACTATATCAAGAGAATAATTCATCACGACCAAGTCGGTTTCATCCCAGAAAAACAAGGCTGGTTCAACATACGCAAATCAATACATGTTATTCACCACATAAATAGAACCAAGAACAAAAACCACATCATCATAGCAATAGATGCTGAAAAAGCATTCGACAAAATCCAACACCCATTTATGTTAAAAACACTGCAAAAAATTGGGATAGAAGGAAAGTACTTCAACATCATCAAGGCAATATACTGCAAACCCAAAGCCAACATTATATTGAATGGGGAAAAACTGCAAGAATTTCCGCTACAGTCAGGAACAAGACAAGGATGCCCACTTTCACCTCTCCTTTTCAATATAGTCCTTGAGACTCTTGCTGCAGCAATCAGACAAGAGAAGGAAATCAAAGGAATCCACATAGGAAGAGAGGAAGTGAAATTATCCTTATTCGCAGATGACATGATCCTTTACCTGGAAGACCCAAAGAACTCAACCAAAAGACTTCTGGAGCTGATCGACAAATTCGGCAAAGTCGCAGGTTACAAAATCAACCTAAAGAAATCAGTGGCCTTTCTTTATGCCAACAACGAATCCACAATGAAGGAAACAAAAACAACAATTCCATTCACTATAACCTCAAAACCAATAAAATACCTAGGAATAAACCTAACCCAAGATGTAAAAGACCTCTACAACAAAAACTATAAAACATTAAAAAAAGAAATAGAAGAAGACCTTGGAAGATGGAAAGATCTCCCGTGCTCATGGATAGGCAGAATAAATATCATCAAAATGGCCATTCTGCCAAAACTGATCTATAGGTTCAATGCAATTCCCATTAAAATACCAGTGACATTCTTCAGAGACCTAGAAAAATCAATCATGAACTTCATATGGAGAAAGAAAAGACCTAGAATAGCCAAAGCAATTCTCAATAACAAGAAACACGCAGGAGGCATTACAATCCCAGACTTCAAACTATACTATAGAGCAATAGTAGTAAAAACAGCATGGTACTGGCACAAAAACAGATATACTGACCAGTGGATTAGAATAGAAGATACAGAAACAAACCCACACATCTTTAGTCAATTAATCTTTGACAAAGGGGCCAAACACATACGCTGGAGAAAAGACAGCCTTTTCAACAAGTGGTGCTGGGAGAACTGGCTAGCCATTTGTAAAAAGATGAAGCTAAACCCCTATATCTCACCTAACACAGGAATCAACTCAAGATGGATCAAAGACTTAGAAATTAGACCTGAGACGGTGAAGTTAGTAGAGGAGAACATAGGTTCAACACTACAACATATTGGCACAGGCAGTAACTTTCTCAACAAAACCTCCAAAGCTCAGGAAATTAAAGCAAGAATAAACAAGTGGGATAACATTAAACTAAAAAGTTTCTTCTCATCAAAGGAAACTATCAATAACCTAAAGAGGAAGCCTACAGAATGGGAAAGGATCTTTACCAGCCACCATTCTGATAGGGGGCTAATATCCAGAGTATACAAAGAGCTCAAAAGGCTCTACACCAACAAAACAAACAACCCAATCAAGAAATGGGCAAATGAACTAAATAGACACTTCACAAAAGAAGAGATACAAAGGGCTAATAGATACATGAAAAGATGTTCTTCATCACTGGCCATCAGGGAGATGCAAATCAAAACTACACTGAGATTCCATCTAACCCCAGTGAGAGTAGCAAGCATAAAGAAATCAAACAACAACAAATGCTGGCGAGGATGTGGGGAAAGAGGAACTCTTTTACACTGTTGGTGGGAGTGCAAACTAGTTCAGCCACTATGGAGATCTGTGTGGAGATTCCTAAGAAAGGTGGGAATAGATCCACCATATGATCCAGCTATACCACTCCTGGGTATCTTTCCAAAAGGGTTGAATTCAGAGAAATACAGCAACATATGCATACCTATGTTCATAGCAGCACAATTTGTAATAGCCAAAATATGGATCCAACCCAGATCACCATCAACAGATGAATGGATAGCAAAACTGTGGGAAATACACACAATGGAATTCTATTCAGCCATAAAGAAGAACAAAATTTTATCATTTGCAAGAAGATGGAAAGCCCTGGAAAGCATCATGTTAAGTGAGATCAGCCAAGCACAGAAGGAGAAGATACACATGTTTCCTCTAATATGCCCAAACTAGAAAACACAAAGGATACCAGTAGGACCCCAGATATTAGAGGGGAAATACTAGCTAAGTTTTAATGGAAAGATAGGAGAGGAGAAAGGCCGATCTTGATTAAGGAGCATCTTCACCTGAACATGTGTAAAATTATGAATAAGACATGGTTAACCTGGCCAACCATTGGTGGGGGGGGGGGAGAAAATGGGGGCGGGGGGAGAGTGCACCAAATATAGTGTAAATGTATACTATTTATGTTCAATAAAAAATTGTTAAAAAAATAAAAAAAAAAAAAAAAAAAAAAAAAAAAAATAAAACATGGTCTTACTAAAAAAAAAAAAAAAAAAAAAAAAAAAAAAAAAAAAAAAAAAGTATGGGTAGTTGGTATATATTGCTAGAGACTATTTTCTCCCTGACACTTAAATATTTTTTTTAAAATCCGCTTGCTTGTAACTTTTCTTTCTATTTTAGCCGTAAATATGTATGTATGTATGTATGTATGTATGTATGTATGTATAAACCTTTGTGTGTCAATCAATATTTATTTTTACACACAATTAGCTATTCTTAATACTTCTAAAAGTCCTGGCATGTTTTTACTATAGCAATTAAATTAGTAAGACCATTTGAGGGGAGTCATGTGTTTCAATGTTGACATTTGACTTTTTTCTAAAGAGGGAAACTTCTTAGTAGACATTAATTAAAACAAATAACCAACCATTTATAGCTACAAATTTCTGCATAATCAAAGAAGACTATGCATGACAAAAACAAAAACAAAATCATTAAAATGTCTAAAAACAGTTTGCCTTCTTAGGATTGGTTTTATCAGTTGTTTATTTTTGAAATTAATTAAATTAGAATTTTGACATTGCGTTGCTCAACATGCATTACTTAAAACAGGAAAATAAAAGATTAGATGATTTGTACAAAGCAAAAGCATTGAAAGCAAAAACTCAATTAAACTAAGAAAGATGTTCACTAGGCGTTAATTTGAAATTATTATGAAATCAAAAGCCAATTAATTGTCAAAAGAAATCTTGATTAGTATCCAAAATGATAAAAGGGTGGAAATTTTTCAGTTGTCTAAGAATCCCTTAGGTAATAGATCATAAGCAGAGTACGTACATGAAGAAGTCGGTGGCTTACGATGTGTAAAGTGACTGATTTAAGAGAGCAAATCAAAGCTCTAAGCAATCATTATCAAATGACATGCATGCTGTGGGCATGACACCACCAAATCTGTGCTGACTGAATGACTGGTCATTTCTTATCCTCTAGCTCATCGTACAGAAGGATACTTTTAGTCTATAAGCTTTCAAAATAAAACAACTGACTCCACTTTGAACACTATTTTGTGTGTGTGTGTGTGTGTGTGTGTGGTTCTGGGGTTCCTGGAAATCCTTCCTCCTCCGGGCTACACTCCCAGACACCTATTTTTTTATATTTTTTTAATTAGGAAACAGGGTCTCTTAAACCAGCATGGCTGGCTTCGAACCTGCACGATCCTGTCTCCGCCTCCCAAGCACGGGGATTACAAGCGTGCGCCACCATGCCCTGCTGAACGCTATTTTTTAAATGTTCATCAATTATGGAAACTATGGACTGTCTCTATAAAATGCATAAAAGTAATATAAACTCAGATGTAATGATGTGAATTAAACTTCTAAACATTAATGCCTGTCCTCATTCAACATTTTTTAGGCCTCCATTATGTTTAGGTATTAAGTTAGGAGCTGAGGGACTGAACAGACCCAGTGCCTCACCTTATGAAGATGAATAGTTTCAAGAATGTAATAAATTAACAAAAGAAAATATTAATATTGAGAATCATCACTTGCTTATGGGAATTTTGTGACGATAGCTCGGATGATCTTAAGCTCAAATATTTTGTTAGGAAAATTTTGAGCCACCTTCATTTTCTGGCAACACATCTTTGGCAGTCTTTATTCCTACCAACATGCCATGATTCTGTGAACTTCTTTTGGCATTCAAAAATCTAGAGTGGCTTTTGATGATATTTTAAATCCACGATTTTTGAGCCCCCTCAATTTGATTACTATGTAATGGTACCTCTTGGTATTTTGTATATCATATCTAATTTTCTTCTTTTTAATGAATGAACAGTCAAGTAATCATTTTGAGGACAGTGTCTAATTGAGCCCAAAGGTTTACTATGTTCATCTCTCCTAATCATTTCCATTTTGCTTAAATGAAATTTGTTTACTCATTCGTTCAACATACATGTTTTATGAGACTATGTATCACACACTTTTAGGTGCTTGTAATGAAGAAAGACACAAAAGACACATAATCTCCAATTCTTGAAGGTTTATATTCTATTAAGTTTCAAGTATAAATCTCATAACTTTCATTTTTCCATTGCTCATTAAAAATACAATGAAATATCCAAATGGTTGTCTAAATGTAGATGAACAAATATGGTGACATTGCCAAAACAGGATCTCTGGGCATGAGACAGTGCCATTAAGAGGCAGCTTTAGATCTTTATCAACTAAAACAGGAATCAAACTACAAAATTTTCATTAGGTGTTTAGGTACAGGACTTAAACAGAATGCAAGTTTATCTCAATTCAATTTTTTGTGCATCTATCCTATAGAAATTACAGTACAAGTACATATGATCTATGTACAAGAATGTTAATAAAGCACTGCTTGCATTGGCAAAATAAACAAATAGAAACGATGAGTATCTATCAATAAGGGAAGACAATAATAATGTGACTAAACACAGGAACATGGGAGAATGAAAGCAATGCTTGCATCTTCAGGCTATGGCCATTGAAAGCAAAGGTCATGGCTTCCTCTGCCCTTGCCCCTGGCCTCTTCCCATTGGTTAGAATGTGATGTGGTGGTGAGCCATCCTGAGGTTGTATGCAATACTCCATGAATAGCACATCCATGAATGAAAAGAATCCTGGGTTTCTAACATACTGAAAATGCAACCCTGGACTGCCTTTGCTTTAACTGAAATAAATTTCTATGATTAGACCACTAATAAAGCAAACCTATATCCACATTAATACATAGAAAATATAGTACAACCCCTTTTAAAAATAAGTTAGATTCAAGGAGACATCCTTGATTTATTAGGCAACTTAAGGAAGATAAATTTTGAAAACAACATAAAACATCAAAGTTTGTAATGGCATACAGTCATATAACCACAAGAAAAAAAATGCAGATACACTGATTACTGCAGAGAATATTGGAAAGGAGCTGGTGGAGGCCAGTAAGTAACCATATTGCCTCCATGGTCAAAAAGTCTGTTTCATTGATATTCCTTCAGGCAAATCAGTCAGGTATAGAAAATCAGGCTGGGTTTTTCTACTAGTCATCAGAGTGCCAGTGTAGAAAGATACTTCTTTGCTTCAGAAATGATATGTGAACTAATGGGTTTATATTTTCCTTTATATTTCTCTGGCCTTAAAGTCTCAGAGACTTTCTTTCTGACAGTATTAGGCATTCTTACTACATAATGCAAAATCATTTCTTATTCTCTCAAAACTGGAATTCTTTCTACTGACTCTAACAGCTTGTCCATTATTCTCATTGTCAAATAATAGTAATATGAATAATAGTAATATGCCTTTAATATTTTAATTTTACATATTATGGTTCCTTAAAATAGGATATGGTAGAGTTTCCAGTGCATATACACAAGAAAAATACCTGTGTTATTTTTCTATCTTGAAATGACAAAACTTTGAAAGTTACTTATTTTCCATTGCTTGGGTAAAGCTAATTTCATGTGTCTAATAAAGCTAATTAAGTCCCTGTAATTTACTTGTGTTATGTTTTGCACCCAGTAAAGACAGGCTGACAGAGGCTAGCATACCAAGCATTCCAAACCCTGCTTGCCCCATCAACTGTATTTGGATTGTCCCTCTGAAAATGAGATCAATATGCTGCAAAAAAAAAGTAGAGGGCTTTATTTTTCTTGCCAAAAGATTTGTAGACATGAGTGGGAAAAATGACATATATGTGCAGGGATTACTTACAGAGAAAAAGAGGGAGAGAGAGAAAGGAAAGCAGTTATAAAGCAAAAGCTATTATTTCTTAATGACATTTAATGAAGTCTGAGCCTAAATAACATTGCTCTCCCAGGTCTTAATTTTCTTCATTACAAAAGAAAGCTTCTATCACAGTTAAAACTTTTCACTTGGACCACTGGACTGGTTTACTCCACCCCTTTTAAGTCTTTTCTAAAGATATCTTTTATGCAACAAAAACATTCAGTTTTCCTTGGGCTGAAAAAATCCAATCTTATAAAGTAGGTGTTCTCTACAGCATCAAGGCTGATGAAAACCATCCCTGCTCCACAGGAAGTTCAGAAGACAGAATGGCAGGCAAGAGCTGACCCATCTGTATGGAAACATGTTACCATCCTGCGCGTCCAAAACCACTGACATGAACGCACCATTATTTATGAAAAGGCCCTGCTCCCTGGCTCTCATCAGACTCATTCCCAAGCCGCTGCTGGGCCCAGCGAGCGTGCTGATATCTGCCTGGCCTTGTGTCCTCATAACTGTCAGGAGCAGAGGTGTGAGTGAAATATTAAGAGGAAAATGAGGTGGATGGACCAATCACTGGCAGAAGAAGGAATTTAAAAAGCTGTGAGGAAAAAAGGACCTGCCAACTCTGAGCATTTAAATTTAATTCCCCATTCAATTTAATGAACCTTCAAATGGTGATGAGCACGGGGCTGGGACTTCTCAGCTGCATATCTCTGCACTGGCCCAGGGGAGGCTGCTGGCCACACTGGTCCATCCAATGTTTATCCTATTTTTTTGACCAAATTATTTCTTTATTCAGCAACAGAGTAGAACCTAGAAATGACAGCCTTGGTATCAGCATTAATTTTAATGCACCAGAAGTCATTTTCTACATTTCTCAAAGCATGCCAAGAAAAGGTCTAGGAATACAATCTAGCTGTAATACATGCAGCATTTGAGCATTCCTTGGCATTATCATGGAACTTAAACTGGTTCTTCCTATGTTAGAACCTTTTGTTCTTCTGAAGAAATCTAGCTTTGTTGGTGAGGGCTACATATGTAAGTAATCAACCAAAGTATAACCATATTCAATTTTAAGATCACGCAGTATGGCAGGAAAAATAATAATATAAAAGGAGAAATTTTCTATATGTAGTTATTTCAAATTTGGATCAATGTTTTAAGATTTTGTAATATGGTTCCTTTAAGTGCTTGACTGTGTTTAACATGTCTTATCTCGATTCTAAAATCCAAGTTTCACTGCTCCTTATCTCATATCCACAACTTTTCTCAACAAATCATGGGAATCTTCAGTAATATTTATACTCTAGTTTGACCAATGCTCAATTGTCTCTATGCCCTTAAAAGCTTATTCTATATTTCCTGGACCCATGAACATTTATTACTAATGACAAATGAACATGTATTAGGCCATTTCCTTCCATATTAGGAAGGTCCAATTCTTCCATATTAAGAATGAAGCACGGAACAGTTGGGTAATCGATATAAGGTCACAAAAGCTATTCTTATTAGTTTCCCGGATTTTACATATAAAATGTGCACCACTACTCTTTGAAATAAACTGTTAAAGTCTAGTTTTCCAGGCCAAAATTTTACATGAGAACTTAATATACCATAATAATCTTTAGGCTTCAGCATATTTAGGAATATCAGAAGATCAAGACCACTGAAAACATTATAAAACTGTGTTGATTTTTAAAATCCCTTGCATAATCAATAGGAAATACTGGTCAATTAAGTTATTGGTTATATTATAGAAGTCATCTTTGAGCACCGTCATTTGCTTAAGACGAAGCTTAAGCAAAGTGCATAAGTCATTGCATAAGAGAAGTCAATTGCCATGTCCGTCTCATTTTACAGATGAGGAACTGAGGCTCAGAAACAGTAAGTACTTATTTAAGATCACAAAACAGTAAATTATGGAATGAAATTTTGAACCAGGTCTAACTCCAAAGCTTATATTCTCTCTACCATAATTAATTGTGTTTAATCTCAAGTACTCTTTTGTTTAGCATATAATTCAAAGACAAAGTAATCATATATAGGAAATTTATTTTAGTTCAAAGAATGAAAAGGGAATAGCCATAATTAATTAATCAACGATTTGTGGTAAAGCTTAATTTAAAAGTTTCATTTTGACAGAAAGACAATCCATAATTTTAAAAGTTATTAAGATTTAAAAATATTCCCATTGTTCTGAGTATTTTCTATGTATCATGTGCCTCTCCAAACAGTAGGGTCTAAATTAGAAGTTGTACCTTTAACAAATTAAGAAACATTTCATTGGACATTTACTTTATTAGCTGGCAATGTTTTAAGTGGTTTTTGTGTATAATTTCACTTAATATGATGATAATTCTATAGGACATTCTATATGATTGCTTGCCTCACACTGGAGAAAAGAATCCTAAGAAAAAGAAAGGCTAAATAACTGGCCAAAGTCACACAAGAAGTAAATAGCAAAATTAAAATATGAACCTATGTGATCTGATTCCAGTATTCAAACACACACAATGCTAATATATTTAAAAATTTTTAAAAAGACTAATATATTTAAAGATTTTTAAAAATCAGTCTGTTGGCCGGGCGTGGTGGCGCACGCTTGTAATCCCCGCGCTTGGGAGGCAGAGACAAGAGGATCGCGCAGGTTCGAAGCTAGCCGCGCGCTGGCTTAGGAGACCCTGTTTCCAAAATGAAAATGTAAAAATAGGTCTGGGAGTGTAGCCCCGAGGTAGAAGGGCTTCCAGGAACCCCAGTACCACCAAAAAAAAAAAAAAAAAAAAAAATCAGTCTGTTGAATAGCTATGACCATTCTTTTACTTGTATTCAATTAATTAGGGTTTTCTATAGAAACAGAACCAACAGACTATCTATGTTGTATATGTATACACATATATAAGTATTTGTGTGTATATATGTATGCATGTATATATGTATAGATACATATAGGTGGTTATGAAGACTGAGAAGTTCTATGATATCCATATGCAAGCTAGAGAACCAGAAAATCTGGTGGTACAATGCAGCTCAAGATTGAAAGCTAGACAATGTGAAGGTTAGGATGTTGGCAGGAAGTTGAAAGTGAAAGTATGAGTCTGAGTCTGAAAGTCCAAGAAGTAGGAGCTGGATCATCTACGTCAAAGAGCGATTTTCCTCTGTTCAGACCCTTGATCTAGCTGATGCCCACCCCCACTGGTAAAGGAAATCTTAATTATTTAGTCTACCAATTTACATATCAATCTCTTCTGCAAACAACTTTACAGACACATCCATAAATAATGTTTCATCAGCTCTTTGGGCATCTTTGGCCAGAAAATTGATGTAATTCATTACTCATCACATTGAATTAAAATGGAACAAAGAATGAGGTACAAAGAGAGTGGGAATACAGCATTAGGTATCTCAAATGCGTTTTCATGAGCTAGCCTGCAGCTGGGCCATGTGTACCATTGTGGGCTATGATGCCTAGGCCGAGGGAATTCTATAGATGTAGCCTTGATAGTTTATTTCCTCCTACTGTTCTTCCTGCTTTCTACAAACAATTTTTCTTTCATTAGGAGGAGTTCTGATCTGGGCTGGAAAGAAGGCAAAGGGAAGAGACTTTCCAGTGCACATGATCATCCTAGTGCCCAAAGAATTTTTGAATGACAAAGATTCAAATTGAAATCTTAGAGTATCCAAAGCACCCAGTAATTATCATTATATAGTTCCTGGTACAAAGATTATTAGACCTCTGCTAAATGCTTATCCTTCACTTACATCATGCTTATCATTTATATTTATTAACCAATTTCAAATCCTTGGCCAAAAAAAAAAAATGAGAAAGCCACTCTCTCCATTACAAATCGCCACTGAGCTATGATCTAGGGGATATTTGGTAGATATATGGCATATACAGATCCATATCTGTGCTGTACGGAAAACATATATAAGAAGATTTATATGCATAAATATACATGTTAATATATACATGAAGAAATTCTTTTCTTCACATGGGAATAGTTAGGTATTCCTTTTGTATAGCACACGTGGACAGATGGAAAGGATTAACATACTTGTTTAAAGGTGATGCCAGTGAAGCTTTGCCTTTGTAAAGGACACCATCACACAGTCCAAGTGTTTTAAGAATGGAAACGTTCCCTGCTCCCTACTCCCCTTGACAGGGGAGCCTGACTATGTTGAGTTCCCATCTCATGTTTAGATTTTTAAGAAGTATGACAATTTGTCATAACCAGGTTCAGTCTGTGTTTAAGGATAAAACAAACATTTTATAAGCCATGCATTAATAATATCTTCCCTGCCTCTATTCAGAAATAATCTTCTGGTTCAAAAGGCCTTACACAAGATACCCAGGCAAAAACTTTTAATTTTCTTTCTTGCATTATATGATATTTTAATATAATAGTAATAATAATAATAGATATGTTATAGCAATAAAACAAATTATGCTGTACACTAAGAATACTGAAGAAACTCAAAGTTTTGAATAAAAATAACATATTTAGAAACAGGATTTTTAATGTCTGAATAAGGATCCACTAATTCCTTCAACAACCCACAGTGACAGAAGGAATAAACGGGTAGGATACTTTGACAGGCCTTTCTCTCTCTGGCCCAGAAAAAAATGAATGAAGGCAATCATTCTTAATACTTATAGTACAAAGATAGGGTGGGGATGTGGGAAGCCTTCATTTAACCTCTGAGAACTATTTTTTAGGCAATTAGGAGATATGTCAACAACCTGGTTTAAAAACCTCAAAATAAACATATCATGGGGAGTGCACTAGCAATGATATTTTAATATAAATAGCCCTTTAGAGAATAGCAAAGCTAATCTTGTTTGGCTAACCACTCTAAAAAGCATCAAAAGCACACACATACAATTCAAAACTGCCATATTTAATCACATCCAGGACACCATCAATTGGACATTTTATCTTCAAGTTGTTAAAATTTTTTAAAAAAGTACATTTTAACAGTAGACAAACTACAATAAGTTTGTGATGATTTCAACTTCAGGAATTATCTAGTACATTATTTCAATTACAATCTACTTCCTAATATCCTATAAACGCAACACATTTAAATCTACACATAAGCGTGCTTGAGGTAGAATTTCAGGCAGTTATCTTAATGTGTGAATTAACAATGTCTACGTGATCTCTTTATAAAATATCTTTTCTGTCCTAGGAGAAATGGTTTCTTATGCTGATTTTCCTCTTCTATTTTTCTTTTATTTTTAAGATGTCTTCAAATCTTTTTCCTCTGTTCCTTTTATTTTTATTTTTTGTTTTGTTCTATACTCACTTATATTGAGACAATTCATATATGATAAAATTCACCCTTTTAAACTCCACAATTCAGTGGATTTTATCACATTCACAAAGTTGTGTAGCTGTCACCACTATCTAATACCAGAACATTTAAATCACCCTTTAAAGAAACCCAGGCCTATCAGCAGTCATTCTTCATGTCCCTCTGGCCTCCCCCCTCTTCCTCTCCATTCCTCTGTCAGCCCCTGGTGACCACTAATCTTTCTGTCTCTATAGATTTCCCCATCCTGGATATTTAATATAAATACAATCATACAATTTGTGGCTTTTTGTGTCTGGATTCTTTGGTGTAGCATAATGTTTTCAAGCTTCATCCATGCTGTAGCATGTATCATATAATACTTAATCTATTTTCATGATTAAATGTTGTCTAGACATATTTTTCTAGACCATTCATCAGCTGATTAATATTTTACTTATTTTCAGTTTAATTTATTGTGATTAATAAAAATGAAACATCCATGTACAGATTTTGTGTGTATATATATCCTCTATGCTCTTGGGTATAGGTGTGGGTTTGTGGGTTTAATACTTTGAAGTAAAGTTGCTAGGTCATAAGCCAGGCATGGTGGCACACACTTATAATCCCAGCACTTGGGAGGTTGTGACAGGAGGATTGCACAGGTTCAGAGCCAGCCTCAGCTACTTAGTGAGGCTCTCAGCAACTTAGTGAACCCTGTTTCTAATAAATAGGTCTGGGAGTGTAGCCCAGAGGTAGAAAATTCCTGGGTTCTATCCCAGTACCACCACCAAAAAAAAAAAAAAAAAGAATAGTCTCGGACTTCCGGGAAGATGGCGACTGAGAAAAGCGGGGCTTAAGAGTCCCGCTAACAACCAATCTCCATTACCACAAAAAGAGCGCCTTTCATAGCCAGAAAACACCATCACCAGAAAAACAAAAAAACCCACCAGGCTCCAGAGAGAAAGCGGACTGAGAACAGAGCTCAGGGCCACAGAGGAGACACACGAGCCCGAGGACACGGCAGCAGCGCCATACTGCCGGCGGCAGCGGCGAACTCAACGGATGGCTACAGCAAGCCAGGTGAGCCGCTGCGGAACAGCCAGGCGGGATCTTTCGGCACAGACAGCATTTAAAGCTCCCAGTGGCTGAGCTCAGCACACGCTGCAGGGATTCAGAGTGGAAATCAAAACCAGAGAAGAAAAAATACGCCAGCCTCATGGCCGAGGGCGTGGCAGAGGCGCCATATTGCCACCGGCGGCGGCAGCAGCAGTGAATTCACCGAGTCCAGTACAGCTACATCTGCGTACTCAAGAACAGTGAGTCAAATTGCGGGCCACAGAGGAGAAATCGCAGTATTGGGCCTCCTGGGACTTGACCCAGTGAGGGAGTGGTGGTGGCAGAGATATCACACCATAGGAGAACATGCAACCTGGCACCCCCCATAGTTTAAAGCAGCCTCTATTGACTCCCTGGGTTGGAGACTCTGTGATACAACCCAGTAAAGGAGTAGTGGGGTCTGAGATAATACAGACTCGAGATCCAGAGCACCTTAAGTGAAGCCATAGTGACCCAAGGGAAGAACCCAGAGAAGGCACAAACCTCCGAAATCATGGGAAAGAGGAATAACACTGGAGTAATGAATGTGCACAACCCCACAACATCAGAACCTGATAAAACAGAAAATCAGAGATTTCTAGAAGATCAAATCAGGAAAATAACTGTAGAAATAATAGAGGTGCTTCGAAAAGAACTCAGAGAGAGCCAAAAAGAGATAAAGGATGCAATTAATGAAGTAAAGGCCTCAATTCAAAGCACAAACAACCGATTAGACCACATGGAGAACAGAATCTCGCTCTTAGAAGATGAGCAATCCAAAAATGAATGCATAGTTTCTAATCTAGGAAAAAATATCAAACAGCAGGAATCTGACATTGAAGAAATATGGGCCCATCTTAAGAGAGCTAACCTAAGAATAATTGGAATAGAGGAGGGAAAAGAAAGTGATACCAAAGGGATCAACAATCTCTTCAAGGAAGTAATAGCAGAAAATTTTCCAAATATAGAGCAAGAGGTTGATACACAGATCCAGGAAACTTATAGAACTCCCTTTAGACAGGATCGGAGAAGAGGATCCCCACGCCATATAATTGTCAAAATGACCAATGTGGAAGCCAAGCAGAGAATCTTAAAGGCAACAAAAACAAAGGGCCAACTGACATTCAGAGGCAAACCAATTAGAATCACTCCAGACTTCCCAAACCAAGTCATGAGAGCCAGAAGGGCTTGGAGTAACATATTCCAAACTCTGAAAGAAAACAACTTCCAGCCAAAAATTTCCTACCCAGCCATACTTTCTATCAAATTAGATGGAGAAATAAGAAGCTTCCATGACAAACAGAAACTGAAGGAATTTATGTCTTCAAAACCAGCGCTAGAGAAAATACTCAAAGAGATTAACTACAAAGAAGAAATAGGTAACACTCACCAGAACCAGAGAAACAAGAGTTTCCATCCAACAGACAACTAAGATTGGTTATCTGTGGAGATTCATTATTTATGTTAGTCTTTTACCTATCTCTAAGTTGTATTGTTTGCCTTTATTGTTGTTAATTTTTAGGATTTCTAGTTGGAATATTAATATACCTTCAGATATAGCATTTGGAAATATTTTATCCAATTCTATTAGTAACTTTTAACTCTGTTTACATTGTCTTTGGATATACAATATTTTCTTTTATTTTTTAGGGAGTTTGTATATTCTTCTGTTGCCTGTGCCATTGAAATCATATCCAAGAAATCACTGCCAATTTCAATGTTGTGAGGTTTTATGACCCAGATTTTCTCCTAAAAGTTTATAGTCTTAAGATTTATATTTAGGTCTTTTATCTAGTTTGAGTTAATACTTGTATATGGGATTAGGTAAAGGTCCAATTTTATTCTTTTCCATGTAATTATTATTTTTCAACAATATTTAGTTAAAAGATTATTATTTCCACCACCAAATGTTCGTGGAAACCTTGTCAAAAATAACTTGACAATATAGGGAAGAATTTAGCTCTAGGCTTGTATTTAACTCCAATGGTCTATATATCTGCCTTTAGAACAGTACTACACTGTTTCAATTATTGTAGCTTTATATGGTTTGAAATCAGAAAATATATATCTGCTAGCTTTGTTCTTTTTCAAGATCGTTTTGGGTATCTAGAATTCATATTCCATATTAGGATAGATTTTTTTCTGAAAAATAAATATATAAATATATGATAGTTTCACCTAAAAAAACAGAAAAAATATGCTCTAGTAAGAAAGAAAGCAAAAAGAAATATTGAAATGCTATCTTTAAATCATCAAACGCTTGGTATCAGACAAATGAAACTGTTATGTGAGATTATCATTTTTAATTTTGGATAAATTGCTATAATACTAGATGTCAACCACTAAGCCAAGCATGGGAAGGAGGGATGGGGAGAGAATGGGGTGGGGATCGGGTGGGGGCTGACTGGGCGATGTGTGCATGTATGTCTACAAAAGTTTGTATCCCACTATGATGTATGAATACAGTGCACCAATAAAATAAAATTAAAAAAAAAGAAAAAAAAAAGAATTTCCAGGTCATATGGTAACTCTAAGTTTGTCTTTTTTGAGGAATTGCCAAACCATTTTCCAAAGTGTCTACACTCTTTTATGTTCCTACCAGGATGTATGAAGGTTCTAATTTCTCTACATTTTCATCTATATTTCTTATTGTCCTTTTCATTATTATAGCAATTGTGGTGGGTGTTAAATGATTTTCTGTGTTGTTTTGATTTGCATTTCCCTAGTGGTTAATGAAGCTGATCTTTTCATATGTTTACTGGATTTGCTTAATGGTCATCTTCTTTGGAAAATGAATGGTTAACTTGATGTGTTAACTTCACTGGGATGAAAGATACTCAGGGAGCTGGTAAGACATTTTTTCAGGATATGTCTGTGAAGTTGTTTGCAGAAGAGATTAGCATCTGAAGTGGTAGACTGAGTAAAACAGCTCACCCTCCCTGGTGTTGTAGGACTGGGGCAGGATCCAATTCCCTAAGGGCCTGAAGAGAAAGAAATTTGGTCTGTTCTTAAAATTTGGTCTGTGCTTGAACTGAGACACCATCTTCTCTTGCTCGTGGACCGCAGTCCTCCTGTTTCTCCAGCCTTCAGGTTTGGACTGAACCTATAATCACTGGTAATCCTGGGCCTGCAGCTTAAGACAACAAGCTGTGGGACTCTTCTGCCTCTATAAGCACAGGAGCCAATCCTTCATAATAAATCTCTTTATCTGTATCAATATATCCATCCTTTTGGCACTGTTCATTTGGAGAGCCCTGATTAGTACAGATTTGGGTACTGGGAGTACAGTGCTACTATAGACATACCTAAAAATGTGGAAGCAGTACTGGAACGAGGTAACGGAGAGAGGCAGGAACATGTTCTTGGTGAATGCTAGAAAAAGGCTCAATGGACAGAAGCAGAAGTTTGAAAGCAATTCTAGGTGTTCTATAATCTAGAATTCTAGAGCATCAGAGAAACTCTCCATCTTAGAAAATAGACAATGAACCATGAACAGAATATTGGTAGAAATGTGGCTAGGCAGAGCTGTTCTGGTGAAAAATTTCAGACCAAAATGAAAAGCTATTTAAAGCTGTAGAAAAGGTCATCCTTCTCATTAAATGGCAAAAAAAAAAAAAACATGAATGAGTTATGTTCATGTCCTAGTATTTTATGGATGGTAGAACTTTTTTGAACTATATACGATATAGTCAAACCTCATTTTATTGCACTTCACAGATAGTTTTATTTTAAAATCAAACTTTTAACAAGCCTTGTTGAAAACCTTCATTGAGCCAGTCTTTCAGTGCCAGTGCTGTTTTTCCAGTGACACATTTTGGTAACTATCATAGTATTTCAAATTTTTCATTATTATTATATCTGTTGTGGTAGTCTTTTTTCATTATTGGGGATTGAACCCAAGGGCATTCTACCTCCAAGCCATACCCTCAGCCCTTTTTTATTTTTATTTTAAAACAAGATCTTATTACATTTGCTCAGGGCCTTGCTAATTTGTTAAGGCTGGCCTCAAACCTGAAATCCTCTTGTCTCAGCCTCCCATGTATTGAAATTACAGGCATCAGCCTCTATGCCTGGCTTCTTATGGTGATCTTTGATGTTACCATTGTAATTGTTTTGTGGTGCCACAGACCATGCATCTGCTTCACTGACCAGCCATTTCCCTGGTTTCTGTCCCTGTCCTTAGGCCTCCCTATTTCCCAAGAGAGAAAGTAGACCAGTTAACCCTGCAATGGTCTCAACTATTCAAGTGAAAGAGTCACATATCTCATTTAAATCAGAAACTAGAAATAATTTAGCTTAGTGAAGAAGGCAAAAACACCAAAAGAGGCTGAAATAGGCTGAAAGTGAAGCCTCTTATGTCAGAGAGTTAGCCAAGTTGTGAATGCAAAAACAAAGTTCTTGAAGAAACTAAAAATGCTACTCCAGTGACCACATGCATGATAAGAAAGCAAAACAGTCTTACTGTAGATAAGGAGACAGTTTCATTGGTCTTCAAAGAAGATCAAACCAGACACAACATTTCCATAAGACAAAACCTAATCCGGAGCAAGGCTCTAACTCTCTGCCATTCTGTAAAAACTCAGTGAAGTAAGAAAACTGGAGAAGCTAGCAGAGGTTGTTTTGTAGTAAAGCTTAAAGGAAAAAAGCTATCTCCATAAGAAAGAAGTGCAAGATAACGTGGCACTGAACCAAATTTACCAGAAGATCCAAATTAGATCATAGATGAAGGCGGCTACACTAACAGATCTCCAATGTAAAGCAAACAGCCTTTTATTGGAAGACGCCATCTAGGACTTTCATAGCTGGACAGGAGAAGTCAATGCCTAGCTTCAAAGTTTCAAAGGATAGGTGATCTATCTAATGGGGGCTGACACAACTGATTACTTCAAGTTAAAGTCAAGGCTCATTTAGCATTTTAAAGCCACAGAGCCTTTGAAATGACACTAACTCTACTTGCCTGTGTTCTGAAGATGGAGCAGGCCTGGATGACAGCACATCTGCTCACAGTATGGCTCACTGGGTATTTTAAGACCACTGTTGAGACCTACTGCTTAGAGAGAAAAAAAAATGATCCCGCTTTCAAATTCTTACTACCCATTGACAATGTACCTGGTCACCCAAGAGCTCTGATGAAGTGTGATGATAATTTACATTGTTTCCATGCTCCAGCCCATGAATCAAGGAGTAACTTCAACCTTCAAGTCTTATTACTTAAGAAATACACTTCATAAAGACATAGCTAACATAGATAGTGATTCCTCTGATGGATCTGGGAAAAGTAAAGTGAAAACCTTTTTAGAAAAGACTAAGCATACTAGATGCCATTAATTCATGAGAGGAGCTAAAAGCATCAACATTAACTAGAGTTTGGGAGAAGGCCATTCCAACCCTTATGAACGACTGGGGAGCTCAAGATTTCAGTGGAGGAATTAAACTGTAGATGTGCTAGAAATAGCGAGAGAATTAGAATATGTGTTTGTCACCCATTTATCACTGTAAAAAATACCTAAGGAAAAAAACTTAAAGGAGGAGAGATTTATGAGAGCTCACAATTCCAGAGGCTTCACTCCATAGTCACCCAGCTCCATTGCTTAGTGCCTGAGACAAGGCAGAATTCGTGACAGAAGGGTATGTGAAGGAAGCTGCTCACCTCATGGCAGCTGAGAGGCAGAGAAAGGGGCTGGGGACAGTCCATCACCTTGAGAACACACCCCCTGGATCTACTCCTCCAGCAGGGCCCACCGCCTACATTTTCCACTACCTCCATTCAGCTGTGAATCCAGTAATGAATTCAGTCCTTTGATGAGATCACAGCTCTCATGATACAATCATTTCCCTAAATCATGACCCCTGTGATTTAGGACTAAGCCTTCAATACCCGAGCCTTTGTGGTACACTGCATATCCAAACCATAAGAATGAGAAACGGAGCCTGAAGATGTGACTCAAATGTTACAATCCCATATAAAACCTTAATAGATGAGGGGTTGCTTCTTCAGGATGAGCAAAGAAAGTAGGTTCTCGAGATGGAATCTAATGGAATCTGTTAAGATGCTATGAGCAGTATTGTAAGTAAGTCTGTTTGAAACCCTTTGCTTACATTCAAATTGTATTGTCTTTTCATTGTTGAGTTGTAAAAGTTTTTATATATTCTGAATAGGAGGCCATTGTCAGGTATATGATTTATAATATTTTTCCAATTCTTTAAGCTGTCTTTTCACTCTCTTGCTACTGTTTTTTGAAACAAACAAAAATAGATGAAATCAAATTGCTCTTTTTTTTGTTGTTGTTGCTGAACTGGGGATGGAACCCAGGGGCATTCTACCTTCTAACTACAATCTTATACCTATTTTTATTTTTGAAGCAGGGTCTCACTGAGTTGCAAAGGACCTCACTAAGTAGCTGAGGCTAGCCTCAAACAGCAATCTTCCCATCTCAGCCTCCTAAATACTAGGATTACAGGCGTGTGCCACCACGCCCAGCTTCAAATTACTTTTATTTTTTAAGCCACAAAATCCTTTATGAAATTTGTCATTATGAGAAAATTAACTAAAATTAAAATGTAGGAACCTTTTATTATTATTTTCAAGCAACTAAATAATCAAACAACTTATAATTCCTCCAATGGCAAAAAGTTAAATTTTCCCTGTTTTATTCTATATGTTGAAGAGGAAAATACTTATGAAGTGGCAAGTTTGTAATTTCATAGTCAGAAGGCATAAGTGCATTTTGTCAAAAGAAAAAAAGGGTTTATTTCTATGTAAGTTAGGAAAAAATATTTAGGAAGGCACAGAAATAAATATGACCAATTTCTTTGCCAATGGAGAAGAGTTAGGGCCATCTCTAGATAGCCTATCTGCTTGTAGAATTTCTATGCTTTTAAATTAGTTTTAGAATCTAATTCACATTTGAGGTAAATGTGCTATTAATATATAGGACATCTTTGCTTGCTATATTTCTAAAGTTGTAAAGATACACAAACATTATTTCCCCTGTGACATTTCAAAAATACTCAACCATTAAAAGAAAATTGTGGAGACATCTGTGCCAATATGTATGATGTATTTGTTGCTTAGAGAGCTCTAACAGCAGAACTTTGCTTTGTTAATCATAAAATATGCTATAGTGACTTCCAAGCTCTGTATAGTTTTGCAATGGAAAACAAGTTGAAGAAGCTTTGAAGGTTTGTCAAAAACAGTGATGTCTGGGTGGCAAGTAGGATTTCACTAGGCCCGAGGGACTTTGTGCAACTGTGTCCTGGCCATCTGTTGCTTTGCATCTACAATTCTTCTGGAAGCCAGTCAAAAGAGGTTGACAAGTGAAAACTATCTTGGCAACAAAACATAAGTATGAAATCCCAAACAAACATCTTCCCACAAAGAGTTGGACCTTCCATTGGATTCAAATCATACTGGCTACAGCTTTTAGAATATATGCATTAGAAACATATCGAAGTCAACCACTAAGCCAAGTATGGGAAGGACGGATGGGGAGGGAATGGGGTGGGAATTGGGTAGGGGCTAAATGGGTGATGTGTACATGTATGTCCACACAAGTTTTTTTTTACCACACAAGTTTTTTTTCTGATGTATAAATATAATGCACCAATAAAAAAATTAAAGAAAGAAAGAAAGAGAGAAAAAATATATGCATAGTAAACTCATTGAAAATGCTGTAGGAGGACAGGGGATGAGCAGCCAGCTGGTGAGGAGGCCATGCCCATAATCCCACTAGTTGGGAGGATGAGACAGGAAGAAGTGTTCAAGGCCAGCCTCAGCAATTTAGTGAGAGCCCCAACAACTTAGTGCGATCTGTTTCAAAATAAAAAATAAAATAGGTACACATTTGTAATACCAGTACTTGGGAGGCTGAGACAGAGCATCCCGGTTTGCAGCCAGCCTCAGCTACTTAGTGAAGTACTCCACAACTTAGCGAGACCCTATTTCAAAATAAAGCATAAACACTGCGTTGTGAGCCGGGTGTGGTGGCGCACACTTGTAATCCCCGTGCTTGGGAGGCGGAGACAGGAGGATCGTGCTGATTTGGAGCCAGCCTCGCTGGCTTAAGAGACCCTGTTTCCAAATAAAAAAAATATAAAATAGGTCTGGGAGTGTAGCCCGGAGGTAGAAGGGCTTCCAGGAACCCCAGTACCACCAAAAAATAAAAAATAAAAAAATTTGTGTTGTGGGGGTGTAGCTCAGAGGCAGAATGCCCCTGGGTTCAATCCCCTGTGCCACACAGGAAGAAAGAAAGAAAGAAAGAAAGAAAGAAAGAAAGAAAGAAAGAAAGAAAGAAAGAAAGAAAGAAAGAAAGAAAGAAAGGAAGAAAGAGAAAGAGAGAGAACTGGGGAATGTACAACATTCTTGGGTAAAATAAAATAAAATAAAGTAGCAGAGATATAGTCACTTCGTCAGGAAGCAACTTTTTTATTTTTCTTCAGAAGACAGAAGCTCCTTGAGGGCAGAGACTGAGCCTTCTTCATTCTGTATTCTGAAGACCTTAGTGCTAGCTAAATAGACACATGAAAAAAGGGTATAGGAAAGAATCATAAGATCTAGATATAAAAGAAATAAGCTTGAATGAAAGTTGCTACAGTGGTTTGGGGATGAGGGAAGATCACTTGGCAGTGGTATTCCAGAGTGAAAGCTTTAAGAACCATTCATTCATGTACTCCTTAAACATATGTAAACTTACAATGAATACTGTCTTGGATGCTGAAGATACAGCTCTCAACAAAGCAGACTAGATCCCTGCCCTCATGAAGCTTACAATTCCCAGTTAGTAATTATGGAACACTGAGGTGTGCCAAGCACTCTACCCTGGGCTCAGCTGTATTATCTCTTTGGATCTTCACACCAACCCTAGGAGATAAGCACGATCACTGTTCCCATTTTAAAAATGAGACAAAGTTCACAAGAAGCACAGGGTCTTGTCTAGGTCTAAGAATCATTAACTCAAACACAGGTCTCTGCCTAAGCACCAAATCTCCAACCTCTGCCACTCCACAGCCCTATCACTGGCCCATCATGTGTCCTTACAGTTTAATTTTGGGTGGCAATTATACAAATGGGGTATATACCATCTTATCCTATATTATCTTATCCTATATCCCTTATAGTCATTCATAGATGAGAGGGAACATTTTGAGATTTGAAGTTTAAATTCATGGGCTAAAGAAAGGCAATTTTGTATTTCTGGAGATTGCTGAAAGGAAAGTAAAGAGTTAGGAGATACATAATTAAAAGATATGTCCATAAAAAGAAAAAAATAACACTAAAACAGAGGGAATTATTTCCCATTGGTGATAAAGAATTAATTCTTAGTATCTAGGGAAAAGAGGAATACAGGTAAAAGAAGAACTCTGACAAAATCTGTCCTAGGGTGGTGTAGAAGCCACAAAGTGACTATTAACAAGAGGTTCACAATATAAAACTAAAAAAATTCATTTGCATATTTATTTATTTATTTATTTATTTTGGTGGTACTGGGGGTGGAACCCAGAGGCTTTCTACTACCAGGCTATACTCCCAGACCTATTTTATATTTTATTTGGAAACAGGGTCTCATTAAGTTGCTGAGAGCCTCACTAAGTAGCTGAGGCTGGCTTCGAACCTGTGCCATCCTCCTGTCTCAGCCTCCCAAGCGTAGGGATTACAGGCGTGCGCCACCACGCCCGGTGTCATTTGCATATTTATTATCTCTGATGATCTTCCCCTCACTCAGACTCCAGAAAATACTTTACAAAATATTAGCATAGTCCCCCAGGGATATCAAAATATGTCTTATTATTAGATAACAGTTAATTATAACTTATTGTTTCATAAAATGTCAATTTGGTGCAACCTCAATAGTTTAAATTTGGAACATCTAGCCTTACTCCTGAATCCCTAAGCTACAACTTTTACAAAAACTTCTTAGCTAACCTGTGATACAACACAGCAGACATGAAGATTTATGAGAGAAGAGACATATTCTCAAGTCCAGGGCTGTGCAATCTACTGCTCTTACCTCTGTTTTAGCAATGTCATATCTTTCCTATTGAGACATTCTAAGTCATGCTCATTTTTCATTTGTAATAATTTGGAGCTTTTCCCTTAAAAAGTAATTATTTCAGTTTATATTTTGCTAGGATATCAAATTCTTAAACAATGCAATGATTCAATAAATAAAGAAATATACCCTTCCAGAGTCAAAATCAACACAACTGTAAGTTTTTAGGTAAGTGTGGCAGAAAAGACACTGAAATTGTAACAGAATGTTATCTGTGCAAGCAATTCCATTGAATCAAAGCCTCATTAGAAATGATCATATGGCACATTATATAAATTACAGCCTATACTTGTATTTCATTTCATTCAACTATTTACACAATACAATATGCCAGGCCTTGTGCATATTTACAGAGACAAAATTACACCATCTCAGAATTTAATGAATGTCTATTACAAGATGCCTGATCAAACACATAACATGACACAGTAAAAAGCTCCCCTGTTTTTTCAACATCTTAAAAAGAAAAATGATCTTAAATTTGCTAGTTGAAATGTAAGATGATACAGCCACTCTGAGATATACTTTGGTAATTTCTGTAAGAAGTAATCAAATACTTAGCTTTCAATCTAGAAATTATACTTTCATTCATTTACTCTAGAGGACTAAAACTTTACACACACACACACACACACACACACACACACACACACCCCAAATCCTGGACATGAATGTTCTAGCAGCTTCATTTGTAATAGCCCCAAACTGGAATTAATCCACATGTCCATTAACAGAATTAATCCACATGACTATCTATAGACAGAAAGGCTGAGCAAACTGTGTTACGTACATGTCATGGAATACTACTCACCAGTAAAAAGGATAGCCAAAGAAACTACTGGGGCATGAAACAACAATGATAGACCTCTCAATGGCACTTGAAGGGAAAAGCCAATGTCAAAGGTCATTCATTGTAGGATTTTATGTAATAATCTTGAAATAGCAAAATTATAGAGATGAAAAACTGACTAATGATTACCATGAGGTACGGATAGCAAAAATAAAAAATGCTTTAAGTGAGATAGAAATAAGTGCTATGGAAAAAATTACACAGATTGAAAAAATAAAGCAGGGCACCCATTCATGGTAGGGTTTGTTACAGGTGGTCCAACAAGGCTGCTCTGAAGGAAGAAAGAGTAAGGAAGTTGGTATACAAGGGAGAGAAGATAAATATTATTTATATATATTTTTTAATTTTTTATTGGAGCATTGTAGTCATACATCTTGATGGGATATAAGATAGTGGAGGCATACATGCACACATCACCCAATTAGCCCTTACCCAGGTACCTCCCCATTCCCTCCCCTCCCTCCTTCCCATGCTGGGCTTAGTGACTGACTTTGAAATGTATGTTAAAGTACATCATGTGCTTTAGAGAGTTTCCCTCTACCCCTTCCCATCCCCTCAGTTAGGTCGCCTTATTTGCTTCTCTATAGGATCTCCTTCTTCATCTAGAGTTCCTCCTGTTACCCATTTCTCCCTAGCTTTTGCATATTAGGGAAAGCATCGATTTCTTATTTTTGTGACTGACTAACCTCATTTAGCATAATAAAGGGTATGGGGAAAGTGTGTGTGTGTGTGTGTGTGTGTGTGTGTGTGTGTGTGTGTGTAAAATATCTGCTGGATAAAGTTGGTAGCTGGGTGAAGGGAGAGGGGATAGACTAAAAGGAAATAATTTCAAGTGTATATATTTTTATTTTATTTATTTATTTATTTATTTTGGTATTGGAGACTGAACCATTTTACCTCCAAGCTACACCCTCCCAGCCCTTTTTAATGTTTACTCTAAAACATGGTCCTGCTAAGTGGCTCAGGGTCTCATTAAGGTGCTGAGTCTGGCCTTGAACCAGAAGCTGTCTCAGCCTCCCAACTGCTGGGATTACAGGCATGTGCCACTGTGCCTGCCTCAACTATATGTAATTTTCAAACTTTTAGATTTTGAACTCTGTGACTAAAAGGAATAACATTAAAATTATCTTTCACATTTAAAAGATTGTTTATATCCTTTAGCTGGGAGAGGGGTAAAACATGATGCATGCTTAAGAACAATTCTGGCACTGGGGGATTCAGCCTTAGACAAACCATATCACCTTTTTAAGCCTCAATTTCCTTATTAGCAAATGAGTTTGTTATAGGGGAGCCTCACTTTAATCTTTCCATTGTGTATTGCATCCAATCTTCTCTTGTCTACTCAAGCATGTGGTTTGTATTAGTTTTCTGGGGATGCCATAATAAATACCACAGACTGGGTGGCTTGAACAACAGAAATTTGTTTTCTCACAGTTCTGAACTCCAGAAGTCTGAGATCAAGGTGCCGATAGGGTTGTTTGTATTCCTCTGCCCTGGCTCGCAGTGGCCATCTCTTCCTTTGTCTGCTCTCCTGGCCTTCACTCTCTGTGTCTGTGTCCTAATCTCTTCTTCTGAGGATACGAGTCACATTGAATTAGAATATACCCTAATGACCTCATTTCATTTTAAATTAACCCCTTTATGGTCTTGATCTTTAAATAAAGTCACATTCTGAGGTATGGAAAGTTAGGATTTCAACATACAAATTTGGGAGGGGTGCGATTCAATCCATTACTTGGTCCTAACAACTCTATCCTTTGTTTCTAATGTCATTAATTTTACTCTCTAATACATCATTTCTCTCAGTGTACAAATATGCTTTTGCTTTTCCTATTTCTCTCTCTCTTTAAATATATGTGTATATTTCCCTGATTCCACATCCCTACTTCAGCAACAACCTTATTTAGTTTACTGCCATTACCACCTGTTTTTCAAAGAGTTGCCTATAATCACTGTCTTAATTTCCTCTCTTCCCATTATCTGTTAAACTCACGTCCACAAAGCTTTGCCCTTCACTCCATTAAAACTGCTACTGCTTATGTCATCAGTGAATTCTATATTGCAAAATACAGTGGCCACAACTCCGTCCTTACTTATCCCATTAGCAGTGTGGGAGATAAACTTTAACTTGGCTTTAAAGATAACACACTCTACCTATTTTCCTTCTACCTCACTGCTTGCTATTTCTCAGCTACCACTGGTGGTTTCTTACTTTTCCCTTCCATTTATATTAGTTCTTAATCTTGGTCCTTTCCCCACTTATGCCTACCCTCTTGGTGATATTATTTAGTCACATGGCCTTAAATAACATCAAATAGCTCTTGAGTTTTTGCCTAGAATGTCCAACAGATGTGTCAGACTCCGCATGCCCAAAGGGAAACTTTGGTTCTTCCCTCAAAAGCCTGCTGGTGTGTAGCCTCCCTCATCCCAGCTGACTTTAACTCCCAGTTACTCAGATCAAACACTTCAGAGGCATCTTTGACAACTTTCTTACTCTTCTATCCCACATCCAATCCGCATTGTATCCCTAGGGTGTAATCATCAAAATGTATATAGACTCTGATCTCCTTTAATCCCCTGCACTACTTGTCCTGGTCCAGGATTCCACCATCTCTTACCCATATTACCCCAAAAGCTTCCTAACTGGAGTTGATGCTTCTGCTCTTGCTCTCCCCCTTAGTCTCTTCTCAACAGAAAAGAGAAACATTTAAAAAATGTTACTCTTCTGCTTAAAACATTCCAAGGGCTCTACCTTTCATTCAGAGTTCAACCCATAGCTCTTACAAGTGCCCATAGATGCTTCATGATCAGCTGTTACCCTCCCCACATCAGGTTCTTTCGGTGCCTTAAGTGTTCCTGCCTGAGAAGTTTTGCTCTTTCTGGAAATCTCCTCCCCCAGAGAGTCACCCAGTTAACTCATTCAACTCTAAAATCATCTTTCTAACCTCACGTTTTCAATGAGCTCTTCCCTGGCATCTCTATTTAATACAGTCCCTAACTTCCTTAACCTCCATATTATTAGATTTTCCTTAGTATCGACTCCCTTAAACTACCATACTATGCCTTACTACCAAAAGAGATCTACAGACTCAATGCAGTCCCCATCAAAATACCACTGTCAAGCCAGGGATTGTGGCGTATGCTTGTAATCCCAGTACTTGGGAGGCCGAGACAAAGAAATCACAGGTTCAATGCCAGCTTCAGTTACTTAGGCCCTCTGCAACTTAGTGAGTCCCGTTTCAAAATAAAAGAATAAAATAGGGTTGGGGGTGTAGCTTGGAGGTAGAATGCCCCTGGGTTCAAGCCCCAGTACTGAAAAAACAAAACAAAACAAAACACTGTAATTCTTCATAGAGCTAGAAAAGACAGTCCTAAAATTCATATGGAAGGACATAAGACCCAGAATAGCCAAAGCAACTCTAAGCAATAAGAATCATGCTGAAAGCATCGCAGTACCAGATCTCAAATTATACTACAGAGCTATAGCAACAAAACAGACACAGACCAATGGAATAGAATAAAAGATACAGAAACAAATCCTCACACTTATAGCCACTTGATTTTTGACAAAGGACCCAAATACTTACACTGGAGAAAAGACAGCCTTCTGAACAAGTGATGCTGGGAAAACACAATAACCATTAGTGGAGTTAGACCCCAATATCTCACCCTGCACAAGAGCAAAAAAAATAATAATAATAAAAGACTTTGCCAGGCGTGGTGATGCACGCTTGTAATCCCCACGCTTGGGAGGCAGAGACAGGAGGATCACACAGGTTCGAAGCCAGCCACACTGGCTTAATAGACCCTGTTTCCAAATAAAAATATAAAAAAAAAATAGGTCTGGGAGTGTAGCCTGGAGGTAGAAGGTCTTCCAGGAAAACCAGTACCATAAATAAATAAATAAATAAATAAATAAATAAATAAATAAATGACTTAAAAATTAGACCAGGAACTTTGTAATTAATAGAAGAGGCTGTAGGACCAACTCTCCAACATATAGGCACCGTAGAGAAGATCCCCAAAGCTCAGGTAATAAAACAAAATCAATAAGTGAAATGGCATCAAATTGAAAAGCTTCTGTGCAACTAAGTATATAATCAAGAGTCTGAAAAGAAGCCTACAGAATGGGACAAAAATCTTTGCCAGTTGCCTCTCTGAGGATCAGTAACTAGAATACATAAAGAACTTAAAAATATAACACTAAAAACAAATAACTAAATCAAAATATGGGTAATTAAACTGAA
This sequence comes from Muscardinus avellanarius, assembly GCF_963383645.1. Classification (NCBI taxonomy): domain Eukaryota; kingdom Metazoa; phylum Chordata; class Mammalia; order Rodentia; family Gliridae; genus Muscardinus; species Muscardinus avellanarius. Next base: position 96,610,691 of record NC_137791.1, on the reverse strand, counting down.
TGTATACTTCTCAAAAGATGAAATACAAATTAATAATAAATATATGAAAAATGCCAAACATCATTAGAAATCAGAGAATTGCAAGTCAAAACTTTACTGAGATTCCATTTAACTCTAGTTAACATGGCCATCATCAGGAATACAAACAGGCCAGGTGTGGTGGCACATACTTATAATCCCAGTACTTGAGAGGCTGAGACTAAAAAATCACAGCTACTTAGTGAGGTCTTCTGCAACTCAGTGAGATCCTGTTTCAAAACTAAAGAATAAAGCTGGGCATGATGGTGCACCCTTGTAATCCCAGCATTTGGGAGGAGGAGACAGAAGGAGGAGACAGAAGGCTGAGAGCCTCAGCCACTTAGTGAAGCCCTTTGCAATTCAGCGAGACCCTGTTTCAAAATAAAGAATAAAACCTGGATGTGATGGCGCATGCTTGTAATCCCAGCATTTAGGAGGCCGAGACAGGAGGACTGTGGTTTGTGGACAGCCTCAGCTGAGACCCTATTTCAAAATAAAGAATAAAAAATAGGACTGAGGGTGTATTTCAGAGGTAGAATGCCCCTGGCTTCTACCCCCATTGCTGAAAAAAAAAAAATAAAAAATAGGGGTGGGGATATAGTTCAGAGGTAGAATTCCCCCTTGGGTTCAATCACCAGTACTGCATAATAAAATAATAATAATAATAATAATAATAATAATAATAATAATACAATAATAAATGCTGGCAAAGATGTGGGGAAATAGGAACTTTCATAAACTGTTGGTGGGACTGCAAATTCGTACAACCACTATGAAGATCAGTATGGAGGTTCCTCAAAAGACTAGGAATGGAACCACCATATGACCTAGCTATACACTCCACGGTATCTTTTTGAAAGAATTAAAGTCAGAAGACTCTAGAGATACATGCATACCCATGTTTATAGCAACACAATTCACAATAGTCAAATTATGGAACCAAGTGAAGTATCCATCATCAAGAGATGAATGTATAACAAAAATATGGTATATACACACACAATGAAATTTTACTTAGCCAGAAGGAAGAACAAAATTATGTCATCTGAAGGAAAATGTAAGTAACTAGAGAATATTAGGCTAAGTGAGATCAGTCAGTCTCAGAAAGTTAACAGCCAATGTTACCCTAATATGTGGAAGGAAAAGAGAAAACAGAAAGAAAAAGAACTTTAGTTAGATAATTGAGTAGAGTGACCAGTAGAATAGTAGAAAGGGATATGGAAGGGAGGTGGGGTAAGAGAAAAGAGAACTTATTTTTTAAAAAGTTCAAATGATGCCGGGAGTGGTGGCGCATCCTTGTAATCCCCGCGCTTGGGAGGCTGAGACAGGAGGATCGCACAGGTTCGAAGCCAGGCTCAGCTACTTAGTGAGGCTCTCAGCAACTTAGTGAGACCCTGTTTCCAAATAAAATATAAAATAGGCCTGGGAGTATAGCCCAGAGGTAGAAAGCCTCTGGGTTCCACCCCCAGTACCACCAAAAAAAAAATAAATAAATAATAAAAAATAAAAAGTTCAAATGACCCAATGCCCATGTATGAAGGTATCACTATCAATCTCACTATTATGTATAGGTAAAGGTGGGCAGTGGGGATGAATCTGACGGGAAACACACCACATGTGTGCATGTGCGCTTGTGTGACTTTGACCTCACCATGATGCATAATTTAAATGCATCCATAAAAGTATAAAAAGCCCTACCATACCATTACTTTTTCCCATAGCTCCTATCTTCTTCTAACACACCATATTATTTCTGATCTGTCTAACTGTGTATTATGTTTACTGGTTAGCCAATGTCTTCTGCAGCTAAACTAGGCTCTCTTGGGGGAAAGGAATTCTCAGTTTGTTCATTTCTATATCCAATGTACTTCAGTAAGTATTCAAAATTATTTTTAACTGAATGAATATATGTACCACATTTGGTTCTATCACTTCTACCACCACCATGAATGTTAGAAATATAGAAATAGTAAACTATTACAAGTCTTCCTTAGCTTTCTACATTACTATGGTCATGCATAGGACTATTTCTGCAATTTTTGTTTTTCTACGGGAGATCATAAAATTCTACAAACCAAAGAGTTGAAATAGAAAAGAGTAAGTTGTAATTATATTCCTCTTACCTTGTGTCCACCAAACACACAATTATTAGCCCCTTTCCTCATTAAATACCTCATAATGTGTATTAAAGTATCAAGGAGTTTTTCTCCTTCATATAAAAAAAGAATTTGTGAGTAAAAGGTATGCAAATTGTTTACAAAATACCAGACAAGACATTGAATTAAACCTCACTTTTGTACAGTGTATACAGAAAATATTTAAATGAGGCTAAGGATGTAGTTCAGTTGTAGAGCACTTGGCCACCATGCACAAGGCCCTGGCACAGCAAAAATAAATGATTTGGAAGTACCAGAAATACCAATAAATGGTAGAAGTAACAAAGAGATCAGAATGGATATGGATATCAAAAATGGTGAAAAATAACAATAATAGTACCAACACTATTATATCTGTTATTTCAGTAACCAGGACCCTTATCTTTCACTTCTGAGTTGGCTAAGAGCTCAGACATTAAATTACCAATACTAACAGCCTGGGTGAACTTGGGCAAGTTATTTAACTTGCCTCAGTTTCCTCATTTGTTCAATATAGGATAATAACAAGTACTTGCTAGGGCATCTATGAAGAATAAATACTTTGTTTACAATAGTGCCTGGTACAGATATATACAATAAATACTGTCTACTATAATTATTTATTTAATTCTAAAAGTATTAGCATTCCTAGTAATGGCTCTGTGGCTATTCAGAATCAGAAGCATCATCTTAAGAAATAATAAATAAATCATGCAAATAAATAAATGTGCACATAGTTTATGTGTGGAAAGAGATAAATAATCAGATTATTTAGTCAAAATGACCATTTCCTATCCACAATAGATAGCAAAATATAATAATTCAATTAAATTAGGCATCAAAAGGTTATTAGGACTCCATCGCAGATTCCTATTATTTGAAAAATACTTTTATAGGTATTCTCAAAGAGCATCCTGCAAGAATCAGATCTGTATGAGGGGTGAATGGATGTGATGAAACACAGATACACAAAGGTCACTGCGGAACCACACGTGACCGCAGTCCAAATGCAGCACGTCCTGAGTGAGTTTCTGATTTTACTTCAGCATTATTCTGGGTCCTGAACATTTGTGTGTCTTTTCTCTCTCTCTCTCTCTCTCTCTCTCTCTCTCTCTCTCTCTCTCTCTCTCTCTCTCTCTCTCCTATTTTTTAGTATCTTTGGTAGGATGTGTAAGGTATACAAACGTATACAAACACTGAAAGTGATTGCAAGTGGTTTGCAAGTTTTCATAAAAATCTCATGACTATGTAAATATTCAGAACATTGCATAAATAATCACCCCTCCTAAACTATCTTTTAGAATGAACAATGCAAACTCCCAGCTGTGTGAGTAAATATAGAAAAGAAAGATCTACACTTTGGACACAACTTCAAATGCTTCAAAGGAGACAAAAAAATGTCAAACACAAAAATTATGCAGAAACACTACAGCTCCCACTGAAAGGAAGAAACTACCGATACTTTCTGCACAGTAAAATAATCAATGCAGTTCATCTCTGATGCATTATAAACAGGACTGCTTGTAGAATCTCAAGGCCAGTGGTTTTCTGGCTCTGCCTGAGACACTGCTATGATCTTGAAGAATTGTGCTTCCAAATGCTGATGTATCTATAAAGAGCCTGGGGCCTCTCTCTGGTCCTGTTCCTCTCTTCAATCCCAGTTACAGCATTCTTCCTAGACTGACCCAAAGAGCAACCCACAGAGTTTCCAGAATGATAGTCTCATTTGATAGTAGTTGATCTTTTAACTTCTAGATAATGAAGGGTCGCAGCAAATTCCAGTTGATAGGACATGTGTGAAGTTTTAAACTTATCTACTGATAGAAAGGAAGTTACTCATGGACGAAATATGTTCGATACTAGCACACTGTCTGGATGTGCTGACATAGCTGGGAATGAAAAAAAAGTATCATGTATTACTTTTAAACAGAATTTTTAAAAACACAATGGTAGAGAAAACCCTATCTGCAATGGAATGGAAAAAGATAATACTTTCAATATTCCTATAAAATACAAATGCAGATTTGAACAAATGGAGAGCTGTTTCTAGTTCTTGATTAGCATATTTGAGCATGATCAAAAGATGTCTGTTAAGTAGGTAGAAAAATTTTTTGAAACCCTAGTTTTATTTAAATGAGCTTTTTTTCTCCCAAGAAATAGGCAAACTGACTTTATTACCTCTTAAACTACATATGAAAACTAAACAAGATTATCTAAAAATAATGAAATGGAAGATCTGTGTGTGAAGAATAGCCACACCAGAGATGTGAAAATCTACTACAAAGCCTCTGAAACTAAAATGGTGTTGTCCTGGAACAGAGAGACACACAGATAAAAAAAAAAATAGAACTAGTCCAGAAAGAGACCCAACTACAGATAGAAATCATTCTAGTATATGATACAAGTGCATCTCAAAATGCTGGGACAAAGACTGACTTTTTAACAAATGGTGTTGGGACAACTGTATAGCTATTTGGAAAAAATTTTTTGATCCATTTTTTATGCCATCCCTAAGCATGAACTCCAAGTTTATCTGACATTCTAAAGATAAAACTACATAATTATTTTTAAGTGGGTAAATTACTTATAACCTGAAGATAGAAAAGACTTTTAATTATGACTAGAAATTAAGACAATTTTTATAACAATTGATATATTTGGCTATCTATAAAAATTGAACAGCAAAACACCATTAGTAAAGGCATAAAATAAATGAGAGGAAAATATTTGAAAATGTATCATAGATGAAAACCAATGTCCTAATTTCCAAATAACTTTAAATTTTGATAAAAATGAGACCAAAAGTACTATGGAAAATAGGCAAAAGGTGTGAATAGACAACTTATATAAGAGATATAAATTACATTAAAATGTGAAAATATATTCGATTTCATTTAAAAGAGAAAAGTTTTAATAAAATTACAGCAAAATACCATTTCTTATTCATCATATTGACAAAAAATCAAAAGCTTGGTAATATAGTCTTTTGGTCAAAATGAAGGAAAACAGGCTCTCATATATAACTAGTGGAAGCAAAGGGCTATAACAATGCAGAAGCACTTTGCAACATCTAATAAAAGTAAGTGCCTTCATCTTTACATGGCATATAATGGGTACCATGACTTCATCAGGAATTTACCTTGATCACATACCTCCAACACATATGCACAAGGTGGTACATTGTGTCAATATTTGTAATTGTATATATTAAAATACCTACATTTCCAAACAGAATATGGTTGAATTCATTATGATGCATTCACAATAATGGAGGAAAGAGTAAGAAAGCTGTCTATATACTGGTAAGGAGTAATTTTCAGAATATAGTACTGATTTTTTTTTTTTTTTGGTGGTACTGGGGTTCCTGGAAGCCCTTCTACCTCTGGGCTACACTCCCAGACCTATTTTTACATTTTCATTTGGAAACAGGGTCTCCTAAGCCAGCGCACGCAGCTGGCTTTGAACCTGTGCGATCCTCCTGTCTCTGCCTCCCAAGCGCAGGGATTACAAGCGTGCGCCACCACGCCCTGCTATAGTACTGATTTTCAAATGCATAGAGAAAAACAGTATATACAGCATGGTACTTTTTATGTAAGGAAAAAGATGAAAACGAAACCAGAAAATTCCCTTTCAATTTCCAATCCTGTTTACTTTCTCTTTTCCTCTTCTGAGACTAACCATGTGCTTGTTAGTGGCTCCTCTGTCAGCCCCTGTCCCAGAATAAGGAGGATAAAAGTAATGATGAAAAACAGAGCTCTTGGCCCACTTCTGATAGAAATCTAATATAAACAAGAAATAATTTTTATTATTTTAAGCCACTGAAATTCTGAGGTTGTCACTTCAAAATAATCTTTCCTAGCTGGCCATGGTGGTACAAGCTTGTAATCCCAATACTTGAGAAGCTGACTTCCCAAGTATTCAAAAGTTTGAGGAAGCACATAGCAACTTAATGTGAGCATTTCAAAATAAAAAATAAAAAATGCTGGGTGTGTAGATCAGAGGTAGAATGCCCCTGGATCCCCAGTATCTCATACACACACACACACACACACACACACACACACACACACACACACAGGGTCTATCCTAACCTGATTGGCAGACTTAAGTTAGAAACTTCACTAGAATGTTCTCCCTGTTAAGAGTCTCCACTGTGATACTTTCTACACCTGTACTCACATGATTATAAGTCTCTTGTTTTTAATAATTCTCCTGCTCAAATATAACCTCTACCAGATCAGGTTTGTCCTGCTCATTTCTGGAGCCTTAGCACCTATTATAATACCTGATATAATCTCAATAAAAATTGGACAAATGAGCAAATTCATTCGGTGCCATAATGTGTATAATGAAATAATATATATAAAAAGTAGTTGAGAGCCAGGCATAGTGGCGCACGCTTATAATCCCAGCATTTGGGAGGCTGAGACAGGAAAATCGTGGTTTGTGGACAGCCTCAGCTACTTAGTGAGGCCCTCTGCAACTCAGTGAGACCTAGTTTCAAAATAAAGAATAAAAAACAGGGCAGGGCGTGTAGGTCAGAGGTTAAATGCCCCTGGGTTCCATCCCCAGACCCACAACATAGGGGCAGCTATTTTCATAAATCAAACTCTCTGTGACATGAAGTCACACATAAATCCCAACACAATAATACTGGGAGACTTTAACACACCTCTTACAATACTAGACCGATCTTCCAGACAAAGGGTCAGTAAAGATGTCTCAGAACTAAAGAACACCATTAACCAAATGGACCTGTTGGACACATATAGAATATTTCACCCAACTACAGCAGAGTTTACATTTTTCTCAGCTGCTCACGGAACCTTCTCCAAAATAGATCACATCCTGGGACACAAAATGAGCACTAGCAAATTTAAAAACTGTTACATACTTCCCTGTGTCATTTCAGACCATAATGGAATGAAACTAGAAATCAACTATAAGAAGACCCAGAGAAACAACATAAACATGTGGAGACTGAAGACCACACTTCTGAATGAAGAATGGGTCACAGAAGATGTAAGAGGTGAAAACAAGAAATTTCTAGAAACAAATGAAAATAAAGAAACAACATATCAAAACCTCTGGGACACTTTGAAGGCAGTATTAAGAGGAAAATTTATAGCACTGAATGCTCACATAAGAAAAACAGAAAATCTTCAAATAAATAGCCTTACGACACACCTCAAAGCCCTTGAAAAGCAGGAACAATTGAACCCCAGAGACTCTAGCCAGAGCAATAAGGCAAGAAAAGGAAATCAAAGGAGTACAAATAGGAAAAGAAGAACTTAAGCTTTCACTATTTTCAGATGACATGATACTATATTTAGAAAACCCAACAAACTCAACCAAAAGGTTTATAGAACTGATCAACAAATTCAGCAAGGTATCTGGATACAAAATCAATCTTAAAAAATCAGAAGCTTTCCTGTACACCAACCATAAATCCACTGAAAAAGAAATTCAGAAAACACTTCCACTCAGGATCTCACACAAAAAAATAAAATACCTAGGAATAAACTTGACCAAGGAGGTAAAAGATCTCTACAAAGAAAATTATAAAACACTGAAAAAAGAAATTGAAGAAGATCTTAGAAGATGGAAAGATCTTCCATGTTCATGGATTGGCAGAATAAATATCATTAAAATGGCCATCCTCCCAAAAGTGATCTACAGATTTAATGCAATGCCCATTAAACTACCAAGATCATTCTTCACAGACATTGAAAAATCAGTCCTTAAATTTATCTGGAATAACAAAAAGCCCAGAATAGCCAAGGTAGTTCTCAGCAACAAAAACCACGCAGGAGGAATCACAATACCTGACTTTAAAATATACTACAAAGCCATTGTAATAAAAACAGCATGATACTGGCAAAAGAACAGATATATAGACCAATGGAGCAGAATAGAAGACCCAGAAACAAGTCCACACACTTTCAGCCAATTGATTTTTGACAAAGGGGCCAAAAACATACACTGGAAAAAAGATAGCCTCTTCAACAAATGGTGTTGGCAAAACTGGTTAACCATATGCAGAAAATTGGATGTTAATCCCACTTTTTCACCCTGTACAAAAGTCAACTCACGATGGATCAAAGACTTGGAAATTAAACCAGAGACTTTGAAGCTCCTTGAAGAGGGCATAGGTCCAACACTACAACACATAGGCACAGACAAACATTTCCTCAACAAGACCCCAAAGGCACAACAAATTAAAAGGAGAATCAAGACATGGGATTGCATGAAACTGAAGAGCTTCTGTTCAGCAAAGGAAACTATCAAGAATCTCAATCGAGAGCCAACAGAATGGGAGAAGATTTTTGCCACCTACACCACTGATAGAGGACTAATATCTAGAATATACAGAGAACTCAAGAAACTCAACACTAAGAAAACAAAGCATCCAATAACATAATGGGCAAATGAACTAAATAGACACTTCACAAAAGAAGAAATTCAAATGGCCAATAAATGCATGAAAAAATGCTCAACATCACTGGCAATCAGAGAGATGCAAATCAAAACTACCCTGAGATTTCACCTAACTCCAACTAGAATGGCCATCATTCAAAACACAAACAACAACAGATGCTGGCGAGGATGTGGAGAAGTGGGAACTCTAAGACATTGTTGGTGGGATTGCAAATTAGTGCAACCACTTTGGAAAACAGTATGGAGAATCCTCAGAAGAATGGGAACAAGCCTACCATTTAATCCAGCAATACCACTGTTGGGTATCTACCCAAAAGAAAAGAAACCAAACTACCAAACTAATGCATGTGTATCTATGTTCATAGCTGCACAATTCACCATAGCCAAACTATGGAACCAGCCAAGATGTCCATCAACAGATGAATGGATTACAAAACTGTGGGATATGTACACAATGGAATTTTACTCAGCCATCAAAAAAACTCAATTACATCATTTTCAGGGAAATGGATGGAACTGGAGGACATTATGCAAAGTGAGATTAGTCAGGCACAAAAAATAAGAAATCAGATGCTTTCCCTAATATGTGAGAGTTAGGAAGAAATGGGTCATAGGAGGAACTCTTGAAAGAGGAAATCCTATAGAGGAGCAAACAAGACAACCTAAAGGAGGAGAAAGGAGGGGGGAAGAGGAAAATTTCTAAAGTACACAATGTACTTAAACATATCGAATTCATCCACTAAGTCAAGCAAGGGAGGGAGGGATGGGGAGGGAATGGGGTGGAAATTGGGTAGGAGTTAAATCAGCAATGAGTACATGTTTGTACACACAAGTTTTTTACCCCAATAAGTTGTATGAATATAATGCACCAATAAAAAAAATTTAAAAAAAAGAATTGCTAAAGGAAATTATTCAGATAGAATAGAAATGATGTCAGAAGGAATGCTAGAATATTAAAAATAAAGAACAACAGAAATTATAAACATCTAGGTAAATATAATAAATTATTCTTCTCATTAGAACTTTAAAATATGTTCAGTGATTAAGATAAAAATTACATTTTCTAATTAAATTTTAATGTATGTAAATGTAACATATAAGAAAATTACAACATAAACAGACTTAAATATATGTAAAGTTTCTACATTAAACTTGAAGTAACAAAATAATGACTGTAAGCAGACCATATGCAATGTAATCCTTAGAAATACCTTTATAAACACTATAGAAAGATAAATCAAGCTCGTAATATAAAAATTAAAATGAAATAAAAAATGTTCAAATATCCCAAAAGAATTCATGAAATAAAGAAGAATAAAAATGGAATAAACAGAAAACAGATATTAAAATAGTATAAACACAAAATTAGAAGATGCAGATTATAAACAGGGTTAAGACAAAGAAAAGCACATAAAGTACATAAACAAACTGGGGCACAGAAGAAAATAGGCATTATATTTAGGAGACTTGTGTAGCCAGCCTCAGCAACTTAGGGAGGCCCTCTGCAACTTAGTGAGACCTGGTTTCAAAATAAAATAATAAAAATAGGGCTGTGGGTGTGTCTTGGAGATAGAGTCCGCAAAATTGCCGCGTGCGCGCGCGCGCACACACACACACACACACACACACACACAAATAGGAGACTTAGAACTATGTTATTCAGAGAAAAACTAAAAGAATATTAAGATTAACCCAAAGATAAAAAATATTACAACAGAGTACCTTTAATTTTTTTTTAAATACGCAGTGAGAACTTGTTATTTACTGAATTCCAAGTCCATCCTAGAAACTTCCCTACTTATGGAAGTAGCCTATGATTTGACTTACTTCTGGTTTCTAGTAAGCAGAATTAATGAGTATCAGTCAGAGATAAACAGATCATCAATCACTATAAGAATCCAAAAAGAGAGAGGGCAGACTTGTCTTCTCCTTGGAGATGTCTTATCTAAAGCTGAATACATGCTAAAGTCACAAGGACGCTGTGGGAGGAATGTGAGGAAGGGGAAGGCAGTCACATCACTACTTTGGTCATTTATTTATTATGGTGCTGGGGATTGAACCCAGGGGAATTTTACTTGCAAGCTATATCCTTTTTACTTTTTATTTTGAACTGGGGTCTTGCTAAATTGCTGAGGCTGGCCTCAAACCTGTGATCCTTTCTCCGCCTCCTGAGTACTGGGATTATTGGTGTGTACTACCTTAATCTTTTATTACTGGTAAGTGGATAACAGGATGATAGGTACTTTCAACTTTTACTTTACGGTTGAACTATTTTCCTGACATATCTGTGTATAGTATGGCAATAAAAACCACACAGTAGAGTTCTTTTTAGTAGGTTTCTATAAATGCTGGCCTCATCATAAAATACCTAAGAATAGGATTTCTGCTCCAGATGAAAAATAAAATACTGCAAAAAAATTTTTATTACTTCTAAAGGTGTAAAAGAAATATTTCATTTTAATCTGCCCAATAGTTGTCTTCCTTTTTCCTGGTATCTTCATATTTTAGGGGCACTTACATCTCTCTCAATCTGTCTATGAGAGCACTGAGTAGTCTGATTTCCCCTCTGGCTCAAGAAGAAACATGTGACATTGGCCCACCCAATCAGAAAAGTGCACTCCTGGTCATAAGATCACTTCATAGGTGGGAACTGCAACTAACCAGAGCTTTTCAGTTAATACTGGGACTCTTAGTCAAGCAAGTAGGATTACTATTGTTTTAACTTGTATATGAACCTGGAATCTGTACACTAGTCAGAATAGGCTGCATAGATTCTCAAAGTCAGTGATGTCACCTCTAGGAGACCCCTAGGAATATGGTCCTGGAATGATCCCCGGGGACAATAACAGCCTCAGGTTCAACTGAGCAAAAATAGAGAGGGCCATGGAAAGACTCAGTGTTGAGACTTTTTTTTTTTTTTCTAAAAAGGTATCAGTAAGCCAATGAACTTGAGGATCTATGTCTAGAGAATATTATGATATGATGCCAAAACCTCAATGACTCAATGCAGCAACATTCTCCCTCACACCACATGTTCATCATGGAGCAGCAGGGGAGCTCTGTCTAATGAAGTCAAAGGATCTAAGCTGTTGGAGGCTCCATCTTGACACATGCTGTGATCACTATGGTGGAGAGAAGAGGACACGGTGGTAAATGCAGTGGATCCTTAAGGCTCCTAGACAGAAGTGACACTGGCCTCTTAAGTCCACATCTTACCAGTAAAAGCAAATCACATTGGCCAGGCGTGGTGGCTCACGTTTGTAATCCCCGAGCTTGGGTTCTAAGCCAGCCATGCTGGCTTAAGAAACCCTGTTTTCAAATAAAATATAAAATAGGTCTGGGAGTGTAGCCCGGAGGTAGAAGGGTTTCCAGGAACCCCAGTACCACACACACACACACACACACACACACACACACACACACACAAAAATAAATAAATAAATAAAGCAAATCACATTGCTACATCTTACTTCAGAAGACATAGAACTAAAAATTATTATTAATACTGATAGTATTAGTATTAGTATATGTAGTGCTGAGGATTGAACCTGAGCACTCTACCAATGATCTACTTCCCCAGCCCTTATATTATTTTTCATTTGGAAACAGTGTCTCCCTAAGTTGCTGAGACTGGCTTTGAGCCTGCAATCCTCCTGTCTCACCCTCCCAAGTACTAGGATTACAGGTATGTACCATCACACCTTGTGAAAAGCATAATTTACCATGTAACCAAGAGGCAGGATGCAGGAAATATTTGGTGAACAACTAACAAAGATACAGGATATATTATTTCATAGGATAAGAACAGCAGCAGAGGACAGGAAAGATAGAGTACTGAAACACTGTTAGGGTTTTTGAATCCAGCTGTGCCTAAAACTGGTGGCTGTGGACTGTCCAGTTAAATGAACCTATTAACTTGCTTCTTGGCTTACTTTACTAGTGTTTCTTTCATCCAACAACTAAAAGAACCCTGAGCCTCAGACTGCAATGAATAGAAGAGCTGGCACAACACTTGGGGATTTTAAGGGAAATAGTAGAAGGCAGAAAAATATCTAAATAATCACTGAAATACCAACAGATTTTTGAGTAACCACAGAGCCCCTAAGTGCCACCATGTTTCCCAGGTATTCTGGAATTCTATAAGGGGTAAAAGTTGAAGAAACAAAACCAAAAGGCACCATCTCTCACTGTACCTAGATAGAGTGTCTGCATCTTACCTGAGAGACCCTGAGAAACAGCCATGGAAGGGGTCTCTGCTGTCTAGAGAAGGTGTGTGGCACTCAGCTGGAGCTGAAGCCATGGAACCCTGAGGGAAACCCAGCCTGAGCTGACAGCTCAAGCCCATGTCCCAGCAGAGGAGAGCTGGGTGCAGGAGCTGCAGAGGAGGGACCACACTTGAACTTACCACTTCCGACGACTGACCCCACCTGCCCCAAAAGAAGCTTTGAGGAAGAGTCTTGTCTCCAGCAAGACTTACCCAAGAATATCCAGCAGGATGAGAAGGGGCACATCCTTGTCCTCACACACAGTGGCGTTGGATCTGCCAATCTAGGTTCAGGTCCTGTCTCTGCTACCTCTCTACTGGACATTCTTAGAAAGTTCCTTAGCTTCCAAGATTCCTTATCTGTACTGTGGGGCCAATGGCTTCTACCACTATTACTCGGAGGTAAGCCGTGACTGTAGAAGAAGGTAAAGTGTTCTGCACAAGCCCAAGCAACAGAAGCATACCATTGCCTGAGAGTCGCCCAGGCTCCCCCACCACTCTGTGAGGGCGATGGGCACACATTCCTAATTTACAGGGGATGAAACTGAAAGGTAAGCACTTGCCAAGGTCTCCGGCAGAACTGGCAGTAATATACTCAATACTAACTTCAGAACTTCTCTCCTATGCTGCATTATTTCCTCTTATAGTCAAAAAGGTATCTACTTCTTTTCCTTTATTTTCCTTTCCTCCTCCTCCTCCTCCTCCTCCTCCTCCTCCTCCTCCTCCTCCTCCTCCTCCACCTTCTCCCTTTTTGTTAATGGGAGGCTTTTGTTCCAATGGACTCCATATCACATGGGGTGCAAAATCCACTTTAGGAAGCAATTCTAATTCTGATTGAATTTACATGGAGCCTTTAAGTAACTGAAAAGAAAAAGCCCAAAGTAAACATTTTCTTTATAGTGTTTCTCCTTAAATCAAGTGTCTGCTCCAAACAAGTAAGGGTATGGGTCAGAGAGAAAGATGGTAATAAACTCAGCTAAAAATCTTGTGGCTTGATGGCTAAGAAAACGATTAAGCCCCCTTAAAGTTAGCACACACTACTAAGCCTGTGAGGGCTGGCAGTGTTTGGGATAGGCATGTCTTTCCCCTGAAGTATGCTTTCATTTCAGAGCTTTCTAAACCCCCGAAAGGTCTGTAATCCCCTAGGGAAAACAGATATGCTGAGGTATTGCAATAACACAGATGAAACCCAGAACCCCTCAGCCAATCAGGAGTGACGTCACATAGCATTCCAAAGCTGGCCTCTCACCGCAAGGGGTTCAGGAAGAAGCCAGAGCCTTGTTCTCCTTCAGCAATCAGGGATCAGAGGGTCTTGGATGGTTAAAGAAGGGTAATTACAATGGGAAGATGAAGCCTTTCACTCAAACAGCCTCATCTACTACCTACCATAACCAGGAAAGCAACGGGCCCCTTGAATCCACACCCAAATGCTCCTGCTTTGCCATACTTTAAGGGGGAAAATATATGTAGTATTTTTACAGCCTGGTGACAAAAGGACTTTGTAATTCTCAAAGTAATACATGTGTTTAAGAGAAAACTAGCACACTTTAAATATTTACAGTTTTATTTGTCTATTATACTTCAATAAAGCTGGGGGAAAAAACAGAGATAAAGCTAAGTCACATAGTTCTTAGTGGCTACATTCAATAATTTAAGGCAGTCACTTCCCACCCCCAGGAGCAGCAACTCTCACTTGCTGAGGCCCTATGATGTGCCAGGCACTGTCCTAACAATGCTGCGAGACAGGCACTACTAGCATACCCATTTTGCAGGTGAGAAAATGAAGACACAGAAATGTAACATAACTTGTGTGTGGCCATAATATAAATAAATGTTTGAGCTAAGATTCAAAGTCAAGCACTCTGTGGAGTCCTAGTCCTAAATCAATGTATGTTGCCTGATAGGGCAATGTCTGGGTGTTATTAACCAAAAAGGGTTTCTAGTTAACAACAAAGGTTTCTGGAGCCCAGTAACCATAGCCTGCCCTGGGAGAAAAAGACAGTATTAGGTTAGACTGTGAGACCCAACTGAATTCAAGAAGACATTTATTTGCTTGGATGAAAAGAAAGAAAAATTATTGAAATTTATAAGGTCACCAAAGTTTAATGTCCCTTTGGTACAAAGCAGCCAAGGTATTCCATCACAAAATAAAAATAAAATTCTGTTTTTAATGGAAATGGAAAATTGCTAGTTGTTATCCAAACTCTGCATGTATTTAAAGAGTGTCATTAATATTCCTGAACTCCCCATAATGTCTCCTCTTCCAGACAAACAAATGACCCCGAGTCCCCAAGCACTCAGGGGTTCTAGTCCTAGATTCATTCATTTAACAGATGTTGCCAAGTGGCACATCCTGTGCTCCATACACTTCGGGGACCCTCAGGACACTCCTGGCCATGTGGATCTCAAGTTTCTGTTTATAAAAAAAGTGACAGAATGATAAGTAACCCATTTCCAAACTGATCGTAACTGCTGCTCATTGTATTCTTTCATTCCACCAACAGGAAGATGGGAGAGAACACCACACTAAAGGCAGAGCAGAAGCCACAGCCTGCACTGCGTCTGGGGCCACCGGGAATGCCAGAGAGTGAGTCAGTGGGTAATGTCGGGCAGGGTGGCAAGCGCGGGCCGCTTCTGGGGGACATATCACTCCGCTCCAATCATGCCTGCCATTCTCGGCAGTCTTCAAAGCTACCTAAATAAATAAATTCAGTTATTCATGTGTCCATTGTTTGAGTCGGGCTTCCGATCATAAGCTATCAAACAGTGAGTAGGGGAACAAAACCCAGCCCAATCCAGTTTGCTTCCAAGGTATAGAAGGAAAGACTTGACCAAATCAGGAGAATGCTGTCTCAAATAATTCCTTCAAGTCCCTTCCAAGTCCTCTTTGTGAGCAGAGCCCTCAGTGGTCCTGTGGTTACCAGCAGGGTCACTGGGAGCTCTGCTCACACAGGATCGTTTGCCGCAAAGGCAAGGTGTATGTGATCACGACGCCCTTGGAGGAGGCAAGCGACATTCCACCAGCCTGCCTGCATGCTGTCTCACATGGCATAGACATAACTGATCAGTCATGGCTGGGGCACCAATCAGAGCCACATTGCTGGTGTGTGTGTGTGTGTGTGTGTGTGTGTGTGTGTGTGTGTATGTTTAAAGCAAGCATTAATCAAGAATATTAATAAAAATCAGCTACCAAGATCACTCTCATCTTTCTTCTTTTCCAAAATGGGTCTTTGCTTCCAATATTTCAGTTAGTGCTACCACATCCTGATGTCCATGTGAACCTAGTTCTGACCTATGAGGATCACTTGAAGAAAACCTTTCCAAGATTCACTTATTTTGGTGCTAAATAAAGAGACCCAAAGAGGAAAAAATCCTGGCCCCTGACCTCTGAACCCTGACAAGCTGCAGCTCGCTCACCATGAAAGGGCAGGAAGAGCTCTTGTCCTGGTAGGAGCTCAGACACTCAACAGAACCACTGGGCCACAGTAAGCAAGAAGGGACAGTGTAAACAGGAGGGAAGGACTGCTCGGCAGAACCAGCAGGCCACACAGCAGAGGCAAAGAAGCAGGGCTTGGCCCTGCTGGCCTACGGTTGAATTCTAGCTCCTTCTCTTAACAACAGTGTACATTAAATAAGTCGTTTCCCTCTCCGAGTCCATCTTTCTCTTCTGTTTAACTGGGTAATAACATCTACTTCAAAGGATTGCAATGAAGCCTAAATGAGGTAAGGCACAAAAGGTGTTTTGTAGATACTTAATAAATGTGGGTGGTACTTTATTTATTTATTCGCAGTACATTGGACCAAACCCAGGGCCTCGCAATGCTGAGCAAGCACCACTGAGCTAAACCCCCAGCCCTACTTATTTTTAATATTCTTATAGTAAACTTATAGATTATTCATATAAGAAAATAAGACTTGTTTCTTAATAGTGAGATTATTTGTAATATACCTATAATTTGTATCCAGTACTCCCTTCTGCTCCTATTAAATTGCTATAGTAGGCCTACTTTGCTGATCCACTCTCCAGTCAAAATTATCATCACAGATTCACATCTTCAGTGAAAATATCAAGCTGGATGGCTCTAATCCAGGTGATCATTTTTTTCATTTTCACTCCTATCTCCATTGCAAGGTGTGTCTCCCCACTCCACCCAACTCAGCCTGACAAACACAAAAAGGTTGCCTTCTGCAGAAACAGAAAACAACACACACAAGCATTTGACCACTAAGTTTAAACACTAGTCTAAGCCGGAAACAAGATTAGGCTACATGCTTGCACAGGTATCTTTCTCACTCTCACAATGGCTTTAAAAAATATCTCCACTTGGGCCAAGGAAATGGGAAGAGAAAGGAAGTATACAGACAGGTGAGCAAAGAGATCACAGCCATTTCTATGGGAAGCACTGCCCAGTGCTGGACAGAGTGGAGACTCAGGCAACCAGTGCCCAGGCAGACACCTGGATGCTAACACAGGGAACGGGGCGCTGATGGAGGTGGTCAGTGCCAGATCAATGCCTGTGAGAAGTGACGCTCATTGATGCCCAAGACTCTGTTCAGAACCCACCACATCAGTGGCCTGGAAACTTATTTAAGTGCTCCAGAAGATGCTGAGGTCCTGGGTATTTCAAGTGGAATCATGTTTCAAGAGAAAGCCCTTAGCTGGGCATGGTGGTACATACCTGTAATCTCAGTACTCAGGAGGTTGAGACAAAATTGTAGTTCAAAAACAATCTCAGCAATGTGTGAGACTCTCAGCAACTTAGCAAGACTCTTTCCAAACAAAACATATAAAGTTCTGGGGAAGTAGCTTAGAAATAGAATGCCTCTGAGTTCAATTCCTAGTATAGAAAGAAAGAAAGAAAGAAAGAAAGAAAGAAAGAAAGAAAGAAAGAAAGAGAAAGGAAGGAAAACAGAAAAGAAGGTAGGTAGGTAAGCCCTTCTCCTTGCCTTATCCAAGGGGCTGCAGACAGAACACATTATTCCAGTGCAATACAGAGCCCTAAACTGTCCCTAAACTTTCTGATTCCCTGGGTCTGGGCTGGGGTAGGACCTACAAATGTATATTTTTTTTGGTGGCACTGGGGTTCCTGGAAGCCCTTCATCCTCCAAGCTACACTCCCAGACCTATTTTTTTAAATATTTTTATTTGGAAACAGGGTCTCCTAAGCCAGTGCGTGGCTGGCTTCGAACCTGCACGATCCTCCTGTCTCTGCCTCCCAAGCGTGGGGATTACAAGCGTGGGCCACCATGCCCGGCCTACAAATGTATATTTTTAACAAATATATCGAGTGATTGTGATACATTGGTGTACAGAATACTGCTTAAAGCCATACTATCTAAATAAGATCTTCCCAGGAACCTCTGTCATGATAACACTCTAAGAATCTCCACATAGGTAATAGGAGGCCTCAGTGATAAACCTACAGGAATAGAATATTTGGGGGAGGCAGGACTTTGTACATTAGAGGACCTAACCCATTACTTTACTATTTAGACTAAAAGCCCAGGGAGCTACACCATCCCATAAGATGGTTTTGATGTTGTGCAATAAATATTCATTCCTCTTAATGCTGGTTGCCATGTGAAGCACACAGGAGCAAGCATCTAAGAAAGAGAAACCAACTCTTCTTCTCATATGGGCAAATGCATTGGCCTCTGATAACACACTTCACCTGGGTGAACCAGGGAATGCTGAGGGGCAGGGGATTGAAACTCAGTCTAGGAAATGTCTTCAGAAAAAAGAAGTTCTCGGCTGTGCATGGCTTCAGTGTCCTTCTCTTTTGATATTAAAAAAAAAATACAAATACAGTTCCAAACATGTGTATGCAATAGAAAAATGGAAGAGTCGCTTTCTCATTGAGCAAAGCAGTTTTGGGGAAGAATGTCTACAGTCACTGCCTAGAAGATTATGTTGTTCTGGTATTGGATTAACATGAATAAAAAAATGATTTTTCTATAACACAGCAAATGGGGCTTTGTAGAACAGGATTTTATAGAAAATACTCAATTTTTTCTTTTCTTTTTTTTGAATTCAGAGGCATTCTACCTCTGAGTTAACATCCATAGCCTTATTTTTTATCCATTATTTTGAAACAGGGTCTCACTAAGCTGCGGAGGGCCTCACTAAGTAGCTGAGGCTACCTGCAAACCTGCGATCTTCCTGTCTCAGCCTCCCAAGTACTGGGATTACAAGCGTGTGCCACCACACCCAGCAAAAAGACTCAGATTTAACACCAAATACTTTCCTTATCATTTAACATCTCAGAACTAAGTCTAGATACTAAGGGTCACATAAGGCGCCAGTCTAGACTCCACTGAGTTTAAAACAAGTCTAAAACCAGTAAAGTGAAGAGCACTGTACAAGTATCAAAACCCAGGATTGGTTTCTCCCTTCTGTCAGCCCACAGTTTCGATCCAGAAGCTAGACATACAAAGGCATTAGTAGTCAATTGCTGTTCTCAAGGCACTTAATCTAACAGAAAAGAAACAACAGTAATAGTTAGACACAGAAATCCTGTGAGATGGGTACTATTATATCTGAATTTCAGATGAAATAATATTGAAGGGTAAAGAAAGGTTAATTTTCCCAAGGTCACCCAGGTAGGAAGAACACACATGTACAAACTTCAACCTATGAGGCAGTACAAATGTAGGTGCCCTAGAACTGTCACACATCAATCCTGAGGGGCAGGGCTCATTTGGGGCTAGGATCATGAGGGAAGGAAAAAGAAAGGCAGAGATATACAGTAGCATCTTAAAGTTGAATGGGAGTCTTCCAGGTAAGAATAAGGAGTAGGAAGTGAATTCTAAGCATAAGAAATACTATTATAATATACCATAACTGGAAAAGTATTGATTGTAGAGATGGACTAAAATTAAACCCTGAAGAGAGAATACTGAAGGGTTCTTATTAATATAATCATATTCTAGCACCTATAATGTAATTATGACCTCATGTAAAAACAAATTTACATAGGCATAAGCAAATAAAATGGACCCAAAGCCTCTCATTTTCATCCTCCATCGCTAGTATTTTGCAGTTCCCCCTCTCATCATAAGGCAATGGCAGGTTGCCAGATACTCCCTTGCAAGCAGCCATCATTCAGACAAGCCAGCCCTGCTGTGGAGAAGCCAAACTGAGAAGTGCGGAACCTAAACTCACGCTACTACAGGTGGGCTCGCATGCCTGATTACACAAAAGCAGATGAACAGGGCTGGGAGCAAACATGCTCCTGTCCCTTTATACTAAATGTTATATAACCTAAATATTTTCCTTATAAACGAAGGCCTACCTCATAGAATACTTTAATTTGGAATGCAGATTTCATGATTGACTAGCATGGTTTAGGGCCTGATTAATAAGGATAAAGGTCAGGTATGGTGTTAAAATTGTTGTTCTAGAAAATGTTTCTGGAGAGATGGTTCCATCCAGGTTAGGAGGTTTGGAGAAAGCAACTGAAGAGAACTACGGGAGCTGGCTGGGGACAGATTTGTTAAGAAACATTTGCAAAAAGGCTAAAGCTAGACACTAATGACATCCCTACCATAAGGAGTAAGGGAAAACCAAAGGGAATGATCTAAAAGGGATCTCTATGGCATGACAGGAAGGGGTTCCTATTGTACCCTGATACTTAGCACAACCTTAGGTGGACAACTGTCCTCCACAGTAGTTAGATGAAACAACAAAAAGGGAAGAGAAGAGGGGAGAAGGGAAAAACAACCCATTCTGAAAGCCTCATCGTGTTGGGTTATATCACACTGGCTTGTAAATGCTGGAAGTAATGGCCCAGGTGTTTTTCAGCCTGATTGTAGAAATGGAATGCATCTTCTTTCATAGTTCCCAAACTTGCCTGGTGCACTACTCCATGTCCAGAAGAAAAAAATTACTCAACGCTCCCCTGGTAATCAACCTACTTTAAGTGAATAAAGGGAGGGCACAGACAAATATGTGTTCTTTTATGTTTTATATTTTCTTCCAGCACCCTCTGGGGGGCAGTATCATCCCCTTCAGGAACCATTGACACTGGTTCTTTGTTTTTTTTTTTAACCTTCTTACACTGTAAGACAAATGGGTTGCTCATCTTAGGACAGAGTATAAGCCCTGTGGAAGAGCCGCACCAGGAGAGGAAGTGGAATTCCCAGGAAGCTGTGTCTTAGATGAAGCTCTCCTACCCCATGAGAGCTCTTTCCACAGATATTCTGTGTCCTGTTTCATCCCCACCATGCTCAAGATGAAGGAGACCTTTTCAGAAAACCAGAGAAATAAAAGATGGGTTTAAAAATGTTGTGAAGCTAGATGTGGTGGTACATGCCTATAATCCTAGTACTCCAGAGGCTGAGACAGAAAGATTACAGGTTACAAGCCAGTCTCTGCAACTTAATGAGACTGGGGGTGGAGCTCAGAGGTAGAATGTTCCTGGGTTCAGTACCTGGTGCCAAAAAACAAACAAACAAACAAAAAACAGTTTTGCATGCAGGTGCTGGCTGGAGTGCCCAGTACCTGACCAGGAACACAAAATAAAGGACACAAGTAAAGGAGGGAAAAGCAATAAGGATGAAAAAAAATAGAAGAAATGGGGAAATAAATAGTAATTTAACCACAAGCCTCCAGAATTTAAATGTCTGGCTGCATAAAAATTTTAAGACACAAAGCGGCAGTTTCATGAACAGTTAGTATTATTTGTTTTCACTGCATGGAATATTTTCCTGACTGTATTTCAAACAACTCTTCTCTAGCTAGTGGTTTTCTCTGATGTTGCATTTTCTTCTTCAAGCAACCTTTCTGTTCTCCAAAGCTGAGTCCTCTGCTCGACTTACAACACATTTGCCCTGCTGCAGAGTGGCAGAGTGACCCCTGAAACTGAATTAGAACTTTCTTCTTATTCTCTCCCTTATTCGATGAAGATTTATTAAGAGCCTACTATGTGCCTTAAAACACGATTGGTGTTTGAGATATGACAATGAGCAAAACTGAGTTTACTGTCTCAGAGAAAAGGCAGACACCAGTCAAACTGTACAATAAATTGTGTTTGCTTTAAAACACACAATGGAGCCGGGCGTGGTGGCACACGCTTGTAATCCCTGCACTTGGGAGGCTTGAGATAGGAGGATCGCGCAGGTTTGAAGCCAGCCTCAACTGGCTTAAGAGACCCCATTTCCAAATAAAATATAAAATAGGTCTGGGAGTGTAGCCCGGAGGTAGAAGGCCCCTGGGTTCTATCCCCAGTACCACCAAAAAAAAAAAAAAAAAAAAAAAAAACCCCACAATGGGCTGTGGGCTGGAGTGTCGGAGGAGGCTACCCTACGGAGCTGGGTTTGGACTAAGATCTGAAGGGGTTAACTGAGCTGGGCTGAGAGTTAGTTGGAGGGAACTGCTTGTACAGGACTCAGGTCTAGAGGGAGTAGAATATATTTAAGGAACTAAAAGGCCTGTATTGGAACAAAGGTATTGAAAGAAGAAAACAGCCCAAGAGTGAGAAGGTGATCGTGGAAAAATGACATCTACTGCTCTCAGAGTCCTGCTCAGAGGGTGTGCCTCTTTAGTTCAGACACAGGACAGGGTGGGTGGAATGCAATATTTGGTAACTGTTTCTGGTTCCTCCCTACCCTGGAGAATAATGACCCAGATTTTTTTCAGCCTGATCATGTGCAGTTTTGCTATTATTTTAGGCAAGATATTGTTTTTTCACTGTTGAAATGAAAAACAAGAACTATGTCCTAAAAATTGAGCCAATCAAAGAGCTAATATATGGGATTAGTGATGCAGCTCAGTGGTAGAGCACTTGCCGAGCTCAGTGGCAGAGTACAAGGATCTGGGGTTGATCTCTCACACCATACACACACAGATACACACATACGCAGACATACACACACAGACATACACATACACACATATGCTGTCAGATTTTTTTCTGATTTTTTGCCTGTTGAATCTGAGTTTAACATAAATTTAGGCACAATTTGGCTCAAAAAAGAACTGTAAAGATAATAACAACAAAGAAATTATTAAGGATCTGATATTTTCATTTTTACACATACCCTACTGAAATAAGTGCAATTTCAGTAAATAAAGTGAAATAAATTGCACTTATTTCAGTAGGGTATGTGTAAAAAAATGGAAATGTCCTGGTGCTTCTGTTCTGTTCTAAACTCTGCGTGTGCTGCTCAGATATGAAGCAGCTTCACCAGCTCCATCCTAATATCTGGCAGGGCTATAATCACCATCACCCTAAAGCCAAGAGCCATTAGGAAATGTCCATTTCCAAAGTAAAAGGCCTGTGCTCATCTCAGATGATGTCACTCTGTCTAGACTAACACATTCCCAAGGAGATGATTTGAAATAATCAACAACAGTGTTGTGCACCCCCAAAGTGTCCCCAAAGTCATCAGGAGTGGTATGTGAGTCTCTCAGAGAGGTGTGAGATTAGAAGAACAGGAAGGGTAAAGGGGGATGGTAGGCAGAGATTAAAGTGTAAAATAATAAAAAAGATGAAATTACAGACTAAATTGGTGCTTTTGAATCAGTTTCTGGGAACTGAATTTAAAGTATTTTATGTGCTTTAATATACAAAAACATGTGCTTCACTTCTTGTCCATAAGAGACAACCAAAATACTACAAACTATAGCTAAAAGTGTGATTGTTTATTTGGTGCACTGTTTCTGTACTGTTACAGAAAGAGTGTGCATTCCCAGTGAGAAAGGATCCAGATGCATTTTAACTTTGAAGAAACCTTTCCTTGCCAAAGATCAAATTCCCTGTAAGGTGGTGATTTGCACAGAAAAAGAACCCCAAATCCTACACCACTAGGTGAAAAGAATAGTTCAGATTTTACTGTTTTCCTTAACCACCACAACAAGAATAAGGAAATAAAGAGTCCAGTCATTTTAGAGTATAGTTTGAATAAAACCACAGCTCCTAAAATTAAAGACCTAAACCATTTTTGCATTTTAAAAAACATAAATTGTTAATGAACACTGTACCATATCAGTTTCCTGTTCCAGTTGGCTCTCTGACAGGTTGGCAACAACTCAATAGCCTAAAGAAGAGGTGCAGGCATATGTTTTGTGTTAAAAAAAATAAAAAGAAGAAGACAAAAGAAAGAAGAGAGGAGGGAAAAAAGAAGGGGACTCCTTTTTATAAGCACATCAGTGAACATTACCATTCCATTTGGGACCAATTCATTCCAGGTGTTAAGGACAGAATAAACAGGCAGCACATGAAGGCAGGAAAACTCGGGCTTCTATGGGAATTACATTCTTGGTTACATTTAAAACTAAATTTCAAAATGCAAAACAATATCACCATGGTTGCACATATCTATTCTCCTTTTGGTTTTTAAAATGTTAATCTTCCATCCTCACATGGTAAAATAAAATAGAGCCTGATGTGCCTCTTTCTAATTTTTTTCTGCTACGATTTTAGGCTGAAATGTTTGTATCTAAAAGTATTTCCTCCCACCCAAGATCCTAATGACTCTCCTCCTGAGGCTAGAAGAGCCTCATTATTTTCTAATTAAGGGCAATTTTACTTTGCAGGAATAATGTCTCCTACAACTTAGGACACAGATGTTGGGACATCAGCAACCCTACCAAGTTCTTTCCAATGTTAGTTTAACATCTTTATGTTGACAATATGCCTGTGCCATCTCAATTCTAGGCACTACGACCTTAGTAGATAAAATACAGAACGCTATAAAACAATACCTGAGTGAGCAAGTCCTATCTAGGATCTATTTACCAAATACATATCAAAATACTAACACCTATTTGCTCGAGGTAGTAGGATTAGAGGTAATTTTTAATTTTACTCTGTACGTGTGTGTGTGTGTGTGTGTGTGTGTGTGTGTGTGTGTGTGTGTTTTGCTGGGGATTGAACTCAGAGGTATTCTATCTCCAAGCTACACACCCAGTCCTATTTTGTTTTTTATTTGGAAACAGGGTTTCACTAAGTTGATATGAGCCTCACTGAGTTGCTGAGGCTGACTTCAAACTTGCAATTCTCCTGTCTCAGCCTTCTAAGTACTGGGATTACAGGCATGTACCACCATGCCCAGCTTTAATTTTTACTGTTAATGTGCAAAAGATAATTTAAGTATTTTAACCAGTATGACTTCTACAAACAAGAAATATTTTTAAGAAATATGTAAACATGAGTGGAGTTTTAAATCTTATCCAAATGACAATCCTTGCCCTTATAGAGCTTATATTCAAATAATTATATGTAATTACCCATCACAGGCACAATTATTGCTACCTCAGTGTTAAAGGACAATCACAAGGCAAAAGCAGTTTTAGTTCTCAGAATGTTTAATTAACAGTGCCCTGGTGCTGTTTTCTAAAACACTGGAGAAAAATTCCAGACAGTTATTTTTAGGCATAAAAATACCTACTCTTCAAGCAGTGATATTTTCTCCCATTTACAAGTAAAACGTGAAATTCAACAGAGAGAAGACAAGATAGTTACCTTTTAAAACATAAAGATATAAACCTGGTTTACTAACAAATGTTCTTGTGGTAGACATATCTAGTTTTCCTATGCTTTATCTTTCATAAAATCACTCGTTTAGCCGGGCATGGTGGCACACACTTGTAATCCCAGCCCTTGGGAGGCTGAGACAGGAGGATCACACAGGTTTGAAGCCAGACTCAGCTACTTAGTGAGGCCCTCAGCAACTTAGTGAGACCCTGTTTCCAAATAACACAGAAAATAGTTCTGGGAGTATAGTCCGGAGGTAGAAAGCCTCTGGGTCCTATCCCCAGTACCACACACACAAAAAAAAATAATAATCACTCTTTTATTCTGAGACTGTGAATCAAAGTACTAACCCACTGCCCATTCTCCAAATCACTTCCCCTCTTGCTGGTAAGCCACATAACTTGGCTTGGCCAAAGGGTACCCCATCTCCTGCAACAGTGGCTGAAGGCCAGTAAACTTCCTTTCCTGGGATGGTCTATAATCCTTGGGAGGAAAAAGAAAATGCCACTTTCTCATGGGTTGTTATTCTGTAATGACATGAGCCAGGAATGGTTAGGAGGGATGAGAAGTCACACAGAGGCAGCTGTGATACAAAAGAATTGGGCTAAAAGGAAAAAACGTTTAGAAGATGCAGAGTCCTGATGGCACTGTTGCTCCTGCCCCAGCTCTTAAACACAGTCCCGGTGCTTCTCAAATAGGCAAACAGGAAAGGCAAGCCCCAACCAGGGAACCGTCTTCGTGCCATATATGACTCAGCATTAATTACTTTATAATTCAATCCAAGTGCTCTGATTTGAAAGCATTAAGCATAAAAGGAATAATTCAGTAGGAAAAAAAATAGAAAAAGGCCAAAGCAGTAATCAATAAAATGAAATTTGTAAGTAACTTCTACATTACTTTTATGTCTCAGCTTTTCAACAATGAGAACATAAGACTGTAATAATGAAGAAAAATCTTAAAACAAAGACACTAAAATATGAAACTAAGGTTAAGAATGTTAGCCTGGTGTCTGTGTGCAGGATGAACCAAGGGGTAGGGGAGCATGGATCCAGGATGGCAGAGAGGACCACACACCAACATGCCTATGGAATAAGAGCATCTTTAGAGAGATGTGAATGGCATCTGCAAGGAAACAGAAATCGGCTGCCAGGGAGTGTCCAACAACTGTAGGGAGTTTAGCTGAGCCCATGACTATTACTTCTCACCTGAGATGAAGTTGGCAACCCTGAAAAGACAGAATGGTATAGAGGAGGAACTGATTCAGAAGCAGGGGAAGGAGTATTTTTAAAAAGTATAGGCCAGTGTGGTGGTGCACGCTTGTAATCCCAGTACTTGGGAGGCTGAGACAGGAAGAACATGGGTTCGTGGCCAGCCTTAGCTACTTAGTGAGGTCCTCTGTAACTTAGTGAGATCCTGTTTCAAAGAATACAAAATAGGGCTGGAGGTATAACTTGGAGGTAGATGTCCCTGGGTTCAATCCCCAGTACTGCAAAAAATTTAAAAAGTATATATACATATATATGAAGCCAGAACCATGGAGTGGTAGAGAAAGAGGAGACATTAGATTTGCCCAATGCAAGACTTTTATCATGAGGATTCTGAGGCTGTAGCAAGCCAAGTAGCTGACTTTCAGTTTACAAACCAATAGGCATATTGAGGAACAAAAATTAGGTCTCCCCCTCCTCCCCACTGTCCTTTTGCAGCCACATCACCCCATCGCTTCTATTTGATTCTCCACTGTGCATTCAAGAAAACTGCCCTTGTATTGCTATATGTAGCATTTATTCTCTTTCATGATGGAGAAATTTATACCACATCTAAAACATAGTTAATAAGAATCAGTAATGATGAATCTCTTAAATAATTAATTATATGATCACATACACAACTAAAGTCATGTGTTGCTTAGTGAGGAGAGATTTGTTCTGAGAAACGCACCATTAAGTGATTTCATTCTAGTCTGAACATCACGCAGCGCATGTACATAAATCTAGATAGCATAGGTCAGTCACTCCCCAAACCAGACAGACAGTAAACAAGAGATGTAATCTTACAGGCCCATTATCACAAACACAGTCTGTACATAACCAAAATGTTATGGTGTGCTGTGTGACTGTACTACAGTTGGCATTGTGTGCAGACACAAGAACTGGTGGCAAGGACAGTGTGGCTCATGCATTTGTTCACATATACATATCACTGCAAAAGCGCACGCTTGCAATCCCAGCATTTGGGAGGCCTAGACTGGAGGATCACGGTTCACGGACAGCCTCAGCTACTTAGTGAGGCCCTCTGCAACTTAGTGAGACCCTGTATCAAAATAAAGAATAAAAAATAGGACAGGGAGTGTAGCTCAGAGGTCGAATGCCCCTGGGTTCCATCCCCAGACCCGCAAAGTAAATAAATAAATAAGTAAATAAGTATCAGTGCAAGAAGATCCATTCCACTGCCTTACTTTAAAATTATTTTTACAAAAAATGATTTATATGATATGCCATGGAAAAATCAAATACTTTAAAAAAGTAATTTGTTAGGATTCCTTAATAAATTAGCCCAATTGCTTTACTAGTTAGCTACCTCAATAGGCAGCTCTAAATTGCTTTCTTTCTACAAAACTTATGCTATAGTTTAAATATGTACTAAATATTTTAAACTTCACTTGATATAGCTGTTTTGTAATGTGTGCTGTGGTTAGCTATTTTAACATGTTGGATAGTAAAACTAAATGTAACAGTTCCAACATTTCTCAGGGGAGTGATTTAGGGGAGACATATGTTCTTCATCAGAGTTTCCAGCAGAAATCTTAGAAATCAAGAGGAAAAATAGACCCTATTATACCAGCATTGCAAACCATAATGGAAAACAACAATCTTTAAAGCTGTGCTTTGTTTGTTTTGTTTTGTTTTCTTAGGCCTGAAACAAGAAATCTGAAGCACTAGAAATGAAGGTGTATTCCTTCATGGAAAAGCCTCCTACTAGTGTGCCATAACAAATGAGAATCAACAAGTTAGAACCAAGAAATGAGGCAAAGCCCTCTTGAAATGAGTATTTTCCCTCTATCCTGAAATCTTCCTCCAGCTGACTGGTGGATTCTACCATCAGAGTTTTGTACACTGTCACCCATTGTAGTGAAGTATGTTTTCATTCAACTGTGAGTAACATGAAGGCTGATGACAGACTTTCAGGATAATTCTCCAGTTACCATAGTAACATCTGTGTCATTGCCACCAGGAGATATGCTGAAGGTTTATGGAATAATTTTTTAAAGAAAATTTTTTTGAAATCCTGAAAACTATTTTTAAATTTAAATAGTGTCTTTAGGGGCAGAAATGCATGTCCTGAGATTTGATGAATTACTGAGGGAAAACTGTGAGATGAAATAAGAATGCAGATGTGATAGGAAAGGACGTATAAAAGGAAAAATTCTTATTAGCAACTCATTTTTTATAATTCTCTATTTGGAAGCACTTCATATTTTACTAAGAAGTCTAATTTTTTATAAGGCTGTGAAAAAGTACCTGGCCAAGTTTTGAAAAATGCTTGGATTGAAAGCATATCTCCTCTACAAAATAAACAAAACATCAATGCCTTATGCTAAAAGAGATGAAGGTTTTGTAATTAACAGCTATAAATAGCACTCATGATTTTTATAGTCTATGTTCATTAAATTCTTCAAAAAGAATGAAAACTGTCACAAACAAATGATTGCAAGTAGGTTTTTAGCATTGGTTGCAGATAGTGGCTTTGTCTTGCCCTAAATAAGACCACATATTTATTTCCCACTGGAAAGTAGACCTGAATATGTTATGAGCTGCTTTCCGTAGCCCAAGGAAAAACAGAGCTTCAATTCTTTCCTTATTTATTCACTGCTAATGAAAAGGCTCTCCTCTGTTATATTTCCACTGGGGAATGCAAGAGAGCCCAGCCCAGAGCTCACTGGACTGTGCCTTACGTAAGTGTCCTTAAGAATAGTGTTTTCTGCTCATCCATCAGTGGGCATTTAGGTTGTTTCCATATCTTGGCTGCTGTGAATAGTGATGCAGTCAATACCATACTGCCCATTTCTCTGAGACAATGGAATATTGTTCAGCCTTAAAAATTAATGACATCCTGCAATATATAACAACATGGATAAAGTTTGAAGACATTTAAACTAAGCAAAATAAGACACATGCTACATGAGTCCTTATATGGAAAAATTCAGCCAGGTGTGGTGACACATGCCTTTAACCCCAGTACTTGGGAGGCTGATCCAAGAGGGTGGCAGGTTCAATCACAGCTTCAGCAATGTAATGAGACTCCTGGCAATCTAGTGAGACCATGTTTCAAACATAGAAATAAAATAGGGTTGGGGGTGTAGCTCAGAGGTAGAATGCCCTTGATTCAATCACCAGTACCACCAATAAATAAAGAAATAGGTAATCGAATGGGCAAATTCATAGAACGAAAGAGGGGACTGGTGATTGTCAGAGCCTTAGGAAAGAGTTAAGTGGATAATTATTAATTAGTGGGCATAAAGTTTCCATTGCACAAGATAAATATAAACAGTTCTAGAGCTCTGTTATACAACATTGTGCCTATAATAATAATATCAGAATATACACTTGAAAATTGGTTAAGTGTTTTCTGCTCATCCATCAGTGGCATTTAGGTTGTTTCCATATCTTGGCTGCTGTGAATAGTGATGCAGTGAATACCATACTGCCAATTTCTTTGAGACAATGGAATATTGTTCAGCCTTAAAAATTAATGACATCCTGCAGTATATAACAACATGGATAAAGTTTGAAGACATTTAAGATCTCAGGTTAAGTGTTCTTTCCACAATAAAGCAAAACAAAAATTTTTTTGGTACTGATTTAACTCAGAGGCATTCTACCTCTGAGCTACACCCTCATGCCTTTTTTATTTTTTACTTTTTAGTTTTTAAACAAGGTCTCATTAAGTTGCTAAGACTGTTGCTAAATTGCTGAGGTTGTCCTTGAACCTACAGTCCTCTTGTCTTAGGCAGCCTCCCAAGTTCTGGGGTTACAGATGTCTGCCATTATGCCCAGCTAGAATAAAGCAATTAAAAAAAAAAAAGAAACAGCCTTTTCTAAACTGACCTATCTTTCCTCATTTGTTATATATTTCCTCATTTGTTATGTGTAGTTGATCTTAAAATAAGGCAATGGACGAGGGAGAAGAAACAGAGAAGATAAAACTTAAGAAACAAGTGCTTTCAAATCAAAACTTAAAAGGCTTTTGAAATCATTCTTAAAATAATGGTTCACTATAAAGATAATTTGTATATTTTATGCATATAAATTTGGAGGTTTTAAAATTCTTTTGCTTAAGAGTTTCAGAAGTCCCTATGCCATTACTTTATGGCAAAGTTTTGGAAATTATATAACAAAGGAAGAATAACTATACCTGTATCTAGAAAAAGACTATCTTCCAGAATTGAAGGAAAATTTATACACTTTCTACAAAATTTACTCTTCACATTCTGATTTGAAAGTCTTAGAACTCAATAGGTTCAATTTCTACCAACTCATAATTTTCTATACTAGAAAGCTCTTCTCATAGGGTAAATCTGACTTCTTGAATGACTGAATCTGAATAAAAGAAAAACAGTTCGAGGCCAGCCTTAACAACTTAGTGAAATGCTGTTTCCAAATTTAAAATAAATAAATAAATAAAAATGGCTGAGTGTAACTCAGAGGTAGAACACCCCTGGTTTCAATCTTCAGTTAAAAAAAAAAAAAAAAAAAAAAAAAAAACCTCAAGCCATGCATGGTGCCGCAGCGTACACTTGTAATCCCAGCATTTGGGAGGCTGAGACAGAAGGATCGCAGATCAAGGATAGCCTCAGCTACTTAGTGAGGCTCTTTGCAACTCAATGAGACCCTGTTTCAAAATAAAAAATAAATAAATAGGGCTGGGGGTGTAGCTCAAAGGTAGAATGCCCCTGGGTTCCATCCCCAGTACTGCAAAATAATAATAATAATAATAATAATAATAATAATAATAATAATTAATAATAATATAGAAGTTGTGTTTTTCTTTTATTCAGATCCAGAGCTTTCTAAGCAACCTGCTTTACAGCACTGGTTTGCTCCTTATGGGATCAGATATACTGAACAGCTGCTTCACCTCAGTCCACAGGTCAACCAACTGGGCATGGCCTCAAGTGGCCAGAGCCCCAGAGCTGGCTGCGTCCGTCTGAATATGACTGTCCTGTCCACTCACCTCAATGGACTGTGCAAGCATTCTTGTTGTCTGTGCATTCCACAAGATGAAAAGGCTTGAGAAGCACAGCCTATGTGACAGCCAGATGCTAACAAGATAATGATTACCTCCTGAGACAGGAGAAGTGCAGGTTAAAGGCCAGCCTCAGTAAGACTGTTTGAAAATAAAAAAATAAAATGAAAATGGCTGGGGAGGCAGCTTAAATCCCCAGTACCAAAAGTAAATGAATAAATAAATAATTAAATAAACACCTATTTACAATACCACATGGACTCAAAATTAGTTCACACATATAACAAAATTTTATTCTCAGTAAACTCAAAAGTTGTCAGTTAATAAGGCAGTTATGTTTACCAGGAAGGTTCAAGGATGGATGCTTTGCTCTCTAACAGGCCACAGTGCTAGGAAATTGCAGAGCCGTGACTTTTATTTTTTTTTTGTTGTTGTTGTTGTTGTTGTTGTTGTCTTTATTTTTTTTAACATTTTTTTATTGAACATAAATAGTATACATTTAAACTATATTTGGTGCCCTCTCCCCCCCGTCCCCGTTTTCCCTTCCCCCCTCCCACTAATGGTTGTCCAGGTTAACCATGTCTTATTCATAATTTTACACATGTTCAGATGTAGACCCTCATTAATCAAGATCGGCCTTCCTCCTCTCCTATCTTTCCATTCAAACTTAGCTAGTATTTCCCCTCTAATATCTGGAGTCCCACTGGTATCCTCTGTGTTTTCTAGTTTGGGCATATTAGAGGAAACATATGCATCTTCTCCTTCTGTGCTTGGCTGATCTCACTTAACATAATGTTCTCCAGGGCTTTCCATCTGCTTGCAAATGATATAATTTTGTTCTTCTTTATGGCTGAATAGAATTCCATTGTGTGTATTTCCCACAGTTTTGCTATCCATTCATCTGTTGATGGTGATCTGGGCTGGTTCCATATTTTTGCTATTACAAATTGTGCTGCTATGAACATAGGTATGCATATGTTACTGTATTTCTCTGAATTCAACCCCTTTGGAAAGATACCTAGGACTGGTATAGCTGGATCATATGGTGGATCTATTCCCACCTTTCTTAGGAATCTCCACACAGATCTCCATAGTGGTTGAACTAGTTTGCATTCCCACCAACAGTGTAAAAGAGTTCCTCTTTCCCCACATCCTCGCCAGCATTTGTTGTTGTTTGATTTCTTTATGCTTGCCACTCTGACTGGGGTTAGATGGAATCTCAGTGTAGTTTTGATTTGCATCTCCCTGATGGCCAGTGATGAAGAACATCTTTTCATGTATCCATTGGCCCTTTGTATCTCTTCTTTTCCTGAGCTTTGGAGGTTTTGTTAAGAAAGTTACTGCCTGTGCCAATATGTTGTAGTGTTGAACCTATGCTCTCCTCTACTAACTTCACAGTCTCAGGTCTAATTTCTAAGTCTTTGATCCATCTTGAGTTGATTCCTGTGTTTGGTGAGATATAGGGGTTTAGATTCATCTTTTTACAAATGGATAGCCAGTTCTCCCAGCACCACTTGTTGAAAAGGCTGTCTTTTCTCCAGCGTATGTGTTTTGCCCCTTTGTCAAAGATTAATTGACTAAAGGTGTGTGGATTTGTTTCTGTATCTTCTATTCTAATCCACTGGTCAGTATATCTGTTTTTGTGCCAGTACCATGCTGTTTTTACTACTATTGCTCTATAGTATAGTTTGAAGTCTGGGATTGTAATGCCTCCTGCATGTTTCTTATTATTGAGGATTGCTTTGGCTATTCTAGGTTTTTTCTTTCTCCATATGAAGTTCATGATTGATTTTTCTAGGTCTCTGAAGAATGTCACTGGTATTTTAATGGGAATTGCATTAAACCTATAGATCAGTTTTGGCAGAATGGCCATTTTGATGATATTTATTCTGCCTATCCATGAGCACGGGAGATCTTTCCATCTTCCAAGGTGTTCTTCAATTTCTTTCTTTAATGTTTTATAGTTTTTGTTGTAGAGATCTTTTACATCTTGGGTTAGGTTTATTCCTAGGTATTTTATTGGTTTTGAGGTTATAGTGAATGGAATTGTTTTCTTTGTTTTTTTCATTGTGGATTCATTGTTGGCATAAAGAAAAGCCACAGATTTCTTTAGGTTGATTTTGTAGCCTGCGACTTTCCTGAATTTGTCAATCAGCTCCAGAAGTCTTTTGGTTGAGTTCTTTGGGTCTTCCAGATAAAGGATCATGTCATCTGCGAATAAGGAAAATTTTACTTCCTCTCTTCCTATGTGGATTCCTTTGATTTTCTTCTCTTGTCTGATTGCTGCAGCAAGAGTCTCAAGGACTATATTGAAAAGGAGTGGTGATAGTGGGCATCCTTGTCTTGTTCCTGACTGTAGCGGAAATTCTTGCAGTTTTTCCCCATTCAATATAATGTTGGCTTTGGGTTTGCAGTATATTGCCTTAATGATGTTGAAGTACTTTCCTTCTATCCCAATTTTTTGCAGTGTTTTTAACATAAATGGGTGTTGGATTTTGTCGAATGCTTTTTCAGCATCTATTGCTATGATGATGTGGTTTTTGTTCTTGGCTCTATTTATGTGGTGAATAACATGTATTGATTTGCGTATGTTAAACCAGCCTTGTTTTTCTGGGATGAAACCGACTTGGTCATGATGTATTATTTTCTTGATATAGTTTTGAATGCGTATAGCTAATATTTTGTTTAAAATTTTTGCATCTATGTTCATTAAGGATATTGGTCTGTAGTTTTCCTTTCTTGAGGTGTCTTTATTTGGTTTGGGGATTAATGTGATACTGGCCTCATAGAAGGAATTTGGGAGAGTTCCATCTCTTTCAACTTCCCGGAACATATTGTGTAGTATTGGTATTAGTTGTTCACTGAAGGTTTTGTAGAATTCTGCTGGAAACCCATCTTGGCCTGGGCTTTTCTTTGGTGGAAGAATTTTTATTGCCGTTTCTATTTCTTTGATTGTTATTGGTTGGTTTAGGCTTGCTATGTCCTCTTGGCTGAGTGTAGGAAGGTTAACTGTGCTTAGAAATCTATCAATTTCTTCCAGGTTTTCAAGTCTATTGGAGTATAAATTTTTAAAGTAATTTCTGATAATCTTTTGAATTTCTTCACTATCTGTGGTGATATCTCCTTTTTTATTTCTAATTTTCATAATTTGAGTTGATTCTCTTTTTCTTTTGAATAGGTTGGCCAGGGGTTTATCAATTCTATTAATCTTTTCAAAGAACCAACTTTTTGTTTTATTGATTCTTTGAATTTTTTTTTTGTTCTCTATTTCATTTATTTCTGCTCTAATTTTGATGATTTCTTGCCTTCTGCTGGCTTTGGGAATACACTGTTGCAGAATTTCTAGATCCTTGAGTTGTGTCATTAGGTTCTTTACTTGGTGGTTCTCCGTCCTTTTTATGTGGGCACTCAATGCAATAAACTTTCCTCTTAGTACTGCCTTCATGGTGTCCCATAGATTTTGGTAGGTTGTGCCTCTGTTTTCGTTTGTTTCCATAAATTTCTTTATTTCTTCCCTAATTTCTGCTCTTACCCATTCGTCATTCAATAGTGTATCATTCATTCTCCATGAATTTGAGTACTTTCTTTCGAGTTTCCTGTTGTTGATTTCTACTTATATTCCATTGTGGTCTGAAAAGATGCAAGGAATTATATAACATTTTTTGAATTTGCTGGTATTTTCCTTGTGTCCCAGGATGTGATCTATTTTGGAGAAGGTTCCATGGGCTGCTGAGAAGAAAGTGTATTCTGTAGTTCCTGGTTGAAATAATCTGAAAATGTCTATTAGGTCCATTTGGTTTATGGTTTCCTTTAGTTCTATAGTGTCTTTACTCATCTTTTGCCTTGAAGATCGATCCAGTGGTGTGAGTGGCATATTAAAGTCTCCCAGAATTATTGTATTTGGGTCTACTTGGGATCTTATGCCCAGAAGGGTTTGTTTTACAAATGTGGTTGCACCCACATTTGGGGAATAAATATTTGCTATCATTTATCTTCTTGGTGTATTGTTCCTTTTAATAAAAGGAAGTGCCCTGATTTGTCTCTTTTGATGTGTTTTAGTTTAAAGTCTGTTTTGTTGGATATCAGGGTTGCTACCCCTGCCCTTTTTTGGTCACTGGTGGCATGGTATATCTTTTTCCATCCTTTCACGTTCAGCCTGTGAATGTCTTTGGCTGTGAGGTGAGTTTCTTGCAGACAGCATATATTTGGATTATGTTTCCTAATCCACATTGCCAGTCTATGTCTTTTGATTGGTAAGTTAAGTCCTTTGACATTAAGAGATATTATTGAAATATGATTTTTGTTTTCTGCCATTTTGTGTTCTGTCTACTCTTGGGTGGTGTGATCTTTCTTCTTTACTTAAGTGGCCCACTTATTAACTTCCTCTCTTCTCTGATTCTGAAGTCTGCTTCTTTTTTCTTCCTTATGGTTTATTTCTTTAAGAATTTTCTCTAGTGTTGGCTTTGAATTCATGAATTTTTTGAGATTCTGTTTATCTTGAAAGACTTTGGTTTCACCATTGATCTTGAATAGTAGTTTTGCTGGATAGATTAGTTTGGGTTGGAAGTTATTTTCTTCCAGGGTCTGAATCACGTCGTACCAGTCTCTCCTAGCATTCCTGACCTGGGTTGTATAGTCTGGGGTAATTCTTATTGTTTTGCCTCTATATGTTACCCGTCCTTTTGTTCTCACTGCTTTTAAGATTCCTTCCTTAGCATCTATATTGGTCAATTTGGTTATTATGTGGCGTGGAGTGGTTTTTCTTTGGTCCTGTCTCAGTGGAGTTCTGTATGCCTCCTGGACTTGAAGGTCCAAGTCTCTTTCCATATTTGGAATATTCTCTGAGATTATTTCCTTGAAGATATTACAGATGCCCTTGGTCTGTACCTCTATCCCTTCCTCAATGCCTATTATCCGTAAATTAGGACGCTTCATATTATCCCATAATTGCTGGATGTTTAGGTTTTGTTGCTGTAAAGATTTCTATATATTGCTGACTGTGTTTTTGGTTTGAGATGTACTGTCTTCTAATATTGATATTCTGTTTTCCATTTCATCTAATCTTCCAGAATTTCTTTCTATTGCTGTCTTCATTTCACTTATTGCCTCTTTCATTTCATTCCAGACCTCTTTCTGATTCTTTTTTAGTGTTTCTAATTCACCTTTAACCTCCTCTATACTTGTTTTAAATCCTTTCATCATATTGAACATCAAGATTCTGAACTCCCCTTCTTGCATTTCTAGTAGGTCAGTATTCGTGATTTCTGCTGTCTCTTCATAATTCCTGGTTCTCATATTTATAGCGTTCTCTGTCCTGTTTTTCTGATTTCTACCCATCGTTCTTGAGTATTATGCTTAGTCTAATCTTAATATTAGGAAATTAGGGGTATTGGCAAGTCAGCAGAGCCTTTCCAGTGTTGAGGGTGGGTGATGTGGGAGGAGCTGGGGTGATTGGTAAAGGAGTTGGATTAGGTAGAGGATATGTTTAGGTTGAGAAAGACTTTAAGTATGATAAGGTTATATCTTGCTAGGAATGAGAGAGAGTTAACTAGTAGGACTCTTGTTGTTAGTAGAGTAATTATGGATATAAGAAATACTTTGAGTATTAAACCAGGAGGTATATTATGGGGAAAAGTTTTGGGGGAAAAACGTATGTAGGTTAGTGTGGGAAGGTTTGTAAATAGGGGTGATGGAAGGAGCAGAAAAACATAAAAAAAAAAAAATCCACACAAGATACCAAGACTATTGTGTAATTCAAGAAAAAGAAAGGAAAACCCAATCAAAGGAGGTGAACGAAAAAAAGGAGGGAAAGAGGAAGAAAGAGGAAAAAAGAACAAGAGTAAAATAAAAGGAACTATCCACTGTGTGATATCAGAAAATAAGTTAAACTATCCAATATATATATATATAAAAAACAAGTTAAAGTAAAAGAAGTGTGGGTTAAGAAAAAAAACCATAAAACAGCAATATCCATACCAAAACAAAAGCACTGTAAAAGCAAAATAAAACAGAACATCCACATTAAAAGTAAAACAAACAGTCCTACTTATTTACGCATATAGGGTCAGGTCCATATATTATGTGTGTATCTGATTGCTTTGGTAGCTTTCAGAATATAATCCAATGTCTCTTGGTTTTCTTTGTACTCTATTTTTATCTTCTTAGGTCACTCTGGGTGTTTGGATACCTTTCTCTCCTTTAACTGCTTTAGGTTTATGTGTCTGGATGTCTGGGTTCAATGTTACTTGATTCTGTACAATTCACAGGTTCTACGAAATTCCAACCTGTAGTCAGCCCCTCTGCACTCACCACCCTAGACTCCTGCCTGTGCTTCCCTACAGCAGGGGTGGAGGATGACCAAAGTATTATTGGAACCTCCACCTGAGGTCCTGTGCAGATATTGTGGTCCGATGGATTTTCCTGTGTCTCTGGAAATTCCAGCTGGGCTAGCTGGTGTGGTCCCAAGGTGTACCCTGGGCAAAGGGATGCCGGTTCCTGGATGCCCACACTTACTGCCAGAGCTCTGCCTATTCCGAGAGTGCAGACTGGGTGCGCCGCTAATACTGGACCCAGATGTAAGTGGATGCAGCTGCCTATTGCTGCTGGTATGCTCTTCCAAGGTGTATTGAGCTGTGTTCTCGCTTAGAACTAAGCATCTGGCTACTGGGCGGGTGGGAACACCCAGCGGTGGGCCAGGGGTGCAGAATAGGTGCTCACGGGTCCAGGTGCACAGGCAGTGCGCGGTGTCCAGCAATGGTCTCTGCCTCCCGCGGGATGTAGAAGCTGGGGGAGCCCCAAAGAGATTTCCAGGGCATACAGGGCTTTCGCAGCCTGGAAGGCAGGCTCTGGCAAGGTGGCGGGGGTTAGACACACAGGCAGGCTCCGATTTAGGGGTGGCAGTGGCGCAGGCACTGACTGCTAGCAGGGGACCGGCGTGCAGACAAGGTGCACGAGGAGAGTGCTGTGTTCTGAGGCTTGGGCCAGTGCTGGGGTTTGGAACTGCGGCGCACACTAGGACCCGCACTTTACCTGGGCGCGCTCAGGTACCTGACTTCCTTGGTTCAGGCTTCTGTTGGAGACTTTGTGTTGTGATCCAGTCACTAGTGAGCACACAGAATTCTGATGTGTATGCTGCTCGCTGCTTAAGATGAGTTCCTAGGTGAGTTTTCAGTCCCGAATTATCTTGCCACGGTAATTTCAGGCAGGCAGCCGCGCAAGCAGTCGCGCAAGCAGCCCGCCACCACTCGCAAGCAGCCTGCCGCCGCCGCAGCCGGGCGTTCCGATAGTATCTGCAGCAGGTCCGGTGTCCTATCTTTGCTCTTCTTCTTCTTCAAGTTCAGGGTTCTGCCGAGGTACCTGGATCTGTTTTGGTTCCTGGTATGTATTTATTTTGTTGATTAAGACACTGCTTTCTAAGTATTTGAACTTTATTTGCTTCAGCTACTGAGAAGTGCTGTGTCCCTCAGTTGCCATTTTGAAAAAAAAAAAAGAGCCGTGACTTTTAAATGGTGGATTTCTACGTTCAGTTTCTATATTTTCTCCCGATAGACCTCTCTGTATAATAACATTTCAAGCTTATGCAGATCTTTAAAATAGCATTTGATTTCATTCTCTGAAGGTCAAATAGTTTTCCTTTAGTCTCTCTTGTGACCGACAAGCACACACTCAAGTAAAGAGAAAGCAATACTTTCCTTGAATTTAGCAGGACTGAGAAAGCACAACACTCATCAGCCTCTTTAGGCTGCATCAATCTACTTTTTTTTTTTTTTGGTGGTACTGGGGTTCCTGGTGGCCCTTCTACCTCCGGGCTACACTCCCAGACATAATATATATATATATATATATATATATATATATATATATATATATATATATATGTTTTTTTTTTTGAAACAGGGTCTCTTAAGCCAGCGAGGCTGGCTCCGAACCAGCGATCCTCCTGTCTCCGCCTCACAAGTGCGGGGATTACAAGCGTGTGCCCCCACGCCCGGCTACCAATCTACTTTTGCCAGCTCCCCACCTCCAGCATCCAGAGGGCCAATCCTTGTTATTTTGTGTGAATAGGAAAGAGAGTTTTTGCCCACCACGCTAGAAATCTCCCTCAAAGTATCTATTAAAGAGAGAAGATTAAAAAGAAAATAGTATGCTGCCACTGACCAACAGGCTTAAGTTTTTGTTCTGTTTTGCTAATCACAGCTCCTTGTTTTTTCCACACAAAGAAAGATAGAGCAAAAATGAAAGAAGTTCCCAATATGATGCATGAATATAGTGCACCAATAAAAATTTAAAAAATGAAAGAAGCTCAAAAATAAATTATATATATTGAACAGATAAAAGGAAATACTTATTTTAAACAGAGGACACTTATGGTCAAGATATATTATTGAAATAAACAGAATTTATGTTTGGTACTTCTGATTTAAAAAGCTATACAACCAATTGTTTCTAATGTCTAGAAATAATACTTTGATTTCTTTATAACAATGAAGAAACAGAGGATTTATGCATGCAAATAGAAAGGCACGGGAAGCATCTACAAGCAGCTAATATGGACAGATGAAAAAGCACAGACAATATGTGAAATGTTAACCAGGACATTAATTCTCTGATCAGATAGCAAGAACATGCTGGGATGGCTGAGCATGCAGGGTATAAAACAATACATGTAAGCGTGCACAAGTTGTGAAATATAATAAATGCATTGGTTACAATGCGCTTGTAATCCATCTAGAATCTCATGTTTAAAGATGTGGGCTCCTAGCCAGGCGTGCTGGCGCACGCTTGTAATCCCAGCATTGGGAGGCTGAGTGAGACTGGAGGATCATGGTTCGTGGACAGCCTCAGCTACTTAGTGAGGTCTTCTGCAACTCAGTGAGACCCAGTTTCAAAATAAAGAATAAAAAATAGGGCAGGGGGTGTAGCTTGGAGGTTGAATGCCCCTGGGTTCCATCCCCAAACCCACAAATAAGTAAATAAATAAATAAATAAGTAAATAAAGATGTGGGCTCTATATCCAGAATACCTGGGTTCAGATCTTGATCCTACCACGTAACAGTTAAGCAATGACAGTATACTTAAGTCTTTAGTTCAGACATGGGGCTGCTCTTTTGACCCTATCCACAGTTAAAAACGTAAAACTGCAGCATTGTATAAAAAGTAGAGTCCATATATTGATTATCAATACTTCTTTTTAGTGAAATTTTCATCAAGCACAAGCATAAAATAAAGTCTGCCACTTGGTAAGAAGAAGGCCAAGACTATACCTTGGAATAACTAAGTGGAGCACTGTAAGGCAAGGTCACTGTAAAAGCCAGGTTAATCTAGTCCCAGGAGATGCTAAGCACATTTGGAAGAAAATTCAATTCTTTCAGTATGTATTTGAGAAATCCCCTCCCATTTTACAGAACCAAGTCACCACTGCCACAATACTATATTATTATTTTTTATTCCAGAGTGTAGATTACACATTCTCTTCAGTAACTTCTCTGTAAATATAAACCCTTTTTTTCCCCAGAACATTTGGCTTTTCATCATAGTTAATCAGGGGTATGTCCATACTGGCTATGTAAAAATCTTATCTTCAGAAATAAAGACCTGCCAGTGTCTACAGAGGCTGATGGCTGTGTCTTGGGTTTGTCTGTTCCAAGGGTTAATTCCTTTGTGCTAAAGATAAACAACACCTCTTCTATACCCTGTTTACACTGCATGCCCAAGGCTCATCTAGGAAGGAATACATACTTAGTAACACACAACATCTCTGAAATTTAAAAAGACACTAAATTTCCACAAATTCTTTTTCAATCTTCAACTTCTGAGCTCACAAACATTCTCCCAACATAAACATAAACACACAGAAGTGTTTTAAAAGCAAGAAAATGCAATATCCTGAGTAACCACAAGTAAAGAGACTAATAAAAAATGAATTGTGGGGTCAGTGGACACCTTCAGTAAATATGAAAAGATTACTCTCACAGCATGACTTCAGTTCAAAAAAACAACATCACAACACATGAATGATATAAAAAAAAAACCCACCCAGACAACCTTGGTTAAAACATAACAATCCTTGTTGTCTGTTTCTGAAATTGTGCATTTTAAGAATAATTTTCTATTAAATTTCTCTAGCATTCAAGTTTGCTTTAATTAAAAGATCTGTTCTAAGCACTGTATAAACTATATTAAACCCTTCTAAGTCAATATTCATTTATAGCCCCCCCCAAAAAAAACACATGCAATCACTTATAGTACTTAATGAAATGGGAACCAATTCTACAGGTTTTGCTTTGAGTAGATTTTAAGCTGGCAAATAGTTCTACACTAAGCAGGGAAACATTTCATTTCTATGGAACTCAGTTTCCATCTCATCAGGATTTCACTTTCCATAACCAACCCTAGGAAATGTCAGCAGTGGGCACAAAATAAAGTACACGCACATAGGACACTAATGTTCAGCGACACAGCCTACTCCTGAGAAGTCTGGAGTCTGCCCTGCCTGCCCCCACTGAGGCACGACAGAGGAAAAGAGGGAAACGTGGAGGAAGGAAGTATAATCTGCATCAGTTGAACCTTTCTGAATATGCACATGTGTGTGTGTGCGCACGCACACACACACGCACACACACACAAATGCATGGAAATTTTGTATGTTTCTAAAGTACTTATATTTTATACATATGTTTAATAACTTCTCTCTCAGATATTGTCTCAATCTATACTAATGGAACTTAGTTTTACACAAAATGTAAATGAAAATATTAACTTCATAGAACAAAACACAACAGATGCCTCTATGAGTTATATCACAGTTCTTGTTGAAAGTGAAGACAGGTTATATGATATTTACTCATATATGAACCCCAAAGCCTACTTTACAGGGATCTTAGGGCATGATTTGGATAGTACCAATTAATTCAAATTCAAATAGTGCAAAAAAGTCAAAATATGAAAGTATGGAAAGTGGCATTTTCCAGTCCTATAACACTGTTGAACATCTTAAAGAAACCATTTGAAAGTTTGAAATGACAATCTCAAACAGAACATGTTCATAGAATTCCTTTGTATAAGATGTACTATATTTTACTTTTTCCTTAAAGAAAACATCCCTACAAATAGTTTGCTATCTTAACAAGGTATTGACTCTAAGGAAACACTGTGCGAAAAACCTAACCCTAAAGGTGGCTAACATTCATCAGGCCTCAAGAAATTGCAAACCACTCCAGTGGAGAAAGTCATGCCCACTTCCTGAAGCAGCCTTTCCTATCCAATCTGTTTTCTGTATCAGTGACGTTTCAGCCCTGTAACTCCGTCGACCCACAACTCACCTGTAATCTTTTGCAGCAAAGGTGACAGTTCAGCCTCCTCACAGAAGACCTGAGCCAGTGCCTTCTTTACTTTTTCTTCAGTATCTCCCAGCTCTTTGTCCACTGTGAATTCTCCAGTGATGGAGTAAATATAGACGAGGAGGACCAGCAGCTCTTCAGGGCTATAGT
This sequence comes from Muscardinus avellanarius, assembly GCF_963383645.1. Lineage (NCBI taxonomy): Eukaryota > Metazoa > Chordata > Mammalia > Rodentia > Gliridae > Muscardinus > Muscardinus avellanarius. The sequence goes on along the minus strand of NC_137791.1, from coordinate 96,567,628 downwards.
CATCATTGGTCCTCTGGGTTGAAGGCTTAATCATGGGCAGAAGCTGGTTAAGCACAGTAGACATTGTTGACTCCCCAATGTTCTGAAACAGAAAGTGACCATAAGAAAATATGTCAATCTCATACAAAGACACACTGACACACCACTTGTGTCCATAGATAGTTTGAGAACAAGCCTATGATACAAACTGACCACATCACTTTTTATTTCTGTGCTTATTGTCCTGGAAAGAATACTGTAAGATGTTTGGCATTATAGTCTTAATTTTGAAAGACCTTGCAAATAAAATGGCTGCTTACTATTGCTTAAACAAATAAGAGTTCAAGTGCTTAAAAATAAAAATGTTAAGTGCTTTCGACACTTGAAATTTTAATTAAAAATAATATATTTGTAAAATAATAGCATTTGAAAACAAAGCCAGGAGTTGTGGTGTACACTTGTAATTCTAGTACTCGGGGCAGCTGAGACAAGAGGATCACAGGTTCGAAGCCAGCCTCTGCAACTTAGTGAGGCTCTCAGCAACTTAACAAAATCCTGTTTCCAAATAATAAGTAAAATAGGTCAGGGAGGTTGTAACCTAGAGATAGAATGCCCCTAGATTTCATCCCCAGTCACCCCCATACACACACATTAAGGCAGATCTACAAAAACAAATGAATAGTCAACCTTTTTCAGAGAATTGCCTTGAGTTTCACGTCACATTCTTTTAATATTTTGGCAAATATTTGTCAGAATATTTTTGTAACAATAAGTCATTTTCTTCTAAATCTGGCATAAAAGCTGAGATATCAAAGTGGGTAATATCATTTAGGGTTGCCAGATATTTTTGGCGAATAATAAGGTAATTCACCTTAAAACTTTTTTTAAAAAAGCTTATAGTTCTTCCTCTAACTTTTTAAGTGATTTTTTTTTCTTTTTTTTGGTGGTACTGGGGGTGGAACCCAGGGGCTTTCTCCCTCCGGGCTATACTCCCAGACCTATTTTATATTTTATTTGGAAACAGGGTCTTACTAAGTTGCTGAGAGCCTCACTAAGTAGCTGAGGCTGGCTTCGAACCTGTGCGATCCTCCTGTCTCAGCCTCCCAAGTGCTGGGATTATAAGCGTGCGCCACCACGCCCGGCTAACTTTTTAAGTGATATTTAGCAGAGAATTTTGAAATTCTTTATCATAGCTATCATAGCATCAGGTTACTGGAGTAAATGTAACTGTAACTCCAAAGAACCATACTCATTTCTAGCATAAATTCTGAGCTTTCTGATGAATAGCTAAATCCTCATTTTTAACAATATGATATAATTTCACCTATAATTCAAAATAGCCCCAATAAATAAAAACTCCATGATATGTATTTATCTTCACATCTGGAGACACATGATCACAACTTACAACTTCCACTAACTCTTTGGAAGTTTTCTCTGAGCAATTACTATCTTCCAGCAATTATTCTAGGTCTAAGGATACAGCAGTGAACAAAACAAATCCTCTGCTCTCATAAACTTTACATTCTAGTGGGGGAAACAGACAATTAAAAAGCTAAAAAGAGCTGGGCATGGTGGCGCACACTTGTAATCCCAGCATTTGGGAAGCTGAGACAGGAGGATCGAGGTTTGCAGACAGCCTCAGCTTCTCAGTGAGGCCCTCTGAAACTTAGAGACCTTGTTTCAAAATAAAAATAGGGCTGGAAGTATAGCTCGGAGGGAGAATGCCACTAAGCTCCATCCCCAATACTAAAAAAAAAAAAAAAAAAAAAAAAAAAGCTAAAAAGAAAGCCAAGTATAGTGGCACACACATATGATACCAGTACTTGGGAGGCTGTGAAAGGAAGATCGTAGGTGTGAGGCCAGTCTCAACAACTTAGTGAGGTCCTTAGCAACTTAATGAGGCCCTGTTTTCAAATAAAAAATAAATAGAACTGGGTGTGTAGCTCAGAGGTAGAATGCCCCCCTTCCCAGCTCAATCCACAGTCTCTCTCTGTCTCTCTGTCTCTCTCTCTCACACACACACACACACACACACACACACTGAAAAAATTATATATATATATATATATATATATATATATATATTACAATAGATAGTGGTAAGTGCTATGGAGGAAAATAAACCAGGAAAGGAGGATGGAACCTCAGGAAACATGCGTTTGTGTGTTTGGATCAATGCTATTTTACAAAAAAGAAGGCTTAGTAAGAAGGGAATATCAGAGTAGAGAAAAACCTATAGAAAAATCCCTGTCTCTAGAGAAAGTTAATGGCAAACAGCTGAATGCTATTCTGTACCGCGGTGACCACCCCAAACAGGCTTTTTCTGGTCATTTCCACACCTGGATAGATTTGGATATCTCAAGGTTAAGGTTGACAATTCTATTTTGTACACAAGAACAACAGCTGTTGACATTTATTTCCACTAAAGGCCTTGAATGTTCATGATGTACTGCACAAACATACAATATTAAATCGTTGGACTGGATAAGCTGAAAATGGAAAAGAACAGAGATGTTCCTGGAACGTGGTGAGAAGACATGATTTACCAGTGTAAACACTCCCCAAAAGGAAGAGGGGCGGAAAGGTCTGAGGGCACCCTAAGACTGTCCTGTGGCTCAGGAGTGTCTGGAGAGAAACTCTCAAGGGTTCTTTCTTTGCTTTACAAGCTGCCAAAAGTAATTTAAAAGAAAGAAGCCATGTGGTTGTCCTGTTAAAAGAAGGCTGTATGTCTGCAGCCTGCATTTGAGCCTTTCACGCTATCATCAATTCCTTGGATGACAATGAGCAGGTTCTTTCATTGCTTTACATCCCATTTCTAAAAATCGAGTGTGTACATGAATTATCCAGCTCTTAGTCTCTCTCCCCACAGCAGAAATATTTTTTAAAAGATAGTTATAAAAAGTAAACCAGGGTAGAATAATCCTCAGAGTCATCTATAAATTTTCACTCACTAACATCTGACCTTCTGGGTCTTATTTTCAAGTTTCTGATATGTGATAAGTGCCAGAAAGCTGAATTCCTCATTAGTAACACACAAGTAGACTTGTGTTGTACACAATAATTTCTAAAATTACATTTAGAATCTGTACAGTGCAACCCAAGAAGTAAATAATGGAGTTGAACACAAAACCAAGATTATGAACCAGATATAAAGAGGCACAAAATATGGCAGAAATAAAGAGATTCTGTTTTGGTAAGCTAGATTTCGATCTTAACTGTTCTGTTAACTAGTTACTTAACCTCATAGGATCTCTTCATCTCTAAAATGACATGATCTGACTATAGGATGGCAGAGAGATAAGTCATCTTATGCCCAAAGCTTCGTTTTCATTTCCTTCTCTCCCTCCAAATCTTTTTTTTAAATTTTTCATTGGTAACAGAAGGGACTAATTAATATTCTTATTATTGGAGACTCATCAAAACTTGAATGCTCAGAAAATAAACTTTTAATATAGATATAGCTACAGGAACAGTTGGGGGTACACATGTAACATGGGTTGGCACACACACAAGTATTTTCTAACTGTCCACTGAGATGGTCTAACATGGTACCTAAGTAACAATGAGCAAATCCAGTGGCCAGCTCTTAATTTATAACTTCTTCAATAAAAGGAACCACAGATCTCTCAAAAATAATTGATTTTTGGATGGGGCACAGAAAATACACAAGAAGTCTGGAAGATCCTGTAATGATAGAAAGTAAAAAAGTTCTCAAAAAACAAAAGAAAATAGAGACATAGCAAAAGGACACAGAAGCCAAATGGAAGACTTCCCAGTGACTAAAGCTAATGGTCTAAATAACATAGTAAGTAAATAAAGTAGCATTTGGGTATAACCCAAATAAATAACCATTGGCCTAAATTGATATAAATAAGTGATTTAATTAATCAGTATAAATGTGGGAGAAGAGACAAGTCTTCCTTAAGGAATTCCAAATAACTCATGTAAATACTTTCTCCTTCAGGAGGTAAGCTCATTTCTCTCCATCACTTAAACATGGGTTGAATGTAATGACTGGCTTCTAAGAAATAGAGTATGTAAAAGAGAGGGAGAAACATCTCTACCTTACCTAGAAGATCAAAGTTAACATAGTATATAAGATACATATATACAGATATACAGAAACTCTGGTTTATATAGATATGAGGAATATAGAGAAACTCTATGTACTATTATAGGACTTATGTAAATATAAAATAATTCTAAATATATATTTAATAATTATAATTATATTAATTATATAAATCAATATTCATGCATTAATAAATTATAATTATCCATTTTATATTGGTTTTATATGAATTAATTATTATGATTAATAATTATATATATATTGGAAAGGCAAAGCAAAGTAGGCATGCTAAGAAGAGATCAATATACACTGTGAAAATTCCAGGAAAGACAATTTCAACTCAGTGTGAGGAAGAACTCCTTACACTGAGCCACTGGCCAAGATAAAGGACAGGTAGCAGAAGCAGTGAGTTTCCCATCATGGGCAAAAGTAATATGTTAGCTTTCTGTCACTGAGAAAATAACTAAGAAAATCAACTGAAAAGAGGAAAGCTTTAGTTTGGCTCATTATTTCAAAGGTTTAGTCCAAGGTCAGCTGGTTCTATTGCTCTGGGCCTAAGGCTAGGCAGAATATCATGGCCATGGAGTGTGTGGTGGAGGAAGCCCACCTCTTGAAAAACCAGGAAGGAGAGAGAGAGGGAGAGTGAGAGTGAAAGGAGAGAGAGAGAGAGAGACAGAGAGAGAGAAGAAGAAGAAGAAGAAGAAGAAGAAGAAGAAGAAGAAGAAGAAGAAGAAGAAGAAGAAGAAGGAGGAGGAAGAGGAGGAGGAGGAGGAGGAGGAGGAGGAGGAGGAGGAGGGGGGGGGGGGGGGGGGGGAGGAAGAAGAGGAGGAGGAGGGAGGAAAAGGAGAAGGAAGAGGGAAGGAGAAGAGAAGAGAGAAAAGAGACAGATGGACAAAAAGGACAGAGAAAAAAGACAGCCGGGGATAAAATATACTCTTCAAAGGCCTGTCCCCAATGACAAACTTCGTCCCCCAGGCCCCATATCCTACAAATTCCACCACTTCCTGCTAGTGCCACAGGCTGGCAACCAAGCTTTAGCACATGGCTTTTGGGAGACATTTAAGATCCAAACCATAATAGGTAGGTAGGGTGGTCATTTGGTCAGGAGGCAACTGAGTATACTACCTTGACTCGGGAGGTAAACTAGACTTTCTAGTAATGCCCATAAAAGCATGGCTCCAGATGGATTCATAGCCATTTTCTAAACTTCTCTACTCCTAGAATGTAATTTCCACAAGAAGGAAGAAAATGATTAGAGACTCCCTAGGTTAAAACCCTTAAAAGACAAAGAAAAGAATCTCAAGCTTAATAATGAGGACACAGGAGTAGGATGTGATGCTTAGGATTAATACTGCAAACATCTCTTTCTAGCTTGTATGACCATGGGCAATTATTAGCTTCTTCAAGTGTACATCTTCCTCTGTAAAATGGAAATAATACCATAAATTCCTAAATATTAAGCAAGTCCATATCAAAGGCAGCCACTTGCATAACATTGAGACAAACAGTTTCAATTTCTTTGTGATTAAAAGAGTGATCCTGCAATAGAGTAGACTTAGTAAAGATACAAATATAAGGTGACTCCATCCTTTCTGAGAGCTAATTTTGCCAAAAACACTTTACCTTAGTTAGGAATATCCAAGAATAACTTTTGCTTCGTTAGATTGTTCTAAAGATTTAACAAAAGTAAATCACATGCACAGTTCCTAGCACATCACCTTCATTAAATATAAGCCAATATACTATTACTACTATTGCCTCCCCCTACTGTCCCGCAGGCTCCTTTCCCACAGAGCAGAAGTGGTTAAGATGGTTGGTAAGGAAATGGGGTGTCTGCTAGGAATAAGAAGTTGGTAGTCTCTAAGCAGAGAGGGCAGTCTACAAATACTGGGTTTGAAACCACAACTTGGAACTTAGCTGAAATGGTTAACCCTAAAGGTCAAAGGAAATATAAACATTATTAAACTCTGCCATGGAAAAGACATGCACAGAAAACCACAACCAAAGCGGGGAAAATGGCTTCTTTGTAAAGCACCTAGGATTAAGTTTCTCAGTGACTTTTCTATAAAGGGGCCTAGTACTAGGAGGCAGAGGACTGGAGCTGTGTCTGGAGTGACAAAACCTTTTGTTTATCTGCAGTCTGGGGCTCCTGTTATTCTTGAATTGGTCCCTAGTAACTCTATACAAAGGCCCTCTGTAAAATGTGTGTTGTCTTTAGAAAAGCTGACTTTTGGATGAATTAAAACACCTCTGAGAAGTCAAGAGTCAGTCTCTGTGAGGGCATGAGGAGCACACTCCATGGGCCAGGCTGGCCCCACACCTGCTCCTCTGAGGGACAGAGCCTGGAGACACCCAGTGGAACTCCAAGCCACTAGAGAACCCCTCTTCATAACTCCCCCCAGCCACGGGGTGTAGGCTCATGGGACATTGCCAGCAGGGGCCTGAGAAAGAGCCCAAAATATAACTTTCCACCACTTGTCTTATGACTTATCACAGGCTTTAAACCCTCATCATTAAAGCCACTCTGTTTCTTTGGACAATAGGCTTCTTTTTATATGCCCCAGGCAAAATGCAAAAACGTAAGTTGGTGTGTATAAGGATAATTCATGGGTATACTCACACATTCACAAATATTGATTGTGTACACTATATGCCAAGCACCAGGCTATGCTCTGAGCATACTAAAAACAAAGCAAGACAGACACAGATTCAAGAAGCTCATAAGTGAGTGGTGGCAGGAGTACACAACTGGGACAGTATATAAGTTCTCTAACAGAGGTGTGTACTCACTTTGGAAACACCTAAATTTTGGAAGAGGTACACCTTAAATAGCCAGCAAAGAATAAACAATGGGATAGGATCCTTCCTTCATTTCTTCAAAAAAAAATTTTAATGCACACTTACAAGGAGTGTATGGTAGAAAAATTAATGGCCCTCCAGAAAAGCCCAGGCCTCAGTTCCTGGACCCTGACTGTTACCCTATATGTCAAAATGGACTGTGTAGATATGATTAAGGCTGCCAATCTTGAGACAGGGGGATAATCCTGCATTATCTGAGTGTCCCAATCTAACCAAAAGAGTACTTAAAAATAGAGGGCCTTTCCCAGCTGTGGTCAAAGAGACATGTGATAATGAAGGGTTAGAGAGATGCAGTGATTCTGGCTTTGATGATGGAGAAAAGAGACCATAAGATAACAAATGCAGGGGGCCTATCTCCCCTACAGAGCCCCCAAAGTAACACTTCCCTGACAACATCTTGATGTCAGTCCAGTAATACCCCAAGAACTGTAAGATAATAAATGTGTTTTGTCTTAAGCACTAAATCTGTGGTCATTTGCTACAGCAGAAGTAGACAAATGATACAGTGGTTTATGTGAAATTGGTCATGAGAAGCTCTGCACCAGAGAATCCAGCACATGTTGGGATGCTAGGGCCTGAATGTCAGTCCCCTCCAGAACTCTTGCAGAAATTTAATTGCCATTATAATAGTACTAAGAGGTGGGATTTTTAAAGAGGTGAATAGGCCATGAGGTGAGAATAGTGCCCTCATAAAAAATGACTTCTTCCCCCTCTTGCTTGCTCTTGGCCCTCCCACTGTCTACCATGAGATGATGCAGTAAGAAGGCCCTAGCCAGGTTCCAACACCTTGATAGTGGATTTCCCAGACTCCAGGACTTTGAGTCCCCAACTTTTTAATCATTATATATTACTGAGTCTTAGGTATTCTATTAGCACAAAAGTGACCAAGACATAGGGCTCAAAAAACCTGCTAAGTGATCAAATGAATAGGAACCTATTCCATCTGTGGAGTTAGGAGACAGTGAGTACCTTCAGAGAAAAAGATAGAAAGGGAAGTGATAATCTCAGCTACTCTTGAGGCTGAAGCGGAAACATCACAAGTTTGAGGCCAACCTCTGCAACATGGTGAGACCCCATATCAAATACAAAGATAAAAAGAGCTGAGGATATAGCTCAGTGGTAGTTTCCCTGGGTTCAATCCCCAATTCCAGAAAGGGGGAGCACAAAGACACTTCAAATTTTTTCTATAATTTTCAGTCTATAACTATATACTCTCATAAGCTAACATTCATCAAGTTCAGAATGATTATATAAAAGGATGGTCTTCTAAGTAGGATCTATGGACCCTTAAGATCCCCAATATCCTTTCAAGACATCTATGAGGTCAAATAATTTTTATAATGATGCCAAAAAATTTTTGCCTTTTTCACTGTGTGAATATTTATACTAATAGTGCATAAGTATGTTGGACTAAACAGACAGTGACTTAATTCAGATCAAGAAAGTGGCTCCAAATTGTACCGTGAGTCACTCTATTCTTTATAACTATGCTATTACTCACAGTTGAAATTGAAATTCTTAAAAAATATGGCTTTGCTTAGGAATGTGTCCTTGATGATTCAGTAAAAGTTAGAAATCTTATAGACTCTCAACACTTAAACGGCTCTGTAATATTCTACATGACAAAATGGAAACTATAAAGTACATTGCTGGACACTATAGTCCAATGTCTACAAAAAGCACTTTTGCAACTGTTTGAGTTGTAAAATGAACTAATCACTTTCTCATGCAATACCATGTTACTTGAAAGAATGACAAGATTGTAATTATAAAAAACCTGGGTATTTGGCACACGTTTTCTCAAAATTGAATAAGGTAAGTCTGTTCCTTCAAGGAAAACAACTAATGCATTTGTCAAAGATGAAATTATGACTTTTAAATAAAAATGGGAATTTTGGAATAGTTGTATCTGTCAATGTTATATTCTTATTCTTAAAGACTTTTCTGATGAGATCAATGCTGACATTAAAATGTGATTTTTTTTTACTTGTAGTAAAATGTATCAACATTTGGAAGATCTGTGACATTCAGTGAACCAATATTTTCCAAATGACTAATTCATGATGTAAGAAGATTAGGCACAGGCAAAAGATCCATCCAAAATAAAGCTAAACTAGTGTATTGAATATAAGAGCAAAAAAAGCTCATTGATATGGTTTCCAATTTCACATTTCAACTTTAAGAAATCACATATTTAGATATGATATCCAAAGAGAATATCCACAAACGTCTGAAAACACTATCAAAATATTTCTCCCTTTTCCAAATACATATCTGCATGAGGCTGGATTTTTTTCATATACTTCAGTAAAAAGAACATATGGCAGCATATTGAGTAAGAAAGAAAATACAAGAATCCAGCTGTTTTCTATCAACAAGACATTAAAAAGATTTTCAAAAACATAAACCAATGCCATACTCACTTATTTTTTTTGGAGATAGTTACTTTTAATAAAATATATTATGTGTATTAGCATGTGTAGTGCTCTTTTTTTTCTTGCAGTACTAGAGATGGAAGGGGCATTCTACCTCCAAGCTACACCCCCAGCACCATTTTATTCTTTATTTTTGAAACTGGGTCTCATTAGTTGCAAAGGGCCTCACTAGGTAGCTGAGGCTGTCCACTGAACCATGATCCTCCTGTCTCAGCTTCCCAAATGCTGGGATTACAAGATGTGCCACCACGCCCAGCTTATTTTTTAAAAAAATAAATTTTGTTTTAATTTTAATTTTCTGTATTAATTCCTAATATGTTAATAATGAATGTTAGAACCTAAACAGTAAGTTCATTATTTTCTACTCTCTTTTTCCTTTCCCACATCTGAAATACAGATAACATGTTGAAAACCAGCTTCAGTTACATTCTTAGAGAAGAAGGCTGAGCAACACAATAAAAGGAAGATGGGTTTCCTGGATCAGAGCTTCTCAAAATTTTCATTTGCATGTAAATGATCTGAGGCTCTTAAAAACTCATTAGGTCTAGGATGGTGCCTAAAGATTCTTCACTTAAAGTTTCCAGGTTGATGTCAATGCTGCTGCTCCATGTTTTGAGTGGCATCTAGACTGGTCCACCCAACTATTTCTAGACTACAATAAACAAGTGAAATAAAATATCCTCTTTGAGTCACTGTGTGCCTTTTTTTGGCAGACCACCTTAATTTGAATACTATCGTAACTCATAAATCCATGTTTTTTCTAGCCAAATTTCTCTCCTTTGTTCCAAACCCAGCCAAATGCATATTGGACTTTTCCATTTGTTTATCTCACCTGCAAATTTCGTTCAGTATGCCTAACACTGAAATCAGGCAAGTGTGGTGGTGCACGCCTATAATCCCAGTACTTGGGAGGCAGAGACAGGAGGATCACGGTTCACAGACAGCCTCAGCTACTTAGTGAGGCCCTCCATACTCAGTGAGACCCTGTTTCAAAATAAGGAATAAAAAATAGGTCTGGGGATGTAGCTTGGAAGTAGAATACCCTGGGTTCAATTCCCAGTACTACACACACACACACACACACACACACACACACACACACACACACATATGGACTCTACCAGAATTCTCTCTTGTACCTGCCTCATCAAACCAGCAACCAAAACCTGATTGTTTTGTATATTAATCTGCTATTCCCCATTCTTTCTTCTACCACCTAAGTTGCAACCATCACTAGCTCTAGCCATAATTTGTCTCATTCTGAAACAAAAATTTGATTTCCTTTATACATTTACTGATAGAGGCCTCCTGAAAATGCCCTTAGGATGACATACACATTCTTTTTACCTTCTTGAGCCTCACCCATCATGAATTTATTCACAGACTACAATTTAGCTTTCTGGCCTCTGTGTATTTTCACAGGCTTATCTCCCTGCCTAGGTGTCTGCACCTCCCCCCTTCTTCATCTCGTTTCATGATTCAATTCAAGTATTATCTTTTATGATTTTCCATTTGGGGGTTAAATGTGTCCAGTCAGTGACCCCACAAACACCTCTATGTCTCTTTACCAGGTCTTTTTACCCTGAATTTAAGGACCACATCCAGGACCTAACTCAGTCATTTGAAGAGAGTCAATATTGAAACTATACTTGTCTCTTCAATCAAGTAGCTGACATCCAAGAGGGAGGAAGGGAGGAAAGAAGAGAGGGAAAGAGAGAGGGAGAGAGGGAAAGAGGGAGGGATGGGAGAGAGAGACAAAGAGAAAGAGAAATTATATGAGCATAAAATTATCTCCTTACTCTTCCTAATTACCCTTACCCTGTAATAGAGGTATGATTATTTAGAAGAGGAGATTGAGCTCAAGAAAGGTTACTTTTCGACTTCCGGGAAGATGGCGACCGAGAAAAGCGGGGCTTAAGAGCCCCGCTAACAACAAATCTCCATTACCACAAAATCAGCGCCTTTCATAGCCAGAAAACACCATCACCAGTGAAACAAAAAATCACCAGGCTCCAGAGAGAAAGCGGACTGAGAACAGAGCCACAGAGGAGATACACTGGCCTCGCGCCCGAGGACGCGGCAGACGTGGCAGCAGCGCCATACTGCCGGCGGTACCGGCGAATTCACGGGACGGCTACAGCAAGCCTAGGTGAGCCACTGCGGAACAGCCAGGCGGAATTTCTCCACGCAGAGAGCATCTAAAGCTCCCAGTGGCTGAGCTCAGCACACGCTGCAGGGATTCAGAGTCGAAATCAAAACCAAGAAGAAAACGCCAGCCCCATAGCCGAGGGTGTAGCAGCGGCGCCATATTGCCACCGGCGGCAGCAGCAGCGAATTCAACGAGGCCAGTACAGCTACATCTGCGCACTCAAGAACGGTGAGTCAAATTGCGGGCCACAGAGGAGAAATCCCATTACTGTACTCACTGGGACTTGACCCAGTGGGGGAGGGGCGGTGGCAGAGATATCACACCATAGGAGAACGTGCAACCTGGCACCCCCCACAGTCTAAAGCAGCCTCTATCGACTCTCTGGGTCGGAGACTCTGTGATAAAACCCAGTAAAGGAGTAGTGGGGTCTGAGATACTACTGACTCGAGATCCAGAACACCTTAAGTGAAGTCATAGTGACCCAAGGGAAGAACTCAGAGAAGGCACAAACATCCGAAATCATGGGAAAGAGGAATAATACTGGAGCAATAAATGCCCACAACCCCACAACATCAGAACCCGATAAAACAGAAAATCAGAGATTTCTAGAAGATCAAATCAGGAAAATAACTGTAGAAATAATAGAGGTGCTTCGAAAAGAACTCAGAGAGAGCCAAAAAGAGATAAAGGATGCAATTAATGAAGTAAAGGCCTCAATTCAAAGCACAAACAACCGATTGGAACACATGGAGAACAGAATCTCACTCTTAGAAGATGAGCAATCCAAAAATGAACGCATAGTTTCTAATCTAGAAAAAAATATCCGACAGCAGGAATCTGCTATTGAAGAAATATGGGCCCATTTTAAGAGAGCTAACCTAAGAATAATTGGAATAGAGGAGGGAAAAGAAAGTGAAACCAAAGGGATCAACAATCTCTTCAAGGAAGTAATAGCAGAAAATTTTCCAGACATAGAGCAAGAGGTCGATACGCAGGTTCAGGAAAATTATAGAACTCCCTTTAGACAGGATCGGAGAAGAGGATCCCCACGCCACATAATTGTCAAAATGACCAATGTGGAAGCCAAGCAGAGAATCTTAAAGGCAACAAAAACAAAGGGCCAAGTGACATTCAGAGGCAAACCAATTAGAATCACTCCAGACTTCCCAAACCAAGTTATGAGAACCAGAAGGGCTTGGAGTAACATATTCCAAACTCTGAAAGAAAACAACTTCCAGCCAAAAATTTCCTACCCAGCAAAACTTTCTATCAAATTAGATGGAGAAGTAAGAAGCTTCCATGACAAACAGAAACTGAAGGAATTTATGTCTTCAAAACCAGCGCTAGAGAAAATACTCAAAGAGATTAACTACAAAGAAGAAATAGGTAACACACACCAGAACTAGAGAAACAAGATTTTCCATCCAACAGACAACTAAGACTGATTATCTGTGGAGATTCATTATTTATGTTAGTCTTTTACCTATCTCTAAAGGGTATTGTTTGCCTTTATTGTTGTTAATTTTTAGGATTTCTAGTTGGAATATTAATATACCTTCAGATATAGCAATTGGAAATATTTTATCCCATTCTATTAGTAACTGTTAACTCTGTTTACATTGTCTTTGGATATACAATATTTTTTTTTTTAGGGAGTTTGTATATGCTTCTGTTGCCTGTGCCATTGAAATCATAACCAAGAAATCACTGCCAATTTCAATGTTGTGAGGTTTAATGACCCAGATTTTCTCCTAAAAGTTTATAGTCTTAAGATTTATATTTAGGTCTTTTATCTATTTTGAGTTAATATTTGTATATGGGATTAGGTAAGGGTCCAATTTTATTCTTTTCCATGTAATTATTATGTTTCAACAATATTTAGTTAAAAGATTAATATTTCCACCACCAAATGTTCGTGGAAACCTTGTCAAAAATAACTTGACAATATAGGGAAGAATTTAGCTCTAGGCTTTATTTAACTTCAATGGTTTATATATCTGCCTTTAGAATAGTACTACACTGTTTCAATTATTGTAGCTTTATATGGTTTGAAATCAGAAAATATATATCTTCTAGCTTTGTTCTTTTTCAAGATCATTTTGGGTACCCAGAGTCCATATTCCATTTTAGGATAGATTTTTTTCTGAAAAATAAATATACAAATATATGATAGTTTCACCTAAAAAATAGAAAAAAAATATTCTCTGGTAAGAAAGAAAGCAAAAAGAAATATTGAAATGTCATCTTTAAGTCATCAAAAGCTTGGTATCAGACAAATGAAACTGTTATGTGAGATTACCATTTTTAATTTTAGATAAATTGCCATAATACTAGATGTCAACTACTAAGCCAAGCATGGGAGGGAGGGATAGGGAGAGAATGGGGTGGGGAATGGGTGGGGGCTGACTGGGAAAAGTGTGCAAGTATGTCTACAAAAGTATGTATCCTACTATGATGTATGAATACAGTGCACCAATAAAAATAAATAAATAAATAAATAAATAAATAAATAAATAAATAAATAAAAAAAGAAAGGTTACTTTTCAAGTATGCCCGCTGGTGAATGGTTGAGCTGGGATCCAACACAGGACTGTTCCTCCAAAGTCTGCATCTTGTCCACCACACATTTCTTCTCCAATGCTTCCCAGAGAGAAACCAGACTTTGCGGGAAGGGGAATCCAGATCCTTGGGACAAGCAGGATTCTAACAAGGATTCTGACTAGGACTAATACTGAAGGGAACTCAGATTATGAGAACATCAATAAATCATAGAAGAGGAAGAGCAGCAATAGGTTAACTTATCAGAGAAAATATACTGACTTGCAGCTCCTTAGAGTCCCTTGGTAAGGTACATGACAGGCCCTAGAACCTAGGTCAAGGGAAATATCTCTGACAGAGGGATATATGGATCCATCCACAAAAGTGAAGGCAGACTTTCCCACCCACAATGTCACCATGCCATTTTTATCTCCTGCCTCGTGATAGTATGATGGGGTCTTAGACAGGTTTCCAGTTCTGAGAATCCAGTATGTGCTGTACAAACAGCATAGTTTTCTATGTGAAAAAAGGTATGTATAATGCAGCCAGGTGTGAGGGCTCATGCTTGTAATCCCAGTACTTTGGCGGATGAGACAGGAGGATCGTAGGTCCGTGGCCAGCCTCAGCTACTTAATGAGACCCTCCACAACTAAGTGAGACTGCTTCAAAATAAAGAATAAAAAATAGGGCTGGGGGTGTAGCTTGGAGGTAAAATGCCCCTGGGTTCAATCCCCAGTTCTACAAAAAAAGGGGGGCATAATGCACTAAAGAGACGCACCGAAAGGAATCTGATCCTGAAGTCATCAAAAAAGGTAAAACAGGTCCCTAAGAATAGCTAATTTTATTTTTATTTTTTAGTGATTGATTGATTGATTGGTACTGGGGGTTAAACCCAGGGGAATTCTACCTCTAAGTGTACCCACAGCCCTTTATTTATTTTGAAACGGGTCTTGCTAAGTTACTAAGGTTCTCACTAAGTTGCTGCTGAGGCTGGCCTGACACTGCAATCTTCCTGACTCAGCCTCCCAGTTACTGGGATAACAGATGTACACCACCATGCCTGCCAAGAGCAGCTAATTTAAAGCAAGCATAATGGGTCTATGACATGATGGGAAGAAACAGGAAGAGGCTGAAAGACCAATGGGTGGCAGTTGTCTGGACAGAGTCAGAGCCTTTAGCAAATAACTGGAAGGCTGGCGTGGCATGAGACAGACAAGGGCTAGATAAGGGCTACATAGTCCATCCGTTGCTAAAACCTATGTTATCTTCTAAGATGGAAGTCACAGAGGTTTTGAGTAGAAACCCTATGGTCTGACTTGGCTTATTTTGTTTGTTTTGGTTTGGTTTTGGTTTGGTTTTGATTATTGGGGATTGAATCCAGGGGTAGTCTATATCTGAGCTACACTCCTAGCCCTTTTGTGAGTGAATGAGTGTGTGTGTGTGTGTGTGTGTGTGTGTGTGTGTGTGATGGGAAGTGAACATAGGGGCATTCTAACTCTGAGATACACCTTAAGTCCCAATTTTTATTCTTTTTTTTTTTTTTTGTGGTACTGGGGTTCCTGGAAGCCCTTCTGCCTCCGGGCTACACTCCCAGACCTATTTTATATTTTATTTTTGGAAACAGGGTCTCCTAAGCCAGCATGGCTGGCTTCAAACCTGCGCGATCCTCCTGTCTCTGCCTCCCAAGTGTGGGGATTACAAGCATGAGCCACCACGCCTGGCTATTCTTTTATTTTTAAACAAGATTTCATTAAGTTGTGGAGGCCCTCACTAAGTAGCTGAGGCTGCCTGCAAATCTGCGATTCTCCTATCTCAGCCTCCTAAGTATTGGGATTACAAATTTGCACCTCCATGCCCAGGTATTTTTTTTTTCTTTTAAACAAGATCTCACTAATTTGCCGAGAGTCTCCCTAAGTTGCTAAGGCTGACCTCAAATCCAAAATCCTCCAGTTTCAGCCTCTGATCCAACTTGTTTTAAAGGCTACCACTCAGGGTGTGGTGAAGGTGATAGACCAGGGAGGGGCAAGGGCATTCTACAAACTCTCCCACTAAAAATGCCAGTAAAGGAGAAAAAGGTGGGATAGTCACACAATGGAATACTACATAGCAAATGATAACAAGTGATCTATAACTTCATAAAACAAGAAAATGGATGAATCTCACAATATATGTAGAATGAAAAAAAAAATCCAGAGAAAAACAGCATAGTATACAAGCCCATTTATATAAAATACACAAACCAGGGAAAACTACTCTATGTTTTCTGAAGTGCCTACCCTGTGGGAAAAGGAAGTAAGTGGGCGATAGCAAAGGGGGGCCCCCAGAGTTGCTGGTAATCTTCCAGGCTGAGCTGGGCACTGATCACACAGCTGTCTTCAGTTAGTAAAAGTTTATCGAGCCGTACTATCCTATATTATATTTTACTTCAATAAAAAGTTTTTAAAATGCCATTACACCAGGCCATATTTCCTGTGTCCTGGGAAGAACAGAGCTATCTCCTTAGAGTTCTTATTACAGATTAGCATTTATCCAAAGCAAGAGGAGGAAAACATCAGAAGCTTACAGGATTCATCAAAGAATCTCATTGGGCTATACATACTTCAGCCAGGAGACAAAGAAAGGCCATGGCTTCAGGAAAAGATGGAAAGAACAATGTCCATGGCTGTGCAAGTTTAAATACACATGTTTGGGGGAAAACAGAAACTTTTTTGTAATGTTTTCCCCATCTCTGGGGAAATGATGTTATGCTCTGCTTCAAACAGAATTGCCAAGTGTAAGAGACTGCTTTCTGTAAACAGGCCAGCAGGGCCATAAGTTGCAAGAAACAAGGGACAAAAGAACAGAGCAAAACATCACAAGGAGTTGGAAACTGCATCTCCAACACCACCAGCAGCCATCTGTCTTTATCTGGCCACCTTTAATGATTTAAGAGCCCTGCTGTCATGTTATCATCAATTTCCATAATGGAGCAGCCTCTAAACCGAGTTTTTAAAATGCAACTATCCATGACCTAAATTTCCTGTGGTTCTGCTGGCCCCAGGTTAGGCCTGTTTGTCCATCATCAAGGGAGCCAATATAAATAATAAAAACAGGTCAGTGCTGGGCTTTCCAAGGCCTCTACCAAAAAAAATCACACCCTCAATCAGTACCAACTTAACACGTCCACCCTTTGCTTGAGCTGTCAGTTCATTCTATGCCTAATAACAACTGTCCCACAGAATGTGTGTACATCATCTTAAAACTTGTTTGGTTTTTAATTCTTTCCTTGCCTGTTTGATTTTTAATCTGGCCAAACAATTCTGCAACACTTAACAGGCCACAGAAATGATGTCATTTTGCAGACATCAGAGCAGGAGCTACATTTTCACAAACTAGGAGATAGACAAGAAGATCAAAATATAAATTTTAGCTATCTTAATAGAGAATGTGATACCTCCTTCCCAAGTCTGTGATAGAATTTGCCTCCCAGAATCCACAGGGCAAAGACTGCAGACTGTTCGCAGGGGAGGGATAAAATGGCCACTAAAACAGGCCAGTGTGAAAGCTGTCTATGAAAACAAGAAGAGCTAGCTTAAGTACTGTTTCAACACATTTCACATCACTTGTCAGGGAGTAAGGAAACAGGTACTTCAATATTCATGGTCTCAGGCTCCCTTATCATCACAGTCATGATCAGCCTGCTGAAACCTGCTGGCTCAGTGAGGCTGGGACAGCCCCAGGGCTCTCCTCCTAGAAGCATCCCAGCCAGAAACTCTTGAAAGCAAGACCAGCCTGTTACAAAGCAATTCTGGAATGTTCTCTATTCTAGAGGGTAATTTTGGACAAACTCCAGAAAAGGCCTGAATGATTGAATGGTGACCCAAAGACAAATTCATAAACACAGCAAATGTTTGCCTTTCTCTCTATTTTCTATTTTTTTACTTTGGTTCTCCCTTGTCTCCACCCAGAAATCGCAGGCTCCTTTCTAGCACCAGCAAAAGAACCCATTCTTTCTCTAAGACACAAATGACCAGATGGCTGAACTCTTTCAGGAAAAGTCCGCATTTTAAAAGGGGTGAGATGAAGTTGGGTGTGCTGACACATGTCTGTAATCCCAGTACTTGGGAGGCTTAAAACAGGAGGATTGCAGGTTCAAGGCCAGCCTCAGCAAAGTTAGGCCCTCAGCAACTTAGCAAAATCTTAATTCAAAATAAATTACGGATGGAGGTATAGCTCAGACATAAAAATGACCCAGGGTTCAATAACCAGCACCAATAAATAAATAAATTTAATTAAACTAAAGAGGGGAGAGAGAGAACCCAAGAGGGTGTGAGATACCTCCTGGATTGTTATTTTGCTGATTCAATGGCAGCTGGGCAAGTAATTTGGCATAGAAAGCCTTTCTAGATCTACTTCAAATTATATTTTACAATAATTAACTAGAGGGCAATGGTGTCCTCTTTTTTTTTAAGTGTATAGATTCATAAAGTAAACATCTCATTTCCTTGTCTATGAAAAGCTGCAATTTAAGGTTCTTCATACCTCTTAGATATAGCAAAGTGCTGAATACCTCTGAGTCTCAAGCTCTTGGTGCAACTGAAAGGACAGACCACATGCCCCACTAGGCTACCATGGAATACAAATGAGATGAGCTCTTTATATATTCAAAGTATTATATATTTGCTTCACTACTACATTTAATTACTATGCCATTACCCTTCTCTCCAAAAAAATGCTTTTCTTTAGAGAGGCCTAGTGATCCAGGTGTATATATGTGCTCCGAAAGATTCACCTGTCATTTCCCTCCAACCAAGCCTTGGCCGTTTGCTCAATGGAGTCCTTGAGCTGCTGCTGCATTGCTTCATCCCAGCACTGCAAATCTTTCCCACTTCCCTGGGGCCAGTTCTGACACGGTTCCATGATGCCCACCACAGTGCAAGCGATGGCAGCTCCATGCCTGAATCCGATGCACCTGGTCCCCTGGAGGCTCTGGTTTCCAGAGGATACTACGTGGAAGTAAGGACAGTTGCTTAAAGTTGTGATCAACTTTAAGACCAATGAGAAACAAGGAGACAGAAAAGAACTTGTGGAAACATTCCCCACCAGCGTCTGCCCTGTGAATTATTCTGAGTAGTAAAGGTGCTAGAACTTTTTTTATCTTTATGGTAAAATATACATAAGGCTTACCACCATTTTAATCATTTTTTTTTTTTTTTGGTGGTACTTGGGCTACTGGAAGCCCTTCTCCCTTAGGGCTACACTCCCAGACCTATTTCATATAGGTCTGCTTCGAACCTGCACAATCGAACCTGCGCAATCCTCCTGTCTCTACCTCCCAAGCATGGGGATTACAAGTGTGCGCCACCACACCCGGCCATTTTAATCATTTTTAAGTGTTTTTATGAGTTGGACTACTCTAGGTCCCTTATATAAGTGAAATTATACAGTATTTGTATTGTAGTTTCTGGTATATTTCACTTCACATCTTCCTTTATGTTATAGAACATATCCAAATTTCTTTTTTTTTTTTTTTTTTTTTTTTGGCGGTACTGGGGATGGAACCCAGGGGCATTCTACCTCCAAGCTATACTCCATCCCTATTTTTATTCTTTATTTTAAAATAGGGTCTCACTGAGTTGCAAAGGGCCTCACTAAGTACCTGAGGCTGTCTGTGAACCACAATCCTCCTGTCTCAGCCTCCCAAATGCTAGGATTACAAGCGTGTGCCACCATGCCCAGCCAAAATTTTATTTTTAATGCTAAATAATATTCTACTATATGTATATAACACATCATGTTTGTGTTGATTTGTCATTGAACATTTAGGCTGTTTCTACCTTTGTTTTCTCTGAAAAATGCTACTATGAGTACTAATGCCTAAGATACACATTTCATAAAATAAAAAAAAAAAAGAGAACTCAGAGATCATGACATTCAACCACTGGGGGCGCTATGTCCTTTGAGGACATAAGCAGTGCTCCTGGAGCACTGATTAGCTCCCACAACAGTGAGTTGTTACGGGAGGGTGAGCCCAACTCCTGAGGCCCTCTGTGTCGCCCTGTGTGTCTCTCTGCTCTCATATGCTTGCCACATCATGCCATCTGTCACACTGTGATGGAGCCAGCAAATGCTATTGCCATGTTCTTGAACCTCCAAAATTTTTGAGCTGAATAAATCTCTTTTCTTTATTAAGTACCCAATTCCAGGCATTTTATTATCACAACAGAATGAAAACAGTTACTATGAGGATTACATTGAAACATTGTATAGTTATAAAAAGTCAAAGACGCTGACAAAAACTTAACTTTGATCACATAAAATAATTTTACTTTTATTCCCTACCTTATACAACATAAACATATGAATTATACCATATAGCAGATTCAGACCCTAGTAACTTCAATGGTGAAATTATAAGTTAAAGAGTATAAACTAACTATATTTGAAATATTCAAAGAAATAAAAGATGAAAACAAATTAAGGTTGGAAGAGAACATTTAAAAAAACTTCTTTCTTTCTTTTTTTTTTTTTTTTTGCAGTACTAGAGATTGAACCCAGGGGCATTCTATCTCCAAGCTATTCCCTGAGCCTTATTTTTTATTCTTTATTTTAAAAGAGGGTCTCACTAAGTTTCTGAGTGCCTCACTAAGTGGCTGAGGCTGGCTGCAAACCTGAGATCCTCCTGTGTTAGCTCCCAAGTACTGGGAGTACAAGCAGGAGCCGCCATGCCAGTGGTAGTGCTTTCTTCATTAAGTATCCCTCCTCTCCATGACCACTGTCCCCTAGATCCCCTCCATTGCACCACTGGGATTTCTTCTTCATTATCTAAAGTCTCTCTTGTATCCCAATTACATCCTAGCTTCCATATAAAAGAACACATATGACCCATATGACCCTTAAATTTCTGTGACTGGTTAATCTCACTTAACATAATGTTCTCCAGGTCCATCCATTTTCCTGAAAATAGCATAACTTTGATCTTCTTTATTGCTGAGCAGAATTCCATTGAGTGTGTATAATTTGGCTATTGTGAATTGTGCTGCTATAAACACACAGATATGCATATATCACTATAATATTCTCTCTCTCTCTCTCTCTCTCTCTCTCTCTCTCTCTCTCTCTCTCTCTCTCTCTCTCTCTCTCTCTCTTTTTTTGTACTGGAAATTGAACCCAGAGGCATTCTACCTCTGAGCTACATCCCCAGCCCAATTTTATTTATTTGGAAACAGGGTCTCACTAGGTTAATGAAAGTCTCACTACTACTTGTTAAGGCTATCTTCAAACCTACAATTCTCCTGTCTCAGCCTCCCAACTTCTAAGATTACAAGCAAGCGCTACCACGCCCGGCCATCACTAATATTCTAATTACTGGAAAGATACCCCGGAGTGGTATGGCTGGATCATTTGGTAGATCCATTGCCAGTTTTCTGAGGAATTCACACTGATCTCCATAACACCTTCTCTAATTTGCAATCTTACCAACAGTCTATAAGAGTTTCAATTTCCCCACATTCTCACCAGCATATATTGTCATTTGAATTCTTGATGATTGCCATTCTAATTAGGATTAGATGGAGTCAGTATAGTT